>NC_059328.1:35943712-36246742 GCF_018350155.1 Leopardus geoffroyi
TATTATACAATATGTATCAGAACCCATTTGTAGTTTTTATACTCACAATGATTTATTTAGCCTTTATTTTAAAATATCACCTATGCTGGGGAGCCTGGGTGACTGTCAGTTAAGCATCTGACTCTTAGATTTCGGCTCAGGTCATGATCTCATGGTCTTGAGATGGAGCTCCATGTCAGACTCCACGCTGTTAGTGTCCGACTCTTGATCTTGGCTCAGGTCATAATCTCACAGTTCGTGAGTTTCAGTCCCACATGGGGCTCAGCACTGATGGTGCAGAGCCTGCTTGGGATTCTGTCTCATTTCTCTCTGCCTCTCCTCCGCAGGTGCTCGCTCTCTCTCTCTCTCTCAACATAAACTTAAAATAAAATATCAACTATAGTGGCACCTGGGTGGCTCAGTCGTTGGACCACCCAACCCTTGATTTTGGCTTAGGTCATGATCCCAGGGTTAGGGGATCGAGTCCTGCAGTGGTCTCTGCGCTGAGCATGGTAAGAATCTCTCTCCCTCTGCCCCTCTCCCCTGCTTGCACTCTCTTTCTCTTTCTAAAAATTAAAAAAAAAAAAAAATCAACCATAAATTAAAAGCATATTTTTGCTTTGCTCACAAATAAATTTATCAGTGTTCCTACTCTGCCAAGTTTTTTTCCCTCAATGAAACATTCAAGATTAAATGAATATTTTACAAAGAAACACTGATAAAGCTGGCAAAGATATATCATACCTCGTTCTTTTCTCTCCTTCATCAATCTGTAATTTGCCTTGGCAAGCAATCGCTATTTCATTTGAGGTCACTGTCCTCTTTCCCTTATCACATACAAATAAGTCTAGTCCATTAGATTTTTTTGGTCTGTTATACTTTTATTCTAATATCCACTGGTATCTCTGCTCTTTAATTTTTCTTCTTGCATGGAATGGCTTCTGTCTTCTCTTAAATCTAAAACTAATCATTTGTGGGGCGTCTGGGTAGCTCAGTTGATCAAGTGTCCGACTTCAGCTAAGGTCATGATCTCACGCTTCGTGGGTTCGAGCCCCACATTGGGCTTTGTGCTGACAGCTCAGAGCCTGGAGACTGCTTCAGATTCTGTCTCCCTCCTTCTCTGCCCCTCCCCCACTCACGCTCTGTTTCTCTCTTTCTCTCAAAAATAAACATTAAAAAAAATTTTAAACCAGTCATTTGTGAGAGGGTAAAAGCATCAGACTACTTCATTAAATTTTCTACAGTAGTCAGGCCCCAAATTTTGCATATTGAAATGCATATTTTTACTAATTTAATTTTCTTTTACTTCTTGTTTATCATAGAGTTAGGGTATCATGTTGATGCTTTATAATTATGAACAACAGTAACCTAATTACCTATCAATTTCATTTCCAAGGTAGTCAGAATTCATTAAAAAATTGTTATAGTAGCAATAATATAGCTATTATTCATAGCACTTGCTTCGTACTAGGCTCTGTTATACTGTATGTGTATATATATATATTAACTCAATCCCCAAAACAATTCTGGGAGGTTGGTATTATTAATGTCTCCTATTTTACAGCTATGGAAATTGGGCACAGAGAGATTAAAAGGACTTTCTCAAGATCCTACATCTAGTAAACGAGAGAGCCAGAATTTGAACCCAGATAATGGAAACATTAGGGCTAAAATGCTTGAGAACAACTAATCTAAGGGAAAAAGCACTGCATGCACCCTACAAAACTGCCAAGAAATAATAATTATGACCTTGTATGTATCTAACAACACAGACTTGTAATATATAAAACAAAAACTGACAAAACACAAGGCAAGTTTAACAAATCCACAGTCTTCATGGGATTATTTAACATACCTCTCAGAAACTGAACATTCTAGAAGATAAATGAGTATGGATATAGCACTTTTTTTTTAAGTTTATTTATTTTGAGAGAGAGTGGAAACACATGTGCATGAGCATTGGAGGGGACAGAGACAGAGAGGACAGAGAGAGAATCTCAAGGAGGTTCTGCACTGTCAGTGCTGAGCCCAAAGCGGGCTCAAACACAGAAACCATGAGATCTTGACCTGAGCCGAAATCAAGAGTTGGATGGTTAACAGACTAAGCCACCCAGATGGCTGATATGATACATTTTAATAACAAAACTGATATGCTTGATTCAATCTTGTCCCAATAAAGGTAGGCTTTATTTACCTTTTTTTTTTTTTCAAGTCCATATGAAAAAATTGACCAAAATGCCTGGATCATAAAGGAATTCTCAAAAAATTTCAAAGAATGTAGTTCCAAAACCACATTCCCAGACCACTATGAAATAAAATTAGAAGTCAACAACAACAAAAAAAATAATTAAAAACAAGCATAGTAGACGACACTGTTTATCAACATCTATTTTCCCCCTCTTCTTGACTTACAGGACCTCAGTTAGTTGGCAATGTGCTTGGTTAATTAAAACATTCAAGGCGCCTGGGTGCTCGGTCGGTTAAGTATCTGACTCTTGATTTTGGATCAGGTCATGATCTCACAGTTCATGAGTTCCAGCCCTGCATCAGGCTCCACACTCACATTATAGAGCCCTCTTGGGATTCTCTCTCTCTCTCTCTCTCTCTCTCTCTCTTACTCTCTCTCTCTCTCTCTCTCTCTCTCTCTCTCCCTCCCCCACTCTCTCTAGAGTAGCCAGGTGACATAGTACTAAGTAAGGAGATATAAGTGGGAATTGCTAGGTAGGGATTCTAGAAATGTTTCCCTGATGAAACTGCCCTTTATCGTTTTTATAGACTGGAGCAAAGACGTAGTGCTTGCATCAAGAACAGCTACCTTGTAACCAAAAGGCCACAAACTACACACTAAAGACAAGGAAACTAGAAGCTTGGTTTGTTGAGGACTTCCTTAAGCAGCTGCACAGCATAGGCATTTCTCAAGATTTCTTGAGAAGAATTTGAATAAGCCACTGTGTTCAGGTTTCTGTAACATACTGCCAAAAACAATCCTAACTGATTTGCAAAAAAGATTAAAAATAAATGGGTTAGGGGCACCTGGGTGGCTCAGTCAGTTGAGCCTCCGACTTCGGCTCCAGTTGTGATCTCACGGTTTGTGAGTTCGAGCCCTGCATCAGGCTCTGTGCTGGCAGGTCAGAGCCTGGAGCCTGCTTTGGATTCTGTGTCTCCCCCTCTCTCTGACCCTCCCCTGTTCATGCTCTGTCTCTGTCCCAAAAATAAATAAACATTAAAAAAAATGTAAAAATGGGTTAGAGTTCAACTAAAAATGCCATATAAAAATATAAAAATAAAGATAAAAGCAAAAATTAATGAAATAGGAAACAAAGAAACAACTGAGAGATTCAACAAACCAAAAGCTGACTTGGGAATACAAAAAACTAATAAACATATCTGTAGTGACTCTGGATCAAGAAAAAATCTTTTAGGGGCGCCTGGGGGGCTCAGTCAGTTGAGCGTCTGACTTCGGCTCAGGTCATGATCTTGCAGTTTGTAAGTTTGAGCCCTGCATTGGGCCATATGCTGACAGCTCAGAGACTAGAACCTGCTTTGGATTCTGTGTCTCCCTCTTTCTTTGCCCCTCCCCCACTCTGTCTGTCTGTCTCTCTCTCACTCAAAAATAAACATTTTAAAAATTAAAAAAAAAAGAAAGAAAAAATCTTTTATTGTCTAGCTCCTGCCTATCTCTCTAGATTCATCAGAGTTTTGCCATTCCTTTACATGCATCCACCAGACTTAAACTAAATCAAATTTCTCACCATTCCTAGAATATTCCTCTGTGCCTCCACATATGCTTTTTCTACTGCTTGAAATGCCCTTTCCCTTACTTGTCCACCAGACAAGCTCTATTTTCTCCTTCAAGAAAACTAAAGGGTGACTTCCTCTATGAAGCCTTCTCTGATCCCTTTACACAATGTTTATACTGGTGCCCAGTATTATATTCCTTAGTACCCTATGCATACTTTCACACACTTAGCAAATATGTATTGAGTAATTTCAGGCTCTTGCTAAAGTTCTATTTTAGCAAATACTGTGTTTTAAATATATTTCCTATCTTCCATCCTAAGCAAAGAGCTCTTTTAGGGCAGGATTTTATTCCTCTATCCCTAACACCTAGCTCAATGTCCTACAACACCTAATGAGTATTAACTAAATATCTGCTGAGTAAATAAATGAATAAGATGGCAAATAATTGCAATGTTTATCACATGCTGCAACAGAAGTAGCAACAGAGTGCAATGAGATTACACAAAAGGACAGTAACCAACTCTCTCACTCTCACTGACACAAAATAATACACTCTAGAATCAACTTTTTGTAGTATCTTTCACGTGCCTTCACATATATCATATCATTTACAGAAATACTTCTACGAGCTGAGTGAATGCAAGTTGTACAATACAACTTGTGTGCTTCTAGTTTTTGTCCCCCTCCCCACCCCCCGCCGCATTATCAATTAAAGTGAAGGATCTTGGCAGGTATTTCTACACAGCAATATGAACACAGTAAAATTTGCTACCTGATAAATTATCACTTGTCACTGAGTGCTGAGCTTGGTCCACTGAGACATCTACAATATTCTTTACTACTTAGCCCAACTTCCCACAGCAGCTCTAGGGGTTATATTAAATGTACTGAAAAGGGCCAAAAGCTCCAATCATATATTGCTGTGTGTGAACCTTAAGGGCACATATGATACACAGTGCCTCCTATAAAATACATCATTTCCCCTCCACACCAGCCAAACACCAAACCTCCCCAGGAGAGCTCCCACTCTGAAACCCCCAGTATCTCAAAGAGGTTACAAAACCAGATAAATGCAACAAGGAACACAATAGGAAATTTAGCAAGAAGTAGTTTTGACAGACAATAAGGCTATGCAACAAAGACGATTACCAAGGTGCAAAGCCCTAAGTTGCACTGGACTGTTATCACCCTCTTTCTCCACACTTTTCAATGCTAAACTCCTTTAAAAAGGGTGGTGGAAGGTGGGGAAGGAAGTTTGTTTTCCTCTTTATACCCTCTTTTGTAAATGTCTGTAACACGGTGTCAGCTCTTTGGAATTTATGTTTGGTAGCTCTGGCAGCTTCCTTGAACTTTACGAACCTATCTCTGACTGCTACTTGTCTCTTCTCCTTCTTCACACCCTCCCCATGTAAAGATACTTAAGGTTCAAGCCTTGCTGCTCTAGTGTCTCTATCCACTCTTTTCCTTGACTGTTTCAAACACTGAAAACATTTTCTGATGGTTAAAAATGCACTCAATTCCTAAAAGAAAGAAAGAAAGAAAGAAAGAAAGAAAGAAAGAAAGAAAGAAAGAAAGAAAAAGAAAGAAAGAAAGAAAAACATTTTAAAAAGCGCTCAATTCCTATAAAACGCTGCTTGCATGCCAGAGTAATATTGTACAATGAAGGGTTTTCTCTACATTTGTTCTTCTTTAATCTCATTCTTCATACTGAAGGTTACCTTAATTCTCTGACTATATGGGGCAATTTACTTCTGAAATGGCTGATCTGACACAAGGGGACAAACATGGACAAACACACACACACACACACACACACACACACACACACACATCCACACACATCTTGCTCACTGATGTTTTGGAGTTTGGGGGTAGGTTCAAATTACTCCCAGAACTCATTACTTTGTTCCTCCAAACAGCTTTGGTATAAACAGACATTGCAGTCAGAGCAATAATTCTAAAAACTGGTACTAAACAGTACCAGAGATGGCTAACGGGCTTACTCCTAACCTTCACACTCAGGTAGAACATTCACTACCTCACATCATCCTGTCTACTTCTTAGTCATTTTATAAAAGCTTCCTTATACACCTTCAAGACTATAGAACTTAACTCTTCTCTGACACTGTGACTATGAAAACATGCAGTCATTACATATTGTAAGAACAGGATCCCACGTAGTGTTGATGAAAACACTTTTTATGGTGAGGTCTCAGAGAGGCAGATGGAAAAGCACAAACACTGGGTGGCTCAGTCAGCTGAGTGTCCAACTCTTGATTTCGCCTCAGGTCATGCATGATCCCAGTATGTGGAATTGAGCCCTGCATCGACTTAAGATTCTCTCCCTCTCACTCTCTCTCCCTCTGCCCTTCTCAACCACTCATGTTCTCTCCCGAAAAGAAGAGAAGAGAAGAGAAGAGAAGAGAAGAGAAGAGAAGAGAACAAACATAACTATGAAAATATAGACAATTTGAGAAAAATCCTTGAGTTTCTATAGATTCAGGTTGTGACAATGATCACATTTGAAAGAGAAAGGATTCAGTGTCTTGCAGATCTCACAAGATGTAGTTTGAGAGACTAAAAAATTGTAGGCAGTTGGCACACTAAGACCGCTGCAGCAACACCAGCATTTTGAGACCCAGTATCTTACTTCTCAAAGCAGAAAAAACCACCAGAGAACACAAAAACTTTACCTTCCCAAGCACAAAAATAAAACATCTTAGAACAAAGTAACATTCACATACTAAAGTGTTCCCCTTACTTTCTTTATACCACAACTGTTAATACTGTTACAGATTTAGAGTTTGCATGACAACTCCATGTGCACTAAATAATAAATGTATAACCATGAATGTGAATAAATCAATTTTTCAGTACCCAAGCAGATGGCAGATATCTGGCTCTTTTAGTTTATAAGTTTATTATCTCTTACAGCTTGGCATTTCCACATGATGCTGTCAATTTGGGAAAATATAAAGGGGGAGAAAGTAGGAACTTTGCCTCTTTTTTTTTTTTTTTTTTTTTTTTTTGAGAGAGAGAGCGCAAGTGAGCGAGGAGCAGAGACAGAGAGAAAGAGAGAGAAGCAGGGCTCACCCAAAGCGGGGCTCATGCTCACCAGAAGCAGAGCTTGTGCTCACCCAAAGCAGGGCTCATGCTCACCCAAAGTGGGACTCAAGCTCATGAACCGTGAGATCATAACGTGAGCTGAAGTCAGATGCTTAACAACCGAGCCACCCAGGCGCCCAAGCTTCTAACTTATATAACTAGTTGTATACTTGCCACTCAAAATGAATCAGGTTGAACTCTATAAGAAAGCATACACACACACACACACACACACACATACACACACACACACACAGTATTCTAAAAATATAGCATAAATATATAAAAATTAATAAAATAATCTTTAAATTTTTTCTTGTACACTGGATCAAAATTAGCTATGATATTCCATTCATCAATTACACAGATAGGAATTCAAATCCTAGCTGTACCATTTACCTATTGGCAAGACATTAAACATTTTTGGACCTCAGTTTCCTCATTTATTTATGTATTTATTATTTTTTTTCCAAGTTCCAAAAGTTTCTATTACATACAGAGGGGAGGAGTTCAATCCTTCTTGGCTGTGACTTTCCCCATGGCTACCAGCATGTTGCTCAGCTCCTCTCTCTTCCTCTTGGCATGGATGTGTGTCTCCACCTTTTCCTTGATGAACTTGATGGCACCATTGTCCTTGGAGACCTTGAGCAACTCCATGCAGGCTGCTCATATGAGGCAAAGCCATATACCTCTCGGATCGTGTACCACACAAACCTGGTGTGCTTGGTGAGGCACCTGTGGCAGCAGCTATACCTCAGTTTGCTCACGTTCTTAGTCACCTCATGGCCCTTGTTTAGGCCCCCGGCCATAGGGTAGCACAGAGCTACGGCTGCTGCTTCTTAATGGCTCCAGGGCAGGGGCAGTTTCCTCATTTATATAATGGAAGTATAACTGCTTATAGAATTATTGTGGCAAATATAAATATTTGTATAAATAAAAAGATCATGTATACAAGTTCTTAACATAGTACTTAGCACAAAATTCAAAATCTTAACTGCATTTGTAATAGAAATAATAACTAGCCCTTATATAGGGTATATTATATGCTAGACAGTATTCTAAATACTTTACATATACTAGCTCATTACATCTGCTCAACAACCCCATAAGGTAGGTACTATCATTACCTCCATTTTGCAGATGCAGAAACTGAGGCACAGAAGTCAAGTAACTTGCCCAAGGTCAGAAAGCTTATAAGTGGTAGAGCCAAGATTCAAATAGAGTCAGTATAGGGGTGCCTGCCTGGCTCAGGTGATGCAGCATGTTGACTCTTGATCTCAGGGTTGTGAGTTCGAGCCTCATATTGGGTTTAGAAAAAAAAATTTTTTAAGGCTCAAACAGAGGCAGTCTAGCTCCAGAGTCTATCTCTCTCTCATGTTGCTTCTCAATGCATTCTTTTCTTTCTTTCTTTTTATACTGAAGTATAATTGACATACAGTGTTATATTAGTTTCAGGTGTACAATTTGATTAGCAAATTCTACATATTCTTATAACGTATATATGGGTTTTTTTTCATGCAACAAATATTTAGTGAGTACCCACTACTTGGCAGAGTCTGTGCCAAGTACTAAAGACACAGAGATGAAAAACATAGGGAGGTCTGATCTAACAGAGAAACGCAAACACATAAAAAAAAAGTCATAAAATGTAGCATTGCTCTGATAAAAGTCTATATAGGGTATACAGGAGGTACAAAGGAGAGAAGAGGCAATCACGCTATGAAAAATATGATAATAATAAGAAAAGAAGGCATTTGATATCACATGACCATCAAAAATGAAATCATATCTGGGGCTCAGTTATGGGCCCAGTTAGTTAAGCGGCAGACTCTTGATTTAGGCTTGGTCCTGCGGTCATGTGATTGAGCCCTGGGTCGGGTCCTCACTCAGCATGGAGCCTGCTTGGGATTCTCTCTCCTCTCTCTCCCCTCCCGCTCCTCTTCCCCACTTGTGCTCTCTCTCTCTCTAATAAAAATAAAAATAATAAAATTTTTAAAAATGAAATCACATCTAAAAATAGTGGGCTAACCTAAGATCAAATTTGAACTGTTGTGCAAAAATAAAATAGAGAAAATAACATCTAAAATAACAAAAGCTACTATTTGCTCGATCGACAAAACATTGTACAAGATGCTCTACACATTTCATTTGATCCTTCCAACATTACAAGGTAGGCATTGTTATACAGGGTACAGTGAAAAGAACACAAACTTTGTATTCATCCTAGGTTCAAATTTCTTCATCAAGTCTCTCTCGCTCACTAACACACAGGTACACAGATACACACACCGGTACTCTTACCCTCTTACTACTTGTATTCAGGCTCCTTTGCCAGCTCTTCCTTCCTCTACTCAACCCTTAAATGTTTGAGTTCCTCAATACTTGGTCCCAGGCTCTCTTCTGTCTGTTTATACTCCCTGTATAACATCATTCATACCCATGGCTTCAGTTACTCTATGGTTTTTTTTTTATTTTTTTTAACGTTTATTTATTTTTGAGACAGAGAGAGACAGAGCATGAACGGGGGAGGGTCAGAGAGAGGGAGACACAGAATCTGAAACAGGCTCCAGGCTCTGAGCTGTCAGCACAGAGCCCGACGCGGGGCTCGAACTCACAGACCGTGAGATCATGACCTGAGCCGAAGTCGGCCGCTTAACCGACTGAGCTACCCCGCCGCCCCCAGTTACTCTATGTTAATAGCTCTTATATCTACATTTCCAAGCAGATCTGTCTTCTGAACTCTAAATGTTAACTGCTTGTAGAGGTTTCACATTCTAATCCAAATCTGAAATCATCAAATACATTCCTCCTTCAGAGTTCAAACATCCAGCTACTTGTACTTGAAATCATCTTTGATTCCTCCTTCCTCTCACCATCACATCCAACCATTCACCAAATGCTACAGTTAATACCTTCAAAGTATCTCTCAATTTTTTTATAAGCATACTTAAGTTGGTAAATTAAACCACATGTCTAGAGGTACCTGGGTGGGTGGCTCAGTTGGTTAAGCGTCTGACTTCAGCTCAGGTCATGATCTCGCGGTTGGTGAGTTGGAACTCTGCATCAGGCTCTCTGCTGTCACCTGCTTCAGATCCTCTGTCTCTCTCTCTGCCCCTCCCAGCTCATGCTCTCTCTCTCAAAACTGAATAAATGTTTTTTTAAAAGATTTTTAAAAAGCATGTCTAGTATTTCAAATCATTTCACTCCACACCATTCCAGTTACCACCATGCACACTTCTGCCACAGTCACATATCACATCTTTCACTTGGACCATTGCCAAACTGAATCAATTCTTACCCTCTCCAACCCACTTACTTAAAATTAAAAGCAAATCTCTTAAGATAAAATTGAAAATTCTTATCCTTGAGGACCTCTACAGATGATGAGGTCCTCAACAATAAACCCCTGCTTACCTCTGCAACATATTTCATCTCTTACCAATCTCCCCGACCCTCTGCTGAAGCCATTCTAGACTTCTTTCAGATCCTTAACTGCATCTCAGACTTCTCTCATCTAGGCCTACAAATAGATTGTTCCTTCCTCTTGGAATGTTCATTTCTCCAACCTATTCCTTCACTTGGCTAGTTCTTATTTACCCTTCAAGTCTCAACTTAAACTTCACTTTCTCAAGAAGAGCATTCTCCCGCTCCAAATTAGACAATGACTTTTTTGTACTCCCATTACAATCCATGTGTGGCCACAGACTCCAGACTGGCTCCCATGATCCCTACCCCTAGTGTTCATGCCATTGTGTGATCCTTTCCCCTTGAGCCTGGGCAGGGTCTGTGACTTACTTTTAACCAATACAATATGGCAAAGGTGACTCAAAATTTAAAACATCAAAAATGAATTAACTGCGGGGCACCTGGGTAGCTCAGTCGGTTGAGTATCCGACTTCAGCTCAGTTCATGATCTTGCAGTTCGTGAGTTCAAGCTCCACATCGGGCTCACTGCTGTCAGCCTGTCAGCACAGAGCCGGCTTCAGATCCTCTGTCCCCCTCTCTCTGCACCCCCCTGCTTGCACTCTCCAAAAAAAATAAATTTAAAAAATAAATAAGAAGAAAAAAATGAATTAACTGTGACCTAAATGTCACATAAGATTGTAACCTATCTTACTAGAAGACTCGCTTACTAGCTTCAAAGGCTCAAGCTGCCAATATGAAACATATCAAGCTGAAGCCCTCAATTCAACAGCCTGCAAGGAATTGAATGCTGCCACCAACCACATGAGCTTAGTAGCAAATCTTTCCCCAGTTGAGCCCCAGATAAGATGTCAGCCCCAGATGACACCATTTTGTAAAAGTTTTTTTGAATTTATTTAAGTAATCTCTACACCCAACATGGGGCTTGAACTCACAAGCCTGAGATCAAGAGTCACACCCTCTTCTGACTGAGCCAGTCAGGATCTCCACCTAACCTGACACCTTAATTACAGCTTTGTGAGACCACGGAGCAGGGGACCCAGCCAAGTCCTGCCTGGACTCTTGAACCACAGAAAAAGATATCATAAATACGTATTCTTTTCAAATATTGCATTCATGGTAATACTGCTATGCAGCAATAGGAAACTAATATGCCATGTTTCTCTTTGTGTTGTAATCACCCTTGTAATTACTTAATATAAATATTTACCATTAGATTATAAATTCCACAATGGCAAGAATAACAAGTCTTAATCATTACTGTATCTCAGCACTTAGCACAATGCCTAACATATAGAAGAACCACAATATAGTGAATGGATGGATGGATGGATGGATGGATGCCTATTCTATGCCAGGCACAGTGCTATACCCTGGCGAAACAAAAGGAAATAACACATAGTCCCTATCCTCATGGAGCTTAAAGCTAAGTGGGATGACAGACACTTTAAATAGATCATTTCAACAGAATATGATAAAAGTAACAAGTTTCTGTGAAGACAATGGGCATGTAACTCAGACTGTGCAAGGGTCTAGGTATGGGAGAGGAGAAAACTTATATAGTCAAGATTTATGTTAAGCAGGTGATGTGATCTTGTACATAGAAAATTCTAGGGGTACCTGGATGGCTCAGTCAGTTAAGCATCTGACTCTCAGTTTTGGCTCAGGTCATGATCTCATGTTTCGTGGGTTTGAGCGCTGCATCGGGCTCTGTGCTGACAACGCAGAGCCTACTTGGGATTCTCTTCCTCTCTCTGCTTCTCCCCCACTTACTCTCTCATTCTCTCTCTCTCTCTCTCTCTCTCTCAAATAAATAAACTTTAAAAAAGAAAATTCCAAAATTCTAAAAAATAAAAGAGTTCAGCAAAGTTATAGGATACAAGACAAATACAAACATCAATTGTATTTTTTTACACTAGCAATAAATAATCTGAAAAATGAAATTAAGAAAACCATTTCCCCTATAATAATACTGCTAGAAACTAATTCCTTTCCCTAGAACCCTGGGTGACTGAGGCATTCTTCTTGTAGCACATAAAGTTCTCTTCTGAGGTGAAAAGAGTACAGCTCCGCCCACGTTTTACCCTGTGGTATCTTCTACTGTCACTTTGGAAGACACCAACTAGCTTTGACCTGATACTGGTGTTCTTTTCCTAACTTGATCTTATGTCAGCATTCCAACACTTCCACTGCTAAAATTAAAGGGTCCTCATTACATGAATATAAGAATCCTCCCAAACCAAAGATTACTCTTCTGGTTTTTTTTTTTTTTTAATTCATCTCTTTTCATTGTAGTCATTTTTGCTTTAATAAAAAATTTTTTTGTTATTTTTAATGTTTATTTATTTACTGATTTATTTTTGAGACAGAGAGAGCATGTGCGCACGTGAGGGAGGGGCGGGGGGGGTGGGGAGACAGAGATCTGAAGCAGCTTGGTGCTGACAGCAGATAGCCTGATGCGGGGCTCAAACTCATGAACAATGAGATCCTGACCTGAGCCGAAGTCACACAGTTAACCGACTGAGCCACCCAGGCAACCCAATAAAAAATATTTTAAAGATAGAAAAGAAAAGAGGGGTGCCTGGGTGGCTCAGTTGGTTAATCTTGACTCTTGACTTCATCTCAGATCATGATCTCATGGTTTGTGAGCTCAAGCCCCATGTCAGGCTCTGCACTGACAGTGCACATGCGTGCGCATGCTCTCTCTCTCAAAATAAATAAACTGAAAGAAAGAAAGAAGGAAAGAAAAGAAAAGAAAAGAAGGAAAAGAAAACAATTCCATTTACAATAGCATCAAAACTTAAGAGCTAAAACTACAGAACTCTTAGAATAAAACATTGGGGGAAATCTTTATGACTTTGGATTTGATACCAAAAGCACAAGCAACAAAAGAAAAAAATTGATAAACTGAACAGCATCAAAAGACACTATATGAATATGGGAGTACCCAAACTGGAAGTCAGTAAATGAACTGATCTACAAGTGTGGTTATGGCAAAATCAACAAGAAGCGAATTACCTTGACAGATAACACATTGACTGCTCACTCTCTTGGTAAATATGGCATTATCTGCATGGAGGATCTGATTCACAAGATCTATACTGTTAGAATATATTTCAAATAAGCAAATAACTTCTTATGGCTCTTCAAATTATCTTCTCCATGAGGGGGAATAAAGAAAAAGACCACCCGTTTGGCAAAAGGTGGAGATGCCCACAACAGGGAAGACCAGATCAACAGGCTCATTAGAAGGATGAACTGAGCAGGGTGCCTGGGTAGTTCAATCAGTTGAGCATCCGACTTCAGCTCAGGTCATGATCTCACAGTTCATGGGTTCAAGCCCAGCATTGGGCTCTGTGCTGACAACTCAGAGCCTGGATGGAGACTGCTTCAGATTCTGTGTCTCCCTCTCTCTCTGCTCCTCCCCATTTGTGCTCTGTCTCTCTGTCTCTCAAAAATAAACATTAAAAAATAATAATAATAAGGCATCCAAATCGGCAAAGAGGAAAAACTTTCACTCTTCGCAGATGACATGATACTCTACATGGAACCCAAAAGATTCCACCAAAAAACTGCTGGAACTGATCCATGAATTCACCAAAGTCACAGGACATAAAATCAATGCACAGAAATCCATTGTATTCTTATACATCGATAATGAAGTGACAGAAAGAGAAATCAAGGAATCCACCCCATTTACATTTGCACCGAAAACCATAAAATGCCTAGGAATAAACCTAACCAAAGAGGTGAAAACTCTATATACTGAAAACTACTGAAAGCTTATAAAAGAAATTGAAGAAGATACACACACACACACACACACACACACACACATACACAAATGGAAAAACATTCCATGCTCCTGGACTGGAAGAATAAATGTTGTTAAAAATGTCCATACTACCCAAAGCAATCTACATATTCAATGCAATCCCTACCAAAATAACACCAGCATTCTTCACAGAACTACAACAAACAATCCTAAAATTTGTAGGGAACGAGAAAAGACCCAAAATAGCCAAAGCAATCTTGAAAAAGAAAACCAAAGCAGGAGGCATCACAATCCCAGACTTCAAGCTATACTACAAAGTTGTAACCATCAAGACAGTATGGTGCTGGCACAAAAACAGACACTGAGATCAATGGAACAGAATAGAGAACCCAGGAATGGACCCACAAACATATGGCCAACTAATCTTTGACAAAGCAGGAAAGAATATCCAATGGAATAAAGACAGTCTCTTCAGCAAGTGGTGCTGGGAAAACTGGACAGCGACATGGCAGAAAAAATGAACCTGGACCACTTTCTTACACCATACACAAATAAATTCAAAATGGATGAAAGACCTAAAATTAAGACAGGAAGCCATCAAAATCCTCAAGGAAAAAGCAGGCAAAAGCCTCTTTGATCTTGGCCACAGCAACTTCTTACTCAACTTGTCTCTGGAGGCAAGGGAAACAAAAGCAAAAATGAACTACTGGGACCTCATCAAAATAATAAGCTTCTGCACAGCGAAGGAAACAATCAGCAAAACTAAAAGGCAACCAACAGAATGGAAGAAGATATTTGCAAACTACATATCAGATAAAGGGTTAGCATCCAAAATCTATTAAGAACTTATCAAACTCAACACTCAAAGAACAAATAATCCAGTGAAGAAATGGGCAAAAGACATGAATAGACACTTCTCCAAAGAAGACATCCAGATGGCTAACCGACACATGAAAAAATGCTCAACATCACTCATCATCAGGGAAATACAAATCAAAACCACAATGAGATTCCACCTCACACCTATCAGAATGGCTAACATTTACAACTCAGGTAGTAACAGATGTTGGCGAGGATGTGGAGAAAGAGGATCTCTTTTGCACTGCTGGTGGGAACGAAAACTGGTGCAGCCACTCTGGAAAATGGTATGGAGGTTCCTCAAAAAATTAAAAATAGAACTACCCCAGGACCCAGCAATTGCACTAGTAGGTATTTATCCAAGGGATATAGGTTTGCTGTTTTGAAGCAGCACATGCACCCCCATGTTTATCGCAGCACTATCGACAACAGCCAAAGTATGGAAAGAGCCCAAATGTCCATTGATGGATGAATGGATAAAGAAGATGTGGTATATATACACAAGGAGTACTACTCGGCAATCAAAAAGAATGAAATCTTGCCATTTGCAACTATGTGGATGGAACTGGAGGGTATTATGCTAAGTGAAATTAGTCAGTCAGAGAAAGACAAATATCTATGACTTCATTCATATGAGGAATTTAAGATACAAAACAGATGAACATAAGGGAAGGGAAGCAAAAATAACAGGGAGGGGGACAAAACATAAGAGACTCTTAAATATAGAGAACAGAGGGTTGCTAGAGGGGTTGTGTGAGGGAGGATGAGCTAAATGGATAAAAAGCATTAAGAGACACTTGTTGGGATGAGCACTGGGTGTTATACATAGGGGATGAACCACTGGAATCTACTCCCAAAATCATTGTTGCACTATATGCTAACTAACCTGGAAGTAAATACATACACACATACATACATACATACATACATACATACATACATACATAAAATTAAAAACAATTTAAAAAATTTTTTAATTAAAAAAACAGATTAACTGAGGTATCTACCATGATTATTTTTGTAATCTGGACAGTTAACAAACGACTACTTTCAAATTGAAAAAATAAAGGATACTATATAAAGAACTACAACTTGACAAAAACAACTCAATTCAAAAATGTGCAAAGAACTTGAATAGCCATTTCTCAAAAGAAGATATACAAATGGCCAAGAAGCACATGAAAAAAATGCTCAATATCACTAGTCATTTGGGAAACGTAAATCAAAACTACAATGAGATACTTCACACCCACTAGGATGGTTATTATAATTTTTATAAAAAGAAAAGAGAGGGGCGCCTGGGTGGCGCAGTTGGTTAAGCGTCGGACTTCAGCCAGGTCAAGATCTCGCGGTCCGTGAGTTCGAGCCCCGCGTCAGGCTCTGGGCTGATGGCTCAGAGCCTGGAGCCTGTTTCCGATTCTGTGTCTCCCTCTCTCTCTGCCCCTCCCCCATTCATGCTCTGTCTCTCTCTGTCCCAAAAATAAATAAACATTGAAAAAAAAATTTTTTAAAGAAAAGAGAGAGAAAATAACAAGTTTTGGCAAGATTGTAGAGAAACTGGACCCCGTATGTTACTAGTGGGAATGCAAAATGATACGGCCAATGTGGAAAACAGTTTGGTACTATTTCAAAAAGTAAATCTTAGAGTTACTTTATATCCCAATAATTCCACTTCTAGGTATATACTCAAAAGAAATGAAAACAAGTACTCAAATACTTATACACGAATGTTTACAGCTGCACTACTCAAAATAGCCAAAAGATAAAAACAATCCAAATGTTTATCAACAGATGACTGTATAAACAAAATGTGGTACTATCCATACACTGAAATATTACTGAGACATAAAAAGGAATGAAGTGGGGCACCTGGGTGGCTCAGTCGGTTAAGTGTCCAACTTCAGCTCAGGTCATGATCTCAACTGCTCATGAGTTCAACCCCCATGTCGAGCTCTGTACTGACAGCTCAGAGCCTGGAGCCTGCTTCAGATTCTGTCTCCATCTCTCTGCCCCTCCCCTTCTTGCTGTCTCTCTGTCTCTGTCTCTGTCTCTAATATAAAATAAAATATAAAAATTTTTTTAAAAAAGGAATGAAGTACTGATATATACTATAACATGGATCAAAGTTGAAAACATTATGCTAAGTAAAAGAAATCAGTCATAAAGGCCACATATGATATGATTCTATTTATATGAAATGTCCAGAATGGACAAATCCATTGAGACAGAAAGTAAAATAGTGGTTGCCAAGGGCTGGGGGAAGGGAGAAATGAGTTGTCACTAATGATGAGTATAGGTTTTCTTTTTAGGATGATAAAATAATTTTTATTTATTTTTTAAATGTTTATTTATTTTTGAGAGAGACTGCGTGAGCGAGGGAGGGGCAGAGAAAGAGGGAGACACAGAATTTGAAGCAGGCTCCAGGCTCTGAGCTGTCAGCACAGAGCCATATGCAGGGCTCCAACCTACTAGCTGTGAGATCATAACCTGAGCTGAAGTTGGACACTTAACCAACTGAGCCACCCAGACACCCCGATAAAAAAATTTTTAATTAGGCAGTGATGATGGCTGCACAACCTTGTAAATATACTAAAAAACACTGAATTATAGATTTTTAAAAGGAGAATTTTATAAATTCATATAAAGTATGTGAATTATTTCTTAGTAAAGCTATTATTAAAAAGAAAAAAGCTACATTGATACTTTGTTCTGGAATGGGATTCCAGGTTTTACAGTTTTCACAATACATGCTAAAATACAGAGTTATATCATGGGGTAATAAAAGGTGAGTTATCTCAAAAGATTGGAACAATCACCTTCCTAGAAAGTCTCCTTCCAATCATATTCTCAAACAAAACAGGACTAGATTAAAAAGAAAGGAAGAACCTTCTACTGTATCCCAAAAGAAGCACTCTTAATTGGAAACATTAAGCAGGTTGTCAGTCACTGCTAACAATGGAACTGGACAGATTTTTCACTTACCAGAAGGTGAGAAGTGGGGTCCACTGTGCCATTTGGTTTTATATTTTTCTCTCTTACTCTATTAAATGTGCACACAAACACTAATGTCATCTCCACTTACACATGCTTCAGTCCTTCCCTAACATCCAAAATATTCTAAGTCATATGCCTAGAAATAATGAAATTGCCCTTAATCTCTATTTCATGATTTTTTTTAATGAAAAGGAAAGATTAACAATCAAAGGTGAATATTTGAAGCTCACAAATATTATAAATGCAAATCCAACTTACTTTGTTTCTAGAAGTATATTTTCCCCAAATTCAGTAAGAGAGGTTATAAAATGCTTTCAACTTTTCTATGCTTTTAGGCCACAGATTTATAACCTCAGCACTATTAACATTTAAGGCCATATAATTCTGTGTTGCAGAGCACTGTCCTGTGCATTATAGGATGTTTTGTGACATCCCTGGCCCCTACCCACTAGATACCAGTAGCATTCACTGCCTAATTGTGACAACCAAAAATAACTTCAGACACTGTCAAATATCACGTTCAGAGCAAAACTGCCCCCAGTTGAGAACAACTGCTCCAGTCCAAGTCCATCTGCCTTAATTATTTCCTAACAGTAGATTAGCTAAACTTATCATTAACCTTAAAAACAAACACATTTTTTGTGAAATACAGAAGCTGAATACACCTAAAAGAGAAGGCTTGTCTTTTGGGTTTGTATAAATCCATTTCTGGAACATATAAACATAACAAAGATCTATTTGTAAGAATGAGTGACCAGAAGGTCCTAAATTCTAAAACTGAATTATTTTAAAGAAATACAAGCAAGTCACATAAATCCACATTCCTCAGTGTAAAGTCATCCATCAACCAGTCTTCCTTTTGCTATCTAAAGCAACTGAAAGTCCTTAAATTATCTGCATAATTTCTATCTCTCATACCAGAAATCAAATATTTCCTTTTATTGCCAGTGATACACTTTTTATTTAACCTGACCTTTAAAACTCTGTAGTCATTTGTACTTTGTAATCAAAGATAAAAACTAACCATATCCTAGCTGCATTATAGTTATCAGACCAGGAGTTGGCAAACTTTTTCTGTAAAGGGTCAGAGAGTAAATACCTTGGGCTTGAAGGGCCACGTGGTCTTTGTTACAACTATTTAAATCTGTTATTGTAGCACAAAGGCAACCATAAAACATACATACTGACAAATGGGTGTGGATGTGTTGCAATAAAACTTTATTTACAAAAAAAAGTGGCAGGCTATAGTTTACCAAACCCTGTATCACACTATTACATGCAGAATAAATAAATAGACAAATTTCTCTCTTTCCCAATGATAATGTCCTCACCATAAAATTAACTAATTACTTTCTAAAATACCATGAAATAATGTTAACTAGCTTTCTCCTTTTCATAGTAGGCATTTATAGTAGGATAATGCTAGATCCTACTGCCTTAAATGAGGAATAAAAGCCAACTATGAAAATCAAGTTCAGGTTTGAGATCTATACAGAAAGCCTGAGCCAAGAAATCAAAATAAAGCCTTTAGGTTCAGATCTAGAACCTATATGACTCCAGCAGAGGCAAATGTGAGACCACTATATTAAGTATATCCACAACTTAGAACAAAAGAACTCGGGGCACCTGGGTGGCTCAGTCGGTTGGGCATCCAACTTCAGCTCATGTCATGATCTCTCAGTTCCTGAGTTCAAGCCCCACATCGGGCTCTGTGCTGACAGCTTGGAGTTTGGAGTTTGGAGCTTGAAGCCTGCTTCAGATTCTGTGTGTCTCTCTCTGCCCCTCCCCTACTTGTACTGTTTCTCTCTTTCTTAAAAATAAATAAACATTAAAACACACACACACATACACACACACGAGCTCCAAGGGAGGGGCACCTGGGTGGCTCAGTAGGTTAAGTATCTGACTCTGGATTTCAGCTCAGGTCATGATCTCATGGTTTGTGAGTTCGAGCCCCATGTCTGGCTCTGTGCTGACCGCAAGAAGCCTGCTTGGGATTCTCTCCTCCTCTCTGTCTGCCCCTCCCCTCCTCATGCTCTCTCTCTCTTTCTCTCTCAAAATAAATAAATAAACATTAAAAAAAAAAAAAGAAAAGAAATCCTTTTTTTAAAAAAAAGAACTCCAGGGGAAATCGTCTCCCACTGAAAACAGATTTTCAATAAAAAAATTATAAATCACAGGAGAAATGAAAATCCATGAAAAAGGACCAACAGACCAAATAGTGTAGGGTCTATACTCCAAGAGTTGCAACTAATCTAAAAGTTACTTAAACAAACAAAAGATTTAAGTCAAAATTTACTCATTTCTATGCAAGTATATTAGAAACCCTATAAGAAATAATAACTTTTTAGTAAAATATAATTTACCAAAATTGACCCAGAAGAAACAAAAATCTAAATAGACCAATTACCCCAGAAGAAAAGGAAAAGTATCAAAGTACCTGACCAAACATTGCACAGGAGAATTCTATATTAATGAATTCTTAAGGAGTAATTCCAAAACTATTCCAACTGTTCCAAAGCATAGGGGGGAAAAGACTTCAAAATAATTTTTTTGAGGTAAGAATAACATTGCTACCAAAACTAATAACAAAAGCATGAAAGAGAAAACCACAGACAAGTCTCACAAATATCAAGGCAAAAACCCCCAGCAAAAAGAAGTTAGCAGCACATGAAAGAATAATATACCAGGAATGCAAGGATGGCTCACTATTAGAACACCTACTAATACAACTCACTTTACTAAGAGATCAAAAGAAAAAAATAGTTTTATCACCATATGTATTAGAGTTCTCCAGAGGAACAGAACTAATAGGATATATACAGAGAGAAAGAGATTTATTATTAAGAATTGGCTCACATGATAATGGAAGCTGAGAAGTTCCAAGATCTGCAGTCAGCAAGCTGGAGACCCAGGAGAGACAATGGTGTAGTTCCAGTCCAAGTCTGAAGGCCTGAGATCCAGGAGGGCCAACGATATAAGTTCCAATCCAAAAGCTGGCAGTCTCAAGGCCCAAGAATATTTTGGTTCCAATCCAAAAGCAGAAAAAGACCAATGTCCCAACTCAAGCAGTCAGGCAGGAAGGGTTCCCCTCTTAATTATAAGAAGGTCAGCCTTTTTATTCTATTCAGATCTTCAAATGTTTTGATGAGGGTCACCCACATTAGGGAGGGCAATCTATTTTACTTACATCTACTGATTCAAATGTTAATCTCATCCAAAAACACTCTCACAGACACATTCAGAATAATGTTTAACCAAATATCTGGGTACTTGGTGGCCCTGTCAAGTTGACACATAAAAGTAACCATCATACCATAGATTCTGAGAAGACATGTGGTAAAATTCAACATCCATTCCTCATAAAAATAATTCTTAAGAAAATAGAAGATTTTTGTTAATATTTTAAAGATCTAATAGAATAAAATATATTTATTTCAGCCTCCAAATCATATTAATTAGGAAACACTACAAGCATTCCCATTAAAGTCAGGAACAAAACAAAGATGACAAATATCACTATTAATATTTTAGGAAGTATTAGTCATTGCAGTTGGTTGAGAAAAAGTGAGGTATAAAAATAAGAAATAAATAAACATATCATCATTTATAGCTGACATGATTATAAACCTGAAAAACCAAAACAAATCAACTGAAAATCTATCACAAACATTAATAATTCAGTATGTTAGGGGAGCCTAGGTGGCTCAGTTGGTTTCCACTCAGGTCATGATCTCATAGTTCATGAGTTCAAGCCCCGTGTTGGACTCTGTGCTGACAGCTCAGAGCCTGGAGCCTGCTTTGGATTCTGTGTCTCCCTCTCCTTCTGCCCCTCCCCCACTTGTGCTCTGTCTCTGTGTCTCAAAAATGAATAAGCATTAAAAAAAATTGTTTTTAATTCAGTATGTTGGCTGCATCAAAATTAATATGCAAAATTTAGTAGTCCTCATATGCAAACAACAAACAGAAGATATAATGGAAGGAGAGCTCCAATTTACAATTGCAATAGAAAAGAGAAAAAACTAAGAATAAACGTTGCAGAAAATGTGCAACCTAAAAAATTTCTGATGTCTACCAAGGGGCACAAAATACTTGAAGAGATACAAAATAAAGGTATGGAATGTACTTACATAAAAGATTCAATACCATAAAGACATTAATTCTCCCTAAATCTATAAATTCTCTCTAACCTCAATAAAAATGGCAATAGAATGCTTTAGGAAACTGACAAGCTGATTGATTCTAAAAGTCACCTAAAGGGGTGCCTGGCTGGCTCAGTCAGTAAAGCATGCAACTCTTGATCCCAGGGTTGTGATTTTAAGCCCCATACTGGATTTGGAGCCTAATTAAAATAAAAAAGTTTTAAAAATAGATAAATCTCACATAAAAAATAATGAAGAAACACCAAGACAATTCTGAAAAGGAAGAATAATGATAGAGAACTAGACTAACCAGATATTAAAATAAAGTTGCAATGATTAAGTTATTATAACAGTGTGTACTAGTATACGAACAGACAAATCAAGGCAACAGATTAAACAGACCTAAGAAAACAGACCTTGAAACATACCAAAATACTTAGGAAAATTCAGTAAATTTTCCAATCAGTGAGAAAAATATTAAATACATAATAAATATTGCTGGTACAACTGAATGATGAATTCCAGATAGATCAAATATTTAAATATAAGTAGTAAAATCGTAAGATTAAAAAATGATAATTTTATTTGTAACATGGAAATATAGAGAATTTCTAAATAAGATAGAAGATAGAAATGAAAAGACACATATAGAACTTTATGCAAACAAACACATAAAACAGAGAATTAATACTTGTTTCAAACACATTGGCCAAAAAAAAAAAAAAAAAAAAAGACCATGTATTAGGTCAAAACAAAATCTAAGTATACTCTAAAAGGTAAACATCATGTACATCATTTTCTCTGATCATCATTAGAAATTAAATATCAGAGGTGCCTGGGTGGCTCAATCAGTTAAATGTCAGACTTCAGGTCAGGTCATGATCTAGCAGTTTATGAGTTCGGGCCCATGTCAGGCTTTGTGCTGACAGCTCAGAGCCTAGAGCCTGCCTCAAATTCTGTGTCTCCCCCTCTCTCTGCCCCTGCCCCTGCTCACACTCTGTCTCTACTTCAAAAGTAAACATTTAAAAAAATTTTTTTAATCTTTAAAAAAAAAAAAACAAAACCCTACAGCAAACATTATGTTAATGGTGAAAAACTCAAAGCTTTCTGGTTAAGATTAGGAAAATGGTACGGATGTACCTTCTCTCTACTGCTTTTCTTTTCTTTTTTTTTTTAATGTTTGTTTATTTATTTTGAGAGAAAGAGAAAGCACGAGCAGGGGAGGAACAGAGAGAGAGGGAGAGAGAGAATCCCAAGCAGGCTCCGCACTCAGCATAGAGCCCAACACAGGGCTCCCTCCATCTCACCACCGTGAGATCATGACCTGAGCCAAAATGAAGAGTTAGATCCCTAACTGGCTGAGCCCACCCAGGTGCTCCCTCACTACTGCATTTGAACATCATACTATAAGTCCTAGCTAATAGATAAGATAAGATAAGATAAGATAAGATAAGATAAGATAAGATAAGATAAGATATACAGGTTGGAAGGAAAAAAGATAAAACTGTCTTTGTTCACAGATGACATAACCATCTATGTAGCAATCCTAAAGAATCTATTAAAAAAACCTCCTGGGACTGATAAGCAATTGTAATAAGGCTTCAGGATACAAGGTTAGTGTAAAAAAAGTCAGTCACATTCATATACACCAGTAATGAACAACTGGAATTTAAAATTAAAAACACATTACTATTTACATTACACCATATACAAAAGTTAACTTGAGTGGATCAAAGACCTAAATGCAAAGACCTAAATCTATAAAACTCTTACAGGAAAACACTGGGGAAAATCTTCATGATATTGGATTTGGCAATAATTTCTTGGATATCACACCAAAAAGCACAAGCAACCCAAGAAAAAATAGATAAACTGGACTTAATCATAATTTAAAACTTGTATATATCAAAGGACACAATCAAGAGAGTTAAAAGACAATCTATAGGAGAAAATATTTTCAACTCATATACATACATACAAATGCAACCCAATTCAAAAATGGGCAAAGGAACTGCCAACAGACACATGAAAAGATGCTCAGCATCACTAATCATCAGGGAAATGCAAATCAAAACCACAGTGAGATAGCGCCTCACAACTGTCAGAATGGCTAAAATTAAAGCACAAGAAACAACAAGTGTTAGGGAGGATATAGAGAAAAAAGAACCCTCATGCACTGTTGGTCAAAATGCAAACTGGGGGGCGCCTGGGTGGCTCGGTTAAGCGGCCGGTTAAGCGGCAGACTTCGGCTCTGGTCATGATCTCACGGTCCGTGAGTTCGAGCCCCGCGTTGGGCTCTGTGCTGACAGCTCAGAGCCTGGAGCCTGTTTCAGATTCTGTGTCTCCCTCTCTCTGACCCTCCCCCGTTCATGCTCTGTCTCTCTCTGTCTCAAAAATAAACGTTAAAAAAAAAATTTTTTTTTTTAATGCAAACTGGTACAGCTACTGTGGAAAACATATGGATGTTCCTCAAAAAATTAAAAATACAACTACCATATGATCCAGTAATTCTGCTACTAAGTATTCACACAAAGAATACAAAGATACTAATTTGAAAAAATATATGCATTCCTATGTTTATTGAAGCATTATTTACAATAACCAAAATATGGAAGCAACCCAAGTGTCCATCATTAGATGAATGGATAAAAAAGATGTGGTATATTTATATACAACAGAATATTATTCAGCCATAAAAAAAGAATAAAATCTTGCCATTTGCAACACCATGGATGAATCTAGAGGATGTAATGCTAAGTGAAATAGGTTAGTCAGATAAAGAGACAAATACCATAAGATTTCACCTATATGTGGAATTTAAGAAACAAAATAAATGGACAAAGGAAAAAAAGAGACAAACCAAAAAACAGACCCTTAACTATAGAGAACAAAATGATGGTTACCAGAGGGGAGGTGGGCTGGGAGATTGATCAAATAGGCAAAGGGGATAAAGAGTTCACTTATCATGGGGTGCCTGGGTGGCTCAGTCGGTTAAGCATCCAACTTCGGCTCAGGTCATGATCTCATTGTTCATGGGTTCTGGCCCTGCATCAGTCTCTGTGCTGACAGGTCAGAGCCTGGAGCCTACTTTGGATTCTGTGTCTCCCTCTCTTTGCCCCTTCCTCATTTGCACTGTCTCTATCTCTCAAAAACGAAACATTAAAAAAAAGAGAGAGAGAGAGAGAGAGAGAGAGAGAGAGAGTACACTTATCATGATGAGCACTGAGTAATGTACAGAATTGTTGAATCACCATTGTATACATGAAACTAATATACACTGTATATTAAGTATAGTGGAATTAATTTTATTTTTTTTTTAATGGGCAAAGGGGGGCTCCTGGGTGGCTCAGTCAGTTAAGAGTCCAACTTCAGCTCAGATCATGATCTTGAGTTTTGTACGTTCGAGCCCTGCATCGGGCTCTGTGCTGACAGCTTGGAGCCTGGAGCCTGCTTCAGATTCTGTGTCTCCCTCTCTCTCTGCCACTCCCCTGCTCGCGCTCTCTCTCTCTCTCAAAAATAATAAACATTAAAATTAAAAAAAAACACCTGGAACTTGAAATATGGCTTAAATTGGAACATGGGTAGTTCATCCATAGACAGGTATAAAGACTGAGTAAGTGGGTAAGGATACTGGATTAGTAGGTATTTGTGGTGATAGGAGGCTGTGGAAGTTCTCCAGCTTGCTTCAGTTTTCTCAGTGAATTAGGAAGCAAGCTCATCACTGAAAAGAAGTACTGAGGTTTTCCCTCTTTCTCTGCCCCTCCCCCATTCATGCTCTGTCTCTCTCTGTCCCAAAAATAAATAAACGTTGAAAAAAAAAAAAAAATTAAGGGGCGCCTGGGTGGCGCAGTCGGTTAAGCGTCCGACTTCAGCCAGGTCACGATCTTGCGGTCCGTGAGTTCGAGCCCCGCATCAGGCTCTGGGCTGATGGCTCAGAGCCTGGAGCCTGTTTCCGATTCTGTGTCTCCCTCTTTCTCTGCCCCTCCCCCATTCATGCTCTGTCTCTCTCTGTCCCAAAAATAAATAAACGTTGAAAAAAAAAAAAAAAAGAAGTACTGAGGTTTTGATGAGAGAAGAAAAAGTATGAAATAATGTTCTGGGAGAGTAAGTGAACTTGGGAAATAGGAATACTTGGAAGCATTAAGGGCTCAACTTTATTAAAAAATAACCAAATAAAAACTATATGAGTGGGTATATATGTGTATTTTCTTACATTTATATATAAATTTTTATATATGTATATAAGATGTCTGTGTATAATATATGTATAAGCACAGAAAAGGATCCAGAAGTATACATACCAAATTGTTAATAATGCTTATTATTAGAGAGAGAGATATATATAGGGAGGGGGAGTGGAAGATACTCCTATATTATTTGAATTTTTGATCAGCATGTATTATTTTTATAATTAAAATAAAATAGCCTAGAAATTTATAGTGTGAGAGGACAGTTTATTTTTTTAATTAATTTATTTTTTTGATCAAAATAAGGGCCTTGATAAATGTCTCTGGAGAGATGGAAAGAGGAAAAAATAGGATATAAACAACTATTATGTACAACTCCCAACGGTAAAATTCTCCCAGTCATCCCCTCCATCTCCAAAGCGTCTGAGGCAGTGATTGGGCACCACCAAGTAAATACAAAAATATCCAGGTTCTGACTCTAGGCACTGATGGAAAAGGGGCAGGTCAGGCTTCCCAGGCATAAATGGAAGGAGCAGATATGATGTAAATCACATGAATTTCCATCTTCAAGGTAACTCCAAACTGCTGGCTGGCTCAGAGCATCCCCAGAACCCTCCTGCATTCTCCTGCATGTTGAGTGCATCTGGTAGCAGACCCCAAGTGAGACCCAGTATACTGGCCAGGGTCATGGTGTCACACATGGACCAGCAAAAGCACACATAGCACTGGCCAGGCCCATGGCCACCAACAGTCCCAAAGCCAGAGGAGAGGAAAATTTAGAACACTGATCAAGATGCACAGCACCTTCACCTCAACTAGGCAAAGGATATGTCATAATTAAACACAATTATCAACTCTGTAGTAAAGCTGATTATCAACAAGACACTGTGAGAAAAGCAGAGGCATCACTCACCTTGAACACTTCAGAGAAGAAGCCAGACCCTATTTTTTCACAGGTGAAGTCATCTAAACGCGTCAGTCTAGAAAAGGCACTTATAAGAGCTCGATATGAAGATGGCCAAACTCTTCCCACCTGGGTCATGTTCCCATCTCCCCCACCACCTCCTTCAAGATCTTCAAGACGCTCCACACGTGGAGGAAAGCCTGCAATTGAATTCCGTTTGCTCCGATCCATAGTCTCAATAATCACTTTTTCTTCTTTTAAGAAGGAACTCCACACATAATACGATTTTGTTGAGTTTTACTTCTCTTCCGGTTTGATGCTAAAAGAGATATCAGAAAGATATTTCATTAAAACCATTAATGAATAAATACATGCAAACCAATGAATTATCAATGTAAAAATATTTCCTCTTTCACATTCTAGGTCCTGATTTTCAGATCTAAAAAATACTTTATACCTTTACCTTCAAAAATACTGATATATTTAAAGCCCAAAATGTAGTCAGTCTTTAGAGTAGACTATAATAAATACCAACTGCATTCTAAAAAACAAAATAGGGGCGCCTGGGTGGCGCAGTCGGTTAAGCGTCCGACTTCAGCCAGGTCACGATCTCGCGGTCCGTGAGTTCGAGCCCCGCGTCGGGCTCTGGGCTGACGGCTCAGAGCCTGGAGCCTGTTTCCGATTCTGTGTCTCCCTCTCTCTCTGCCCCTCCCCCGTTCATGCTCTGTCTCTCTCTGTCCCAAAAATAAATAAACGTTGGGGAAAAAAAATTAAAAAACAAAATAACAATAATATCTATCATTCATTGAGCACCCATTCTAGGAATCATAGTATAAAAGCTGTACATAGGTCATCATTTTATTCTCAAATAATCCATGATAGGGGAGCCTGTGTGACTCAGTTGGTTAAGCATCCGACTCTTCGTTTTGGCTCAGTCATGATCTTGTAGTTCATGAGTTCAAGCCTGCATCAGGATCTGTGCTGACAACCTGGACTCTGCTTGGGATTCTCTGTCTCCCTCTCTCCCTGCCCCTTACCCATACTCATGCTCTCTCTCTCTCAGAAATAAATAAACATTTAAATAATAATAATAATCCATGATATAAGAATTAGTATGTTCTTGGGGCGCCTGGGTGGCTCAGTAGGTTAAGTGTCCAACTTTGGCTCCGGTCATAATCTCACAGTTTGTGAGTTTGAGCCCTGCATGGGGCTCTGTGCTGACAGCTCAGAGCCAGGAGCCTGCTTCAGATTCTGTGACTCCCTATCGCTGCCCCTCCCCTGTTCAAACTCTGTCTCTCTCTCTCTCTGTCTCTGTCTCTGTCTCTCTCTCAAAAATAAATAAACATTAAAAAAATAAACTTTAGAAAAGGGGATCAGTACTTGAGTGCGGAGAAAGACAAGGGTGACTGTAAGGTGGACAGAGATAGAAAAGATGGGGAAAAATAAACTTCACTTTAGAAAAATAAAATACAATGGGGAACCTGGGTGGCTCAGTTGGTTGAGTTTCCAACTTCAGCTCAGGTCATGATCTCACGGTTCGTGAGTTCAAGCCCCATGTCAGGCTCCATGTTGACAGTTCAGAGCCTACAGCCTGTTTCTGTCTCCCAGTCTCTCTGTTCTCCCTGCTGTGCGCTCTCTCTCTCAAAAATAAAAGTAAACATTAAAATTAAAAAAAAAAAAGAAAGTACAAAATACTGAAGTTAAAACTACATAAAACATAGTTGCTTGTGAAATTACTGAACAATCTGAGTGCCTTACTATCTACTGACTTTTAATTTTTTTAGATATATTTCATGTTGAATGAAATACATTATTAACTTCCACAATGCCCTCAATTTTTCTGGTGGGTAGCAGATTCTATTGTCTATACTAAGACTTGGAAGACAGAATTGCTCATTGCAGCTCAATAGGTCTGAGAGGAGGTAAGAATACCTAATACCAACTAAACTGGTTTGGTAGGAGCTGTTACAAGTTTCAAAATAGCACAATAGGCTGAAATTTTTCTTTTTTCTTTCTTTTTTTTTTTTTTCAAGTAGGCTCCATGCCCAGCGTGGAGCCCAACACAGGGCTTGAACTCATGATCCTGAGATCAAGACCTGAGCTGAGATCAAGAGTTGACTGCTCAACCAAATGAGTCAGTCAGGTGCCCCTAGGCTGAAATTTTTGATATTTTTATTCTGAAAAGCAAATATCTTTGTATCTTGGTTCATGGGGAAGGGGAAAAGTATTTATTTAAAAGGTATATGCTGGGGCGCCTGGGTGGCTTAGTTGGTTAAGTATCTGACTTTTGCTCAGGTCATGATCTCATGGTTCATGAGTTTGAGCCTTGCACTTCGGATCCTCTGTCTCCCTCTCTCTCTCTGCCCCTCCCCTGCTCATTCTCTCTCTCTCTCTCTCTCTCTCTCTCTCAAATAAATAAATAAATACAATTTTTTAAGAAGGTTAAAAAAATAAAAGGTATATACTTATACAAACTCCTGCACAACAGGAGATGTGAACAAGAATATTCATTTTATTTCAGCATTGTTTGTAATAAGTGTGTGTGTGGAGGGGGGAGGAAACAACCCAAAGTTAATCTGTAAGAACAATAGGAAACTGTAGAATATTTTCAATGAAATACATAGCACTTACAATGAATGAACTCTATCTAGCAATGTAGATGTATTTCAAAAGCAATACTAAGTAGGGGGAAAGAAGCAAGTTGTAGTTAAGTGGTATCATTAAAATTTAATTCAAAAACATTTGTTTAAGTTACAAAAAAATGGAAGTGAAAAAAAAGCTGGGGTAGCAATACTTATATGGACAAAATGGGACTTTAAAAAAAAGATGATAAAAAGAAACAAAGGAGGACACTACATAATGATAAAGGGAAAATTTCAACAAGAGAATGTAACAACTATAAATACATAAAGTAATTATTAACAGACATAAAGGAAAAAATTGACAATGATACAATAGTAGGGGACTTTAACACCCCACTTACATCGATAGATAGATCAGACAGAAAATCAACAAGGAAACAATAGCTTTGAATGACACATTACACCATATGGATCTAATAGATATATTCAGAACATCCAAAAACAGTGGAATACACATTCTTTTCAAGTGCACACGGAACACTCTCCAGAACAAATCACATGTTAGACCACAAAACAAGTCTCAACAAATTGAAAAAGACTAAAATCATATCACGCATCTTTCCTGAAGATAATAGTATGAAACTAGAAACCAATCACAAGACAAAATCTGGAAAGAACACAAATACACAGAGGCTAAATAACTTGCTAGTAAACAATAAATGGGTCAACCGAGAAATCAAAGAAATTTAAAAATACATGGAGACAAATGAAAAAGAAAATACAACTGTCCAAAATCTTTGGGATGCAGCAAAAGCTATTCTAAAGGGAATATTATAATAATGCAGGCCTACCTCAAGAAACAAAAAAAATCTCAAATAAACAACCTAACTTTACACCTAAAGGAGCTAGAAAAAGAGTAACAAAGCCTAAAGCTAGTAGAAGGAAGATAATAATAAAGATTAGAGCACAAATAAATGAAATAGAAACTAAAAAAAAAAAAAAAAAAAAGAACAGATCAATGAAACCAGGACCTAGTTCTTCGAAAAGATCAACAAAATCGATAAGCATTTAGCCAGACTCATCAAAAAAAAAAGAGAAAGAGGACTCAAATGAATAAAATCAGAATGAAGGAGGAGAAATAAAAACAACACCAACACCAAGAAATACAAAGGATTATAAAAGAATATTATGAAAAATTATATGCCAACACCCAAAAAACAAATAATCCAGTGAAGAAATGGGCAAAAGATATGGATAGACACTTCTCCATAGAAGACATCTAGATGGCCAACCAACACATAAAAAAATGCTCAACATCACTCATCACATCAAAACAGTGAGATACAACCTCACACCATTCAGAATGGCTAACATTAACAACTCAGGTAACAACAGATGTTGGTGAGGATGCGGAGAAAGAGGATCTCTTTTGCACTGCTGGTGGGAATGCAAACTGATGCAGCCACTCTGGAAAACAGTATAGAGGTTGCTCAAAAAATTAAAAATAGAACTACCCTACAACCCAGCAATTGCACTACTGGGTAGTGGAGAGAGAGAGAGAGAGAGAGAGAGAGAGAGAGAGAGAGAATTGCAAGCAGGCTCTGCACTGACAACACAAAGCCTGATGTAGGACTCGAACTCATGAACTGTGAGATCATGACCTGACAAGAAACCAAAACTCGGACACCTAACTGCCTGAGACACCCAAGTGCTCCCTAAATGACCATGTTTTTTTTTTTTTTTTTTCAACGTTTATTTATTTTTGGGACAGAGAGAGACAGAGCATGAACGGGGGAGGGGCAGAGAGAGAGGGAGACACAGAATCGGAAACAGGCTCCAGGCTCTGAGCCATCAGCCCAGAGCCCCACGCGGGGCTCGAACTCACAGACCGCGAGATCGTGACCTGGCTGAAGTCGGACGCTTAACCGACTGCGCCACCCAGGCGCCCCTAAATGACCATGTTTTAAATGAAATCAACCAAGGGGCGCCTGGGTGGCGCAGTCGGTTAAGCGTCCGACTTCAGCCAGGTCACGATCTCACGGAGGTCACGATCTCGCGGTCCGTGAGTTCGAGCCCCGCGTCGGGCTCTGGGCTGATGGCTCAGAGCCTGGAGCCTGTTTCTGATTCTGTGTCTCCCTCTCTCTTTTCCCCTCCCCCGTTCATGTTCTGTCTCTCTCTGTCCCAAAAATAAATAAACGTTGAAAAAAAAATTTTTTTTAATGAAATCAACCAAGCTACAAGTGACTTTCAATTTAATCTGATAAATTTTAATTAAAATTTGCTAATCTTAATTAGCAAATGAAACCACGTCCTATTTTTTAAGTCTGAAAATGATTAATTAAAAAAAAAATTTTATTTTTTTTATTATTTTATTTTTGAGAGAGAGATAGAGCAGGGGAGGGGCAGAGAGAGAGACACACACAAAATTCAAAGCAGGCTCCAGGTTCTGAGCTGTCAGCATAGGGCCTGACACGAGGCTTGAATCTGCAAACTGTGTGATCATGACCTGAGCCGAAGTCAGACACTCAACCAACTGAGTCACCCAGGCACCCCTGAAAATGATTAATTAAAAAAAAATTTTTTTTCTACGTTTATTTATTTTTTTTTGGGACAGAGAGAGACAGAGCATGAACGGGGGAGGGGAAGAGAGAGAGGGAGACACAGAATCGGAAACAGGCTCCAGGCTCTGAGCCATCAGCCCAGAGCCCGACGCGGGGCTCGAACTCAGGGACCGCGAGATCGGTGACCTGGCTGAAGTCGGACGCTTAACCGACTGCGCCACCCAGGCGCCCCGAAAATGATTAATTTTAAAGTAAAAAAGAAATTATTTGAAATGTGTGAGATTTTTACATTTTCAGCCTCTCAATTACCTCCCTTAGTCTTATTTATGGAATATTATATTTTTTATACTAATTGTACCCCTGAAAGTATACAATTTTGGGGAACAAAGACAACTGCAATTACTCTCACGTTTACTAGAAAGATTCAATGACTGAAAAAATGCAGGTTTCACTTTAAACAGACCACTTGAGGGGCGCCTGGGTGGCTCAGCCAGTTGAGCATTGCACTCTTGACTACAGCTTAGGTCATATCTCATGGTCTGTGGGTTCGAGCCCCACATCAGGCTCCATGCTGGCAGTGCGGAGCCTGCTCGGGACTGTCTCTCTCTCCCTTCTCTCTGCCCTTTCCCCACTCATGCTCACTCTCTCTCAAAAACAAATAAATGTTAAAAAAAAAAAAAAGAAGAAGAATTAATTTTCAGAGCACATGGGTATTTTAGTCGGTTGAGCATCTGAATTTGGCTCAGGTTATGATCTCACAGTTTGTGAGTTCGAGGCCTGCATTGGGCTGTGTGCTGGCAGCTCAGAGCTTGGAGCCTGCTTCGGATTCAGTGTCTCCCTTTCTCTCTGCACCTCCCCCACTCATTCTTTCTCCCTCTCTCTTTTTTTTTTAAATTTATTTATTTTTGAAAGACAGAGTGAGACAGAGCACGAGTAGAGGAAGGGCAGAGAGAGGAGACACAGAATCTGAAGCGGGCTCCAGGCTCTGAGCAAGTGTTCAGCACAGAGCCCGATGCAGGTCTCGAACCCACAAACCGTGAGATCACAACCTGAGCCAAAGTTGGACACTTAACCAACTGAGCCACCCAGGCGCACCCCCCCCCTCAAAATTAAACATTAAAAAAAAGAAGAAGAATTCATTTTCCTGGGACAAGATGGAGCCATTCATGCTGTTCCTGACAGTGTGAGGATCAGAAGAACTGCACATGGTAAATGGACCACCACATTTCACAGAAAGTACATCGTTTCCAAGGGAATGTGGGAAAAACTGCAAAGTCTACACATTTAGTAAGGATGGCACCTTGTTTGCCTGGGGCAATGGAGAAAAATAAATATTATCAATGTCACTAACAAGGGATTACTGCACTCCTTTGACCTCCCAAAGGCAATTTGCCTTGAGTTCTCACCCAAAAACACTGTCTTGGCAATGTGGCAGCCTCACATTACTTCTAAAGACGGCACAGCTAGGATACCCAAACTACCACTTTATGATGTGAAAACAGGTACATGTTTGAAGTCTTTCATCTAGAAAAAAATGCAAAATTGGTGTCCATCCGGGTGAGGAGATGAATATTTGTGTTGGAAATGTTAATGGGGCACCTGAGTGGCTCAGTTGGTTGAGCCTCCGACTTCAGCTCAGGTTATGATCTCATGCTTCATGGGTTTGAGCCCTGCATGACACTATCTGCTGTCAGCACAGAGCCTGCTTTGGATCCTCTGTTTTCCTTTCTCTCTGCCCCTCCCCTGCTCTCACTTTTTCTCTCTTTCAAATATAAATAAACATTAAAAAATAAAAAGGAAATGTTAACAATGAAGTTCACTTCTTTGAAAAAAATTCTAGTGTGGAAATATTTATGAAATAAATTTACTATTTATTATAAATGTATAGTTTTATTGCCTTATATGGCATCATAGGGTTTCCCTAAATACTGTTAATAGACTAAAAATTGCTATTAATTCATTTGAATAACTCTTCTATATCTAAATGCTAGTGAAATTCTAAAACACAAAGATTTCCTTTTATAATAAGTTTTTATTTTTTAAGGACTTTTTAATTTTTATTTTTTTTAGAGAGAGGAAGAGAGAGTGTGCGTGCGAACAGGGGAGAGCAGAGAGAGGGAGAAGGAGAATCCCAACTAGGTCCTGCATTGTTAGCATGGAGCCCAACACAGGGCTCAATCTCATGAACCTGAGATCATGACCTGAGCTGAAATCAAGAGTCGGATGTTCAACCAACTGCCCCAAACTTGGAATTCTTAAATGAAAACTGGTGATAGTATGATCTGCTTCACTAAAAATATGTCAGCTGGAGTCCCAGTGGTTCTCATTTAGGGACATGTGAAAATTTAGGGGGAGGAAGGTCCTTGTCAGGGAGGAGTTACTGTCACAGTGGTGAAGGTGTGGGGTGGGCACTACTGGCATTCTAGTGGGCAAGGGCCAGGAAAGCTAAATGTCCTACAATGCATAGAACACTCCTGCACAACAAAGAATTGTCCTGCCCTAAATGCCAATAGTGCCCTCGTTGAGAAATACTGTGTTAGAAAAGCTACATCAGTTTGGTACTTTAAACTAGGAAATAGCCTTTAACAGTCTTTCAAAAATGCCAAAATTATGTTGCTAGGAAGGACACAAATCATTTTTTAGTAACTGTATTCTCAATTTCAACACTTATAAACTTGGAAGTTCAAACCTTTTGCTTTCTTTTTTACATAGGCAAGTGTTGCTTTTCAAAGGCTAATTTTTACTTATATTGGGGATTGATTTATTTTTCACAAAGAAGGTACAATTAAAAACTTTGGGTAAAGTAAAAGCTACCAGTAAATGAGCCAGTGAATTAAATACTCTATATCCAATATTATATATATTATCCTTCAAAGCAGGAACTCCACAAATGATTTTCCAGAGAATCAAGGAAACTTTTCTAGGACTCACAGTTAGATCATACTCCCATCTGAAATGTTTCTGGAAATAATAACTGCAGTTACCATTTACCATGGACCATGCATTCTACCAAGTGGGTTTTTTTTTTGTTTGTTTCTTTCATTTTGTTTTAAAATTTTTTTAATGTTTATTTATTTTTGAGAGAGAGAGCACAAGCCAGGGAGGGCAGAGAGAGAGGGAGACACAAAATCCACAGTAGGATCCAGACTCTAAGCTCTCCACACAGAGCCTGATGCGGGGCTCAAACCCATGAACCATGAGATCATGACCTGAGCTCAAATGACTCAGGCGTTCAAACGACTAAACCACCTAGGCACTCCTACCAAGTGTTTTGCATACACTATCTCTAGTATTTATGACAACTCTGCAAAGTAGGTATTATCTCCAATTTAAAGAGGACGAAATTAAGACACTGAGATTAAAAGACTTGATCAAACTCAAATAACTAGTGACAAACTTGGGATTCAAATTCAGTACTTCCAAATTGAAACACTTTCCACCATGATATGTCCCTTCCAGAAAAACAACTAAATTTCGTGAAAAATTATTTGCATATTAAGCTAGGTAGAAAGCTACTATTATTCCACTCCCACCCACCCCTCCACCCCCATCTTGACAACAGAGGCTAAGGAGTATACAATGATAGCTCCACCAGCCTCTGGAACAAAAGACTTTAGTCATTTAATCACATTCCACAGACATAAAAATGAGCATTGGTTTAAAAAGACAGACTGTCTAAAGAATGGATGCCAAGCTGCAAGCTGACAGGGAAGATAGGTCAACTCCCAATGATATTTCTTTTCCATTCTGATATATAGTATTTATTGTTTCTTACCCTCTCATTTAATAGTCACAAAGTAGAGGAAACTTCACAATAATGGAGATGCAAATAAAATCCTGCAAGGTACTGACTAGTTATCAACCATCAGGTAGCAGGCAGGACATGGCAGTGTCAGTGTCAGCCAGCAACCAAAAATTTTCAATATCCATCCAAATATAGAATTGTGTGTGCACAAAGTTGGTAATGAAGTTCCACAAAGTGAGTAAAAAAGTCTGCTGAGATTTCAGTGGACTTTTATAACCTGGGTATAAAGAGTAGAAAAAGAAGGCAAACAGTATCCTAATCATATATTGCTTTCTTTCTATTATCATAAAAATTTCCTAAGTCAAAACAAAACAAGGATTTGTTATGGGTAAGATGTAATCCAGAAAACTGGCCATTTTCCAGAACATGAATACTGACAAGTGCATTAGCTGTGTATCAAGACCAACCACATAGCAAATCTATATGACAGGTCTGCTCAGCTGCTATCCTTTCTATGAACCAACATAGCAAATACAGACACATTTCAGGATGACTGCCCAATTAAAAATAAAAGCAATACTGCTGAACTTGCCATCCTACTGCGAAATAATGAGTTGCAGTTTCCATTCAAACCAAAGGCAATCTAACATAGAAACTGGCATCCCCTATTTAATTAGCCATGAATTACACAATGGCATATATTGGTGTCAGACAGATCAAAAGCCAGTTCTTAAAACTGTATTATCTCTTTTGGATAAACATCTTTTCTACTCTTTTAACTACAATCTACCAGGCCTTATGTCATGACACAAAACAGAAACTTAGGTTTAAAGTTGTAAAGGCATTTACATTAACTAGTCCAGTCTTTCGGACAATTCAGGAATCCTCTCTGTTAACTGACTCAAATGTTAATTGGATAACTAGGTAGGTACAAGGCATTATAATAAAATTTAATTAGTTACTATAATCCAAACAGTCCTCCAAGTGCTTTATACTTAATATTCATAATAGCCCAATAAAATAGATACTATTATTATTCTTGTTTTTTAAATGTGGAAACAAAGACATGAAGGAATTAGTTAACTGGTCCAAGCTCCTACAGCCAAGAAGTTGTAGAGCCAGAATTCAAATCCAGAGCCTGTACTCTTTTTTTTTTTTTTTTTTTTTTCAACGTTTATTTATTTTTGGGACAGAGAGAGACAGAGCATGAATGGGGGAGGGGCAGAGAGAGGGAGACACAGAATCGGAAACAGGCTCCAGGCTCTGAGCCATCAGCCCAGAGCCCGACGCGGGGCTCGAACTCACACACCGTGAGATCGTGACCTGGCTGAAGTCGGACGCTTAACCGACTGCGCCACCCAGGCGCCCCTGGAGCCTGTACTCTTAATCATTATACTACTGCCTCTCTTAGATAAGCATATAGAAAACCAAATAAAACATGATTCAACCCCTCCAGGAGCTTAGTCTCCCCTTGGAAAGACACATGTAATTCAATGAGTACAATACAGTGTGATAATTGCTAATGACATGTTAAAAATAAGGAGGACTTAATTAAAGCACTAGCAGTAAGGACAGAGAATTAGGAAAACAGGTAAGTGACTTTAAAAACAAGAGCAGGGGCGCCTAGGTGGCGCAGTCGGTTGAGCGTCGGACTTCAGCCAGGTCACAATCTCGCGGTCGGTGAGTTCGAGCCCCGTGTCAGGCTCTGTGCTGACAGCTCAGAGCCTGGAGCCTGTTTCCGATTCTGTGTCTCCCTCTCTCTCTGCCCCTCCCCCGTTCATGCTCTGTCTCTCTCTGTCTCAAAAATAAATAAACGTTGAAAAAAAATTAAAAAAAAAAAAAAAAACAAGAGCAAAAATTGGGGTGCCTGGGTGGCTCAGTTAAGCCTCCGACTTTGGCTCAGGTCATGATCTTGCGGTCCGTGAGTTCGAGCCCCACATCAGGCTCTGTGCTAAAGCTCAGAGCCTGGAGCCTGCTTCAGATTCTGTGTCTCCCTCTCTCTGCCTCTCCCCCACTTATGCTCTGTCTCTCTCTCTCTGTCAAAAATAAATAAACATTAAAAAAAAATTTAAAACAAGAGCAAATAGAAGTAGGAGAAAGTAGGAGGTATGAGAAGTACTTAGGATGACTCCAAGTTTACCTAGAATCCTCCCCATGTTTCAAGCTTGGGTGATTTGGGGAATGAGTAGGAATTCACCAAAGGAAAATATTTGTGAACTGATTAAAATTCTCTTCTGATCACAGAGTTTGAGGTGCCTAAAAGAATACCAAGTGACAATATTTAGGAAGCAGCTATCGACACCACACTGGAGTCAGAAGAGAAGACTAGCCTGGAGACGCAGATTTGAAAGTCATTAGCACTTCCAAATATTCTAAAGAGTCTCTCAAAGTAGAGAATATGAGTAATAGCTAATATTTACTGAGTTGCTATTATGTGCCACAGCCCAGTCTCCTTCTCGACATCCTTAAATGAGATCAGATAAGAGGCCAAGGAAACACTAACATATACAGAACAAAAGGGAAACAACAGAGGTAAAAATAAAACCAGGAGAAAGTATGTCACACAAGCCAAAGGTGGAAATGATGAACATTATCAAATGCCACAAGGTAGTTAAATAATATGAAGAATGGTGGCCAATGGATTGAACATTACAGAGGCAAGAGTCAGCCCAGCCTACTGAAAAAACACCACTAAGAAAGAGCCCACTAATTCCTCCAGTGGCTTGTTCTATTATTGGAAAGTTCTAATTGTTACAAAAGTTTTTCTTTCTGAGAAATATAAGAATGGAAAACATAGTATTCTATTCAAATTCTGACTCTGAAGGAGAATTAAGAGCTATAATGACTTAAATACAGTAATGATACTTGATTGAATCCTGATTTGAACAAACTAGATATAAAAGATAACTGAGGAAATATTTATAAGGATTTCTACTAGATGATGGTAGAAAATCATTTTTTTAAGTTTATCAATCTTTTTTTAGTAATCTTTACACCCAACATGGAGCGCAGACTTACAACCACGAGATCAAGAGTCACATGCTCTTCTGCCTGAGCCAGTCAGGTACCCTGATGATAGTAGAAAATTATTATCAATTTTGTTAAGTGTGACAATGACATTAAGATTATATAAGACTTATTTTTGGAAAAACAGAGGTGAAATAGCATGTCTGTAGTTTCATTAAAATATATCAGAAAAGGGGCGCCTGGGTGGCGCAGTCGGTTAAGCGTCCGACTTCAGCCAGGTCACGATCTCGCGGTCCGGGAGTTCGAGCCCCGCGTTGGGCTCTGGGCTGATGGCTCAGAGCCTGGAGCCTGTTTCCGATTCTGTGTCTCCCTCTCTCTCTGCCCCTCCCCCGTTCATGCTCTCTCTCTGTCCCAAAAATAAATAAATGTTGAAAAAAAAAAATATATATATATATATCAGAAAAAAATAAATGTAGCAAATTTTACAAAATGTTAATAACTTATATATGGGAGATGGGTAAATGGGTGTTACTTACATTTTGCTCATAATAACAAAAACAAAAAGGCTTCAGAAACAAAAGATAAACATTTTTTCAATTAAAAAAATCCAGCAAATTAATATAGGTATACCTTATTTTATTGTGCATAAATTACTATGCTTCACAGATAGTGCATTTTTTACAAACTGAAGGTTTATGGCAACCCTGCATTGATTAAGTCTATTGGCACCATTTTCCAACAGCATTTCTTCACTTCTCATCTCTCTCTCATTTTGGTAATTCTTCCACTACGGCAAACTTTTCATTATTATCGTACTTGTTATGGTGATCTGTGATGTTACTAATTATCTGGGGATGTCACAAACTGCACCATATAAGATGGAGAACTGAAATGATGAATATTGTGAGTGTTCTAACTGCCCCATCAACCAGCTTTTCCCTCTTCTCTCTCCTTCTCCTAGGGCTTCCCTAGTCCCTGAAACACAATCTTGAAGTTAGGCCAGTTAATTTTTACTTTCAAGTCTTATTACTTAAGGAACACATTTCAGGAGCACCTGGGTGGCCCAGTCAGTTAAGTGTCTGACTTCAGTCCAGGTCACAATCTCATGGTTTGTGAGTTGGAGCCTAGCAGGCATCGGACTCTGTGCTGATAATGCACAGCCTGCCTGGGATTCTCTCTCCCTCTCTGCCCCTCCCCTACTTGTGCATTCTCAATCTCCTTCTCTCTCTGTCTCTCTCTCTCAAAAATATAAAAAGAAAAAGAAACACATTCCATAAGGCTACAGCTGCTATAGGAAATTATTCCTTTGATGAATCTGGACAAAATAAACTGAAAATCTCCTGGAAAGGATTCACCATTCTAGATTCCATTAAGAACATTTGCTATTCATGGGAAGAAGTCAAAATAGCAACAGTAAATAAGAGTTTGGAAGAAACTGATTCCAATCCTTACACATGACTTTGTCAGGTTCAAGACATCAATGGAGGAAGTAACTGCAGATGGGGTGGAAATAGGAAAAAAATTAGAAGTGGAGCCCAAAGATGTGACTCATCTATTACAATCTCATGATAAAACTTGCTTTTTATGGGTGAGCAAATAAAGTATTTTCTTGGGGTGGAATCTACTCCTGAAGATGCTGTGAAGATTGTTGAAATGAAAACAAAGGCTTTAGAACATCACATAAACTTAGGTGATAAAGCAGCTACAGGGTTTGAGAAGACTGACTCCAGTTTGGAAAGAAGTTCTCCTGTGGGTAAAATGCTATCAAACAGCGTCACATGCTACAGAGGAATCATTCCTGGAAGTAACAGAAATATCAATGTGGCAAACTTCACATTCTTGTCTTATTTTAAGAAATTGCTACAGCTGCCTCAACCTTCAGTAACCACTATGCTGATCAGGGAGCAGCCATCAACATCCAGACATGACTCTCCACCAGCAAAAAGATTATGACTCACTGAAAGGTGAGATGATGGTTAGCATTTTTAAGCAATACAGTACTGACCCTCAAACAACACATGTTTGAACTACATGGGTCCACTTATAAATAAGTTTTTGAGGGGCGCCTGGGTGGCTCAGTCGGTTAAGCATCCGACTTCGGCTCAGGTCATGATCTCACGGTCCGTGAGTTCGAGCCCCACGTCAGGCTCTGTGCTGACAGCTCAGAGCCTGGAGCCTGTTTCAGTCTGTGTCTCCCTCTCTCTCTGACACTCCCCCGTTCATGCTCTGTCTCTCCCTGTCTCAAAAATAAATAAAATGTTAAAAAAAAACATAAATGAGTTTTTGATAAATATAGTACAGTACTATAAATATATTTTCCCAAGACTTTAATAACATTTTCATTTCAAAACAAAACAAAAAACAAAACAAAACAAATTCTTTTCTCTAGCTTACTTTATTGTAAGAATACAATACATAATATATATACAAAATATGTTAATCAACTGTCTTTTTGGTAAGACTTCCATGGGGCACTTGGGTGGCTCAGTCAGTTAAGCGTCTGACTTGGACTCAGATCATGATCTCACGGTTTGTGGGTTCAAGCCCCACGCTGGGCTCTGTGCTGACAGCTCAGAGCCTGGAGCCTGCTTCAGATTCTGTGTCTCCCTCTCTGTCTGTTCCTCCCCTGCTAACACTCTGTCTCTGTCTCTCAAAAATGAATAAATGTTAAAAAATTTTTAAAAAGTGGCACCTGGGTGGCTCAGTCAGTTAAGCGTCCAACTTCAGCCCAGGCTGATTAATAAATAAACAGCAAAAATTTTTAATAAAAAAAAAAAGACTTCCAGTCAACAGCAGGCTATTAGTAGTTGTTATATGTGAATTTTTTACCATACCGGGGGTCAACACCCCAACCCCTGTGTTGTTCAGGGTACACTGTATTTTTTAACTAAGGTGTATATATATTTTTTGATATAATGCTACTGTATACATAACAGACTACAGTATAGTATAAACATAAATTTTATATGTATTGAGAATCAAAAATTTCATTTGGCCCATTTTAATGTGTTGGTATGGAACTAAATCTGCAATATCTCCAAGGCTATGCCTGTACAGCAAAGAGATCACAAACATCAACACTAGAAATGGAAAAACCAGCTGCTTTTATGTTGTGTGAATGAGTACTTATTGCTTGGAATAAAATTTCTAAAAAAGCAACACACATATATTCAAAAACTGTTATATCTCAAACAGTTTAGATGGAATAGCAGAGGATATACCATGGTGAACTGTGCTAGATAATTCAAAAAGGACCTAGTGATGGTGAAGATACTGAAATTGAAAAAGCATGTAAAGGCTTAAAATTTCATGAAATGAGAGCAGGAAAAAAGCGATTTTTCTAAAATATTATTATATATTTAACATATATGGAGGGGGCACCTGGGTGACTCAGCCTGTTAAGCGACAGACTTCAGCTCAGGTCATGATCTCATAGTTCATGAGTTTGAGTCCTGCACAGGACTCTCTGCTGTCTGTGCAAGGAGCCTGCTTCTGATCCTGTCTCCCTCTCTCTGTGCCCGTCCCCCATGTGCATGTGCACTCTCTCTCAAAAATAAACACTTAATAATTAATTAATTAAATATATGTGTGTGACTAAAATAAACAAAATAAATTTTTAAAATTTTGAATCCGGGCACCCGGGTGGCTCAGTTGGTTAAGTGTCCAACTTTGGCTCGGGCCATGATCTCTTGGTCCATGAGTTCAAGCCCCACGTCCAGTCAGCTCAGAGCCTGGAACCTGCTTCGGATTCTGTGTCTCCTCTCTCTGCCCCTCCCCCACTCACACTCTGTCTCTCAAAAATAAAAAAAATTTTTTTTAATTTTTTTATTCCAATTTAGTAGCTTAATGATCTTGGGCATGTTACTTAAATTCTGCCCTTATCTATAATATGGAAACATTAACTATATCTCACTGAGTTATTATGAGAATTAAATGAGAACATACTAGGGGCACCTAGGTGGCTTAGTCAGTCAGGCATCTGACTTCGGCTCAGGTCATGATCTCACGGCTGTGAGTTCAAGCCCCGCATCAGGCTCTGTGCAGGCAGCTCAGAGCCTGGAGCCTGCTTCAGATTCTGTGTCTCCCTCTCTCTCTGTCCCTCCCCTGCTCACGCTCTGTCTCTCTCTCCTTCAAAAATAAATAAACATTAAATGAGAACATACTAAGGAGTTAAAGAATAAAAATGCATATATGAAGTACTGGGCAAAGTGCCTGTCACACAGTAAGAATTTACTAAAAATGAATTCCCTTTCCTCTCCCTTCCCTGCTCCACCCTTAATCCTAGTTTTGAATGCTGCAAGAATGCAACAAATTAAGACTTTTTTTTTCTTCTTTATGATAGCTTTTCAGTTACCAAGTCTTCCCCAGGGAAAATATACACAAGTCTTTCAGGTTTCCTATAGAACAGTGCATCAAGATCTCCCTGGTTACCTTCTTTATAGTTTAGCCTTGATTGCCCTCCAAACTGTGAAAGGTCTGCTAAAACACAATAGTAAAAAATGTACACAATATTAAATATATAATCTAACTAGGACAAAATTGAATAGGACTATTATTTCCCATAATCTAGATATTAAAAACATGGCTTCTGATCTTCTAAATACACTAAATGTATCTTCAACTTTGTATGCTGGAACATGAAACTTGACACAAGGTAAACTGATATTATTAGACCCCATTCAAATAAGCTGAAATGCTAAAGTACTAGGAGAATGTGTGAGTTTCCAGGATAATACCTCTTCTGATAAATGTTCCTATTTTATTTTAAGAAGACATAAACATGACCACTTAGATCATCAGATAAACAACTCATCTGTTCTGATAAAGTAAGTCAGAAGCCCATTGCAGAGACTGTAGCCCATTGCAGAGCCCACTGCAGACAGCTATCAAGAAAGCAATCAAGAGGAAAGAGGAAGTTAGTTCTGGGGTTAGGGTAGACTATTCTATAGTTTACATTGCAAAGGTTAAAGGAGGAATCTGATAAAAGGGAAAATAAAATTAATAACATGAAGTACTATCAAAAAATATTCACCAAAAAAATATTTTTATTCAATTTTGTTTTTCTCAAATGTATTATTTCCAATAAAAGGAATATTTTATAGCCATTAAAAATGACAGTTAAAACAAGTACACAAAGATATATGTACAAGAATAATAACTTACATGTTGTCATTATCAGTAACAGAAAAAAAACACAGATAATCCAAATGTTCATCAATAGGGATAGGTTAAAAAAATTATAGCATATCCATATAATTTAATAGTCATTAAAAGAATGAGATCAATTTTATACATACTAACATGGAAAGATGTCTAAATTTCACTGTTAAGTAACAATAGCAAGTTGCAAAATAGAATAAATAGTGGAATCTTGTTTTTATTTTTTGGTATAATAGTGAACATTGTATCTTCTTATCTATAAAATAGAGATAAATATTAACTATATCTCCCTGAGTTTTTAAGAGAATTAAATGAGTATATGCCTAGAAAACAATTTAGAGGAATATATACACTAAACTGTCATCTTGGTGGAAGAAGTGATTATAAGAGACACTCAATTTTTTATGGAATACATTCTTTATAGTTGTTTCTTGCAATGATCATGCATTACTTTTGTTTAAAAAATGATGTTAAAAAGGTAGATCTATCCTTTCATCCCTCCTACAACAGTAGCTTAGACCACATGAGACAAAATTTATGATATATGTGAAATGGGAAGAGGGAAAGGCAAAGAATGTAAAAATTGAATAATCGGTGATTATAATTATATAAAATTATGCACTGGAAAAAAATAAGGGAATAATACCAAGTGATAATGTTATTTTGGGGTAAAAAGATTATGACTTGTTCTTTACTCTTATTCTAAACCTTCTATAATGGTATATAGCTTCTATAATTATAAAACAAAGTATCAATTTGACATAATAAATGTGGCAAAGTTCACATAATTTCGAAATCAATCTATATGAACTTGAATCTCTTAAAACATTTAATTATGGATGTATATAAATACAACTACAAAGGATGTAGTCATTAAACTGAATTCATATTAATTGTAGCATATTACCTAGCATTTCTTTAACTTTCTGATAGGGGTTTGCTTCCTTGAAATATTTTTTCTGATTTAAGTTTAGGAAAAAATTTCAATTGCAGTTTAAAATGTATTCTCTGGGGGTGCCTGGGTGGCTCAGTCAGTTAAGTATCTGACTCTTGGTTTCGGCTCAGGTCATGACCTCAGAGTTTGTGAGTTTGAGCCCCGCATCGGGTTCTGTGCTGTCAGCACGGAGCCTGCTTGAGATCTCTGTCTCCCCCCCTTCTCTCTGCCTCTCCCACGCTCTCTCTGCCTCTCTCAAAAATAAACATTTAAAAATAAAATAAAATGTATTCTCTGGTATAACTATGGTGCTTTAAGAGGGCTTTCAATATGATTTCCTTAAATTTGTTATGAAGCCCCAAAATGACCAGAACTTTACCATGCCAGAGGAATTATCTGGTCTTAAGAATCCAAAGGAAACAGCATACAACTATTTAAAAATGTATTTTCTGGGGCACCTGGGTAGCTCAGTGGGTTAAGTGTCTGACTCTTGGTTTCAGCTCACATCATGATCTCGTGGTTCATGGGATCAAGCCCCACATTGGGCCCTGCGCTGATGGCTCGGAGCCTGGTTGGGATTCTCTCTCTCTCCTCTCTCCCTCTGCCCCTCCCCCCACTTGCTCACCCTCTCTCTCTAAACATTTAAAAAATTAAAAATAAAAAAAAGTATTTTCTCACAATGCCTTTTCTCAAGGGTCTTTATCAAATACACACGTAAGTTTCCTTTCAAATAAAGGGTCATTTTCAGGCCAAAATTTCACTCCCGTGAAATATTTCTACTACTTCACAGGCATGAAAGATTTCAACATTATTTCAGACTAGCCAGAAGGAAGCACACTACAACCTGTAACAGGCCACATAACATGACAATCTTCAGTGACATTTGTTGCATCCATAATTCCTTAGTCTGGCTTTCAAATACTATGCTCTACTAAAACGGGCCTAATCATATCCACCTTAACCCACCTTTCAAGCCTACCCTTCCCTTCCTATTTCAGCTGAAGTGATATTCACCTCATTCTAACTGGTTGTACTCAATTAATGTCTTCCTATCTCTACTCTTGCACCTCTTCCAATCTATTCTCCAAGGGGAGTAAACTTTTGAGAACTCTTCATGTGTGATACAAAGGCTCTTTCTTATTTTCCGCTACCCTCATCTCCAGCCTCATCTATCTCTATCCCTTTACCCACAGACACGATCTATTCCAGACATAGAGAACAATTTGTAGAGCCCTGCTCTTACTTCAATGCCTGTACAGGTAATATTCTTTCTCCCTGTTATGTTCTTCATGACCTCTTCAAACGACTCTCTCAATAATCACCACACGTGGGAAGTGTCCTCTGACCCCTCAATCTCCTTTTTTTGTGCTTTGATAATGCCTTGCACAAATCTTTGCTATTACAGTAATTACATAGTATTTTAATTGTTGTTTATCTATCTCTTTTACTGGACTATGAGCTCCGTGAGGGCTTAGACTCAAACTTACTCACCTCCAAATGAATTGTGGCATACAAATTTCAATACTACTATATGAATCAAAATTTACAGTGGAGGAAAAAAATAGGCCATTGAGACTCCATATTTTTTAAAAAAAGTTTTAATGTTTATTTATTTATTTTGAGAGAGAGAGAGAGAGAGAGAATGCACGCGTGAGCAGAGGAGGGCAGGGAGAGAGGGTGAGAGAGAATCCCAAGACAACTCTATGCTGACAGTGCAAAGTCTGACGCAGGGCTCAATCTCACGAACCGTGAGATCATGACCTGAGCTGAAATCAAGAGTTAGATGCTTAACCAACTGAGCCACCCAGGCGCTCCAAGATTCCATACTTTCTATGTAAAAGCATATTCATTCTTTTATTCATTCAATCAACAAATATTTATTTAGTACCTACTAGGAGCCAAGCACTATGCCAAGCTCTAGAGAGTTGGTGATGATAATACAGACACAAACACAAGACGAATTCTGAGAGAATACAGTCCAAACTGTTAACACTGGCTATTAACTGTTTGAATCTAGGGAGGATTTGAATAATTTCTATCTTTTCCTTTAAAATTACCTCTATTTCCCCATTCTTCCTTAATGAAAATGCATTAATTTTATAAACACACATACACACAAATATATATGTGAGATATCCTCACAAATTACAAATTCCTACAAATCAGTAGGAATATAATACCCAAAGTAAACAATGTATAAATTTGTGTATCAGAGCTAATATGAAAGCAAAACAATTTTTTAGAACTCTTAGTCAGATTCTAATTATAGATTTCAAATATAAAGAATAAACTGGGACACCTGGGTGGCTCAGTTGGTTAAGCATCCAACTTCAGCACAGGTCACGATCTCTCGGTTCACAAGTTGGAGCCCTGCATTAGGCTCTGTGCTGACAGCTCAGAGCCTGGAGCCTGCTTTGGATTCTGGGTCCCCCTCTCTCTCTCTGCCACTCCTCCCCCCTTCGTTCTCTCTCTCTCTCTCTCAAAAATAAATAAAACATTAATAAAATAAAAAAAAAACAAGAACGGGGTGTCTGGGTGGCTCAGCTGGGTAAGCATCCGACTTCAGCACAGGTCACAATCTCTCGGTTCACGAGTTGGAGGCCCGAGTTGGGCTCTGCGCTGACAGCTCAGAGACTGGAACCTGCTTCAGATTCTGTGTCTTCCTCTCTCTCTGCCCCTCCCCCACTCATTGAGCTCTGCCTCTCTCTGTCTCTCAAAAATAAACAAAAACATTAAAAAATTTTTTAAAAAAGAACAAAACTAATGTATGCCAAAATACTTCTGGATTTCCACAGTATCTACTTTTGAAAAAGATCCCATGTAAATTGCCCAAGAAAAACACTGACCACAACATCAATACCACGAGTTTTTCCACACTGCAGAAAGAAAATTATGTCAATGTATTCCACTTAATGCAGAAGAGATGACAGCCTCCATATAATTTATTCAGAAGTCAAATTAATAAATAACAACACCATATTTCATCTGTATAATGATTTACAGTTTATAGTTCACAAAGCACTTTGACCTTCACAATAATTCTGTTTTCTTGTTCCCACTGGATAGATTAAAAAATGAAGGATTAAAATGGAGGCCTTTCTAAATAGGACTCAAAATCCAAAAGCCATAAAAGAAAAGATTAAGAAATTTGTCTACCTAAAAAAAAAGAAAGAAATTTGCCTAAATAAAAATCTAAAAGTTCTGCATGGGAATAAAATAAAAGAAGACAGATGACAAATACCAAAATGGGAACACATACCACAGGAAAACAAACTATCATATATACATGAATTATATAAAGTGTGTGTGATGTGTATAAAAATAGAGAGAGACCTAGAAATCAACAGAAAAGAGGCCTATGACAACAGAAAAATAAGAATTTAAACAGGTAGTTTATAGAAAATGAAATATGAATAATTCAAACAATATAAATAGATGCTTAACTGTTACCACAACTTTTTTAAAACTAGGTACCATTTTTCTCCATCAGATTGGCAAAAACTCAACTTTGATAATAGCAAAGCATAATATTAACAACACTGACCCTAGAGCCAGAGTGCATAGTTTGAATTTCTGCCACAATAGCTGTATGATTTGGGCTAGTCACTTAAATTCTCTATTTCTCAATTTATTCACCTGAAAAACAGAGATAATAATAGTACCTATCTCAAAGGGATGTTAGTAAGATTAAAGGAAGTAATATGTATAAAGCACTTCAGATATTGCCTGGCACGTAGTAACTACCTTATAAGTATTAGCTATGATACAGCTAATGTTGGTGAGTGATCAAGCAAGCTTGATATACCTCAAGCAATGTATCTTTGAACAACCTCTAAGGAAAGCAATTTGGCAGTATTTCATATTTATAAATGCAAATATCCTTTGACTTAGAAATCCCACTTTCTTCCAATTTATTCTATAACTACCCTTATACACATGTAAAATGACATATGTTCAAGGGGCTTCCTTACGGAATTGCTTACAATATAGAAAACCTGGAAGTAATACAAATGTCCAACAATAAGGAACTAGTTAAATAAATTATGATAGAGCCACTCAATGGAATACTATGCAGGTGATTTTTTAAAAAGAAAGAAAGAGGGGCGCCTGGGTGGCTCAGTGGGTTGAGTATCCGGCTTCGGCTCAGGTCATGATCTCACAGTTTGTGGGTTCAAGCCCCGCATCAGGCTCTGTGCTGACGGTTTAGACCCTGGAGCCTGCGTCGAATTCTGTCTCCCTCTCTCTGTGCTCCTCCCCCACTCATGCTCTGTCTCTCTCTCTCCTTCAAAAATAAATTAAAAAATTTAAAAAAAATTTTATAAGAAATAAATAAAAAAAGAAAGAGGTTGGGGCGCCTGGGTGGCTCAGTCTATTGAGCGTCTGACTTTGGCTCAGGTCATGATCTCGTGGTCTGTGGGTCTGAGCCCTGCATCGGGCTCTGTGCTAACAGCTCGGAGCCTGGAGCCTGCTTGGGATTCTGTGTCTCCCCCTCTCTCTGCCCCTCCCCCGTTCATGCTCTACCTCTCTCTCTGTCAAAAATAAATAAACATTAAAAAAAATAATTAGAAAAAAGAAAGAAAGAGGGGCACCTGGCTGGCTCGGTGGAACATGTGACACTTGATCTTGTGGTTGAGTTCGAGCCCCACATTAGGTGTAGAGATTACTTAAAAAATTTTTCTATTTTATCTTTAAAAAAAAAAAAAAGAAAAGAAAGCAGAAGCTTTTTACATACTGATCTAAAAAGGTCTCCAAGATATAGTATGTGAAAAAGCAGTATAGGGTGGGCAGGGAGTACAGATGAATGGGGAACCATGTGCTAACTTTTACATTAAAAATGGGAAAAATAGGGACGCCTGGCTGGCTCAGTCAGTGGAGTGTGGGACTCCTGATCTCAAGGTTGTGAGTTTGAGCCCCATGTTGCACGCAAAGCTTACTTTAAAAAAAAAGCTGAGGGCGCCTGGGTGGCTCAGTCAGTTAAGCATCCAACTTCTACTTAGGTCATGATATCGCAGTTAGTGAGTTCGGGCTCTGTGTTGGGCTCTGTGCTGACAGCTCAGAGCCTGGAGCCTGCTTCAGATTCTGTGTCTCCCTCTCTCTCTGCCCCTCCCCGACTCTCACTCTATCTCTTGCTTTCTCTGAAAAATAAACATTAAAAAAAATTGTTTAGGGGCACCTGGGTGGCTCAGTTGGTTAAGCGCCCGACTTCAGCTCAGGTCATGATATCACGGTTCATGGGTTTGAGCCCCATGTCAGGCTCTGTGCTGACAGCTTGGACCCTGGAGCCTGCTTTGGATTCTGTGTCTCCCTCTCTCTCTGGCCCTCCCCTGCTCACGCTCTCTCTCTCTCTCAAAAATAAATAAACATTAAAAAAAAATGTTTTTAATAAATAAAAAAAATTGTTTACCTGGGGAAAATAAGATTTTATATTCATATTTATATGCATTTGCCTGAAGAAAGTCTAAAAGAGTATAAAGAAACTAGTAGGGGCATCTAGCTGCCTCAATCAGTACAGCATGCAACTCCTAATCTCAGGGTCCTGAGTTCAAGCCCCATATTAGGCATGGAGCCTAGTTAAACAAACTAGTAAAAGTAATTGGGAGGAGGCATGGAACTGGGTGCATGGGGGATAGGCACAGGAGTGAGACTTTCACTGTTTATATTAAATATATAAATATGCAAACATTTATTTAATCATGGAATGTATTATGTCTTCATAGATTAATTTTTTTATTTTTTTTATTTTTTTAATTTTTTTTTAACTTTTATTCATTTTTGAGACAGAGAGAGACAGAGCATGAATGGGGGAAGGTCAGAGAGAGAGGGAGACACAGAATCCAAAACAGGCTCCAGGCTCCGAGCTGTCAGCACAGAGCCCGACGCGGGGCTCGAACCCACGGACTGCGAGATCATGACCTGAGCCGAAGTCGGACACCCAACCGAATGAGCCACCCAGGCGCCCCCATAGATTAATTTTTTAAATGTTTGTTTATTTTAAGAGAGAGAGAGAGCAGGGAAAGGGCAGAGAGAGAGAATCCCAAGCAGGCTCCGTGCTATCAGTGCAGAGCCCATGCTGAGCTCAATCCTACGAACTGTGAGATCATGATCTGAGCCAAAATCAAGAGTTGGAAGTTTAACCGACTGAGCCACCCAGGTGCCCCAAAAGATTAATTTTTTTTTTTTGGAAAACCTGAATCTCACAGAGGATAAGAAATTTGCCTACAATCATATAGCTAATAATAACAAGGTTGATTACATTGTTTTTCCTTATACCATACTGCCTTTCTGAAATTTTCAGGAATGGAAGACTTTAAAATGATCACAAATAGGGACGCCTGGGTGGCTCAATCAGTTGAGCATCCATCTCTTGATTTCAGCTCAGGTCATGATCTCATGGTTCGTGAGTTTAAGCCCTGCATTGATCCCTGCTTGGGCTTCGGTCTTCCTGTCTTGTCCCCTCCCCCTGATTACTCTCTATTGCTCTGTCAAGATAAATAAAAATATGGGGCACCTGGGTGGCTCAGTTGGTTAAGCATCCGACTTCGGCTCAGGTCATGATGTCAGAGTTCGTGAGTTCAAGCCCCATGTGAGGCTCTGTGCTAACAGCTCAGAGCCTGGAGCCTGCTTCAGATTCTGTGCCTCCTCTCTCTCTGCCCCTCCCTCGCTCACAGTCTGTCTGTCTCTCTCAAAAATAAACATTAAAAAAAAATTTTAACAAACAATAAATAAAAATAAACTTAAAAAATGTATCACAAAAAGTTTTTTAAAAAATTTTAAAAGGGAAAAAAAATTTTTTAAGGGGCACCTGCCTGGCTCAGTCAGTGGAGCATGTGACTCTTGATCTCGGGTCAGGAGTTCAAGCCCACGTTGGGCCTAGAGCTTACTTATAAAAAAAATTACCACAATGGGAATGCAAGCTGGTGCAGCCACTCTGGAATACAGTATGGAGGTTCCTCAAAAAATTAAAAATAGAACTACTCTACGACCCAGCAATTGCACTACTAGGCATTTATCCACGGGATACAGGTGTGCTGTTTCGAAGGGACACATGCACTCCCATGTTTATAGCAGCACTATCAACAATAGCCAAAGTATGGAAAGAGCCCAAATGTCTATCAGTGGATGAATAGATAAAGAAAATGTGGTATATATATATACAATGGAGTATTACTCGGCAAACAAAAAGAATGAAATCTTGCCATTTGCAACTATGTGGATGGAACTAGAGGGTATTATGCTAAGCAAAATTAGTCAGAGAAAGACAAATATCATATGACTTCACTCATATGAGGACTTTAAGACACAGAATAGATGAACACAAGGGAAGGGAAACAAAAATAATATAAAAACAGGGAGGGGGACAAAACATAAGAGACTCTTAAATATGGAGAACAAACAGAGGGTTACTGGAGGGGTTGTGGGAGGGGGGATGGGCTAAATGGGTAAGGGGCATTAAGGAATCTACTCCTGAAATCATTGTTGCACTGTCTGCTAACTAATTTGGATATAAATTAAAAAATTAAACTAAATTAAAAAAAGAAAAAAAATTATCACAAGTAGGCTTTTCTCTGAAATAACCACCTACTCTGAGTGCTCAGCAAAAATAATACTAGTGACACCACACTGAAGTAATTAATCTCTGTATGATGACTTGGAAAATAGTATAATACCCATTGTTGGTCCAAAACATTCACCATCACCCACACTATACATTGTAATAATTGGGCTTCATTTACTGGAAGGAGATGAAATTCTTATAAAAGCCCTTATCACAGGTTTCAAATTCCAACACAACATTCATTTTGCAGGACAATGAAAGGTACGGCACTAAGAATATATCTATAAACACTTTCACATAGGGGGAAAAAACATTAAAGCAAGTCGGCTTTCTATTATAAGTAAGCCAAGGAATGAGTACATGTAAATATGTAATTTTCTTTTTACAAATAACATAAGCACAAAATGTTATTGGGGATCCTGGGGTGGAGAGTCCCTAGCCTAGCCTGCCAATACTTTTATTCTTATTTTTTTTAATGTTTATGCATTTTTGAGAGAGCAAGCATGACCGGGGTAGGGGCAGAGAGAGGACAGTGGATTCAAAGCAGGTTCTGTGGTCACAGCAGCAAGCCCAACACGGGGCTTGCACACATGAACCGTGAGATCATGACCTTTGCCAAAGTCAAACGCTCAACCAACTGAGCCACCCAGGTGCCCCCATACATACACTTTTAAACAGAATTAAACAGGCCCACCATATGCTAAATCTCAAAGGATTTGTGTTTGAGACCATCCCAAATACATATCGGTATAAGAGAATACATCAAATATCCAGGGCAGTAAGTATCAAGGATCTCAACAGTAATTCACAAACATCTGTATCACCTAGTACTACTTCTAACAAGTAACCAAGAACCTCCAACTCGATCCTCAGTCTCTCAGTTCTGACCAGCCCCACCTACAGACCCCAACATCTCCTGTGTTCCATTCCCTGCTATCATCCCGGGCAACTATGACATCCATACTAATGACATGTCCAACATACTTCACAGCCCCATAACCTCCCACTACTTCAAAGCCTATACTTCCACTAGCTTCAACAGCACTATGACAGTTACACCCTGGTTGTTTTGTTTGTTTGTTTGTTTGTTTGTTTGTTTAACCTTGAAATATTGAACTCTCAGCTTTCCCATTCTGTATTTCTTAAAGAACCTGATCTTCAACTATATTTCTCATTGTCTGCTTATTCTTCAAGCTTTTACTTATAACCCCAACTTGGACTCTCAGATTCCATCATATCTCCCACACTATTACTAGCAGTATAAAGTTACTCTCCATTTTATCTTTCTTTTTTGTATATTCCAATTCTAGATCAACTCAACCATCTTTTTTGCTCTCCTGCTCTTAGGCTTCTGGAGAAGCATAAAATCCACGCTACTAGGCCCTATTACAAATACATTATTTCTAACTTTTACTGGGCCCTCAATGTGATCAGCAATGTTCTTTTTTTTTTTTTTTATCCTTAATCTATTCTTCTTTCATTTCCTACTGAAGATTTCCATGGCCCTAATATTTACCATAGTTCCTTCAGTCTCCAGAAATAATTGACTTCTCTACAGATAACTAATCTCATCAAGGAAATAAGGCCACCTGGAGTGCCTGGGTGGCTCAGTCGGTTGAGCATCCGACTTCAGCTCAGGCCATGATCTCACAGTTTGTGGGTTCGAGCCCCGCATCGGGCTCTGTGCTGACAGCTTGCTCAGAGCCTGCAGCCTGCTTCAGATTCTGTGTCTCCTTCTCTCTCTCTGCCCCTCCCCCGCTCATTCCCTGTATCTCTCTCTCAAAAATAAATGTTAAAAAAATTAAAAAAAAAAAAGAAGGCCATCTGTCAAACTCCCTCATCTTTTCCTTCTACCACATCATTATCCATCTTGACTTGTATTATTGTCAAGGAATAAAACCCAACTGATTTCTTAGGTAAATTTTCCACTCAATCTACAAAATTCTTTCACTCATGCTAAAAAGAAAAACACACATGTACCATAGTGGAAAGAACACAGGTTTCAGAGATAGATAGATTTTGTTCAAATTCTTGCCTATAGTCTTCCCAATTGTAAAAGAAGGATACTGATACCTAAACCACAAGGCTGTTGTGATCTATAAAACATCTTTATGGTATCTGGCAGAATATATTCTCTCTTTCTTTTATAAAGATTTTATCTCTAAGCAATTTCTACACCCAACGTGGGGCTCGATCTCACCACCCCAAGATCAAGAGTCGCATGCTCCAGCAACTGAGACAGCCAGGCACCCCTAAGTATATTCTCATCTCAATAAAGATGTTTCACTACTATCATCTCTTTCACAACCACATTTGTTGAAAGAGTAATTTTACTCACTGCCTCCCATTTATTCCTCAATCCATTATGATCTGACTACTGCTAACATTGCCACCACTGCACTATCTGAAGTGTCTTTCAGAGGAAACAAGAGATCTCCTAATTGCTAAATTCAGGGGCGCCTGGGTGGCGCAGTCGGTTAAGCGACCGACTTCAGCCAGGTCACGATCTCGCGGTCCGTGAGTTCGAGCCCCGCGTCAGGCTCTGGGCTGATGGCTCAGAGCCTGGAGCCTGTTTCCGATTCTGTGTCTCCCTCTCTCTCTGCCCCTCCCCCATTCATGCTCTGTCTCTCTCTGTCCCAAAAATAAATAAACATTGAAAAAAAAAATTAATTGCTAAATTCAGTGGTTTCTTTCTAATCTTCATTCTGCTTGACTTCTGCAGCACCTGACAGTGATGGTCACCCCCTCCCATCCTGAAACCCTTCTTCCTTTGGTTTCTATTATAATGCCATTCTGTTCCAGTTCTTATCCCATTCCTTTAACCTATCTTGATGTTTATTGCCCTTCAAATAATGATGTTCCTTCTGGTCCACAGCCCTTTTCTTCTATTCTTTCAGTATTACCATCCCATATCAAGTCTTCAAATATCCCTGTTATATTCTCTGTTGACCCTCAAATTTATGTATTCAGTTCCAACCTTTCTCCCAATTTTCAGACCCCACAGTATTATCTGAAAAACACCTCAAATTAAGCACGTCCAAAGGGAACATTATCTTCCCTCAAAATTGCTTATGTTCCATCCCTATTACAATTAACACGACCAACACATCCCACCAATGAAGTCAGAAACTTCCCTCTCAACTCTGGAAACATCATGGAATTGAAACCTCCTGGAACTGCATGCCATTGTCTTCATTTTCCTACCACTATCCCAGTTCATCCCCTCTGACCTAGAGTAGCACACTGGTTTCCTGCCTACCTAGGTTTGTTTTATCTACCTCCACACTGTCTTCACTTTCATTTCTTCCTCCACATTTTCACCAGAGATAATCAAACATACCAAATTCCTGCCTACAAAACTTTCAATGGCCCCCCATACCTACAGAACAAAGTCCAAATTCTTCAGCAAGGTTTTCTCAGAGTTATAAACGGAAAGGTTTTAGATCAGACAAACATGGTTTTCAAAAACAAAAACAAAACAAACAAAACCATGGGTTTCATTTCTAGCTGAATCTAAATACTGGCTTAGTCCAGAGTCTTCCAAGTGAAAGATAAAAGGCAGAGAAGGGAGAACGAGGGATGACAGGAGAAAAGAAGGAGACAGTAGTGTCTGAGGTGGACGGAGTATTTTCGAGTTTAGAAATGGAAAGTTTCCAGGGAAGAGTATTTGAGGGAAGTTTTGAGGGAAGTAAAGTGACGGAGACCAGATCTCTGAGGGAGGAGGGATTACAGAGAGGAGGGAAGCTCTCAGTGTGGAGTTGGAGGTCTCTGAAACAGGAGTTCTCCGAGAAAATGAAGGATTCTTGAGTCTGTGAAATGAGAAAAGTTCCTGAGAGGAGTCAAGGACCAGGTCCCCGATACGAAGGAACTTCTAATGGGTTCCTGGCCTCTGAGGCAAGAAGGCGGGGGTCGGGGTAGGGGTTGTCCCGCGACCCTGAGGGAAGTGAAAAGGGAAGGGGAAGGGGCGAGAAGTGTCCCCAGCCGCTCAGAGGAAGACCTTGGGAAGCGAAGGGGTCCTGTCGGTGTTGAGAGACCCGAGCGCCAATGCTCCGGAACCGCGGCGGTGTAGCAGCAGCGCGCGCGGGCCGGGGTGCCCCGGGTTTGTGCCCTATGCGCTCTCTCGGCGTTACCTGAGGCGGGACTGAGCAGCCAGAGGGGTGCCTGCGCGGGCAGGAGGCGGAGGCAGCAGCAAAGTAGGGGCATAGTAGCCCTCACAGCTTGGAGGCGGCAGAGGCTCTTAGCCTGCGGAGGCGGTGGGGGTCCCTCGCGCAGAAGCCGGAGACTCGGCGGAGCTAACGGCGGCGAAGGACAAGGAGGCTACTGCCATGGCCCCGCAGTCGGGACCGTTCCCCCCGTCTGTTTGACGGGGCCAGGAGAATGATCCCAACGGCGAGCCAGAAAGGGCAGCTGAAAGCTCCGCTTGAGCTCCGCGACCGCGAGCCACTGAAACGCCTGCCCAAGTAGGCTGGAGGACTGGGGGCGGGGCCTCGGCGGCCACGCCCCTCTTCTCAAGCCTCCCAGCAGCCAATCAATCGTCGATCCTTGATAAACCAGCTAGTGGAATTGTCCAATTAGCGTTAGGAATGCCACGTGGTATGAGGGTGGACTCAATAGGCGTCCGGGAAAGCCAATCAACAGCCCTAGGCGCCAACTCCGGAGGACGAAGAGAACCAATAGAAAGTAAGAGGAGGTTAAAAACAGAAGAGGCAGTGTGCTGGAAAGGCGGAATCAAGGAGGAGGGAATACACCTGGGGGAAACTCAAGTCCCTGGAACCTCCAGAGGGCGGGACAGTAAATACGAGAGGGAACAATTAAAATGCCAAACATATAAACGATTGGTAATTAATAAAACTAACAGAAAATGTGTTCGACTGGCGCGGCTTTGCAGTTGGTGAAGGAATAGCTGAGTAAGGACTCTCTGAATAAGAAAAAGCCATTTGAACGTAGAGTCCTGCAGGATCTCGGTATACTGTAGGGGAGAAATTGATACATAAACTATTATTATTAGCTACTTGAGATAGTAAAAGCAATGAGTTGGGTTCAAACGCTGAAGCAACAATTAATCTAGACTAAGAATTGATTCCGTGAAGCCTTCTTGGAAGAGAGAACGCTTGAGCTGGCTTGAAAACTGAAGATTTTGAAAGAGCTGGGTAGGGAATAAGAATTCTATTCAACTGTTCACCATGCACATATTTCCTTCCTCATGCTTTCCATATGCCTGGACTTCAGGTGCTCATAATCTCACGCCTGAGCAGATTGGAACAGAGTTTCTAGGGCTAGAGCAGGCAAAGAAACACCAGAGTATGGGCCTTCCTGCACCAATATTTCCTTGGATTAGAGACCTTCTTTCAGACATCTTTAGACTTGCCTCCTACTGGAAGAGTCTTGACAGATAAGTGGGATTTGAATAGTTGGAGTATAGGTGGTGTGCATTCCTAGTGGCAATAAAATTTAAGAAAGATGTGTGTATGATTTCACTCATATGTAGAATCTAAAAAACAACAAATGAATAAACAAACAAAAAACAGAACCAGACCTATAAATACAGAGAACAAACTGATGGTTGCTGGAAAGGACAGGGAACAAAATGGGTGAAGGGGAGTGGGAGATAGAGGCTTTCAGTTTTAGAATGAATAAGTCGCGAGAATAAAAGGCACAGCACAAGGAATATAGTCAAAGGTATTGTAATAGTATTGTATGGTGACAGATGATAGCTATACTTGTGACCATACCATAATGTATAAATTTGTCCAATCACTATGTTGTACATCTGAAACTAATGTAACATTGTGTGTCAACTACAGTTAAATAAAAAGTTTTAAAAAGATGTGTGATAGGAGATAAGAATGGAAGTTAAATGTGGATTGAGCTTAAATGCCAAATTTGTCCTTTTTTATGCTGTGAGAGTTGTCAAAGGTTCTCGAGCAGAGTAGTCTCAACAGGACACTGGTTTAGTTAGATTAATAGGTAGCTCACAGTATCTCCAAAAGGAGAAAAGAAATCACCCAGCCCTGTACCCTTGGCTCAAAGCCTTTTCTGTATCATTCTTTTGGCAACACATGATGTGCTGCCACCTGGTGACAGTTCAAATACCATTGTTCCCCACTGCTATTTAATTTTTCTGTTGTTAGAGCCCTAGCACCTTTTAAACCTGTCTCCCACAAAGCCTGATGCAAAGTATTTGATAAATAGGTACAGCACTGGTAGCAAGTGTAATTGAATAATGCCATCATACCATATATATCACATGCCCAGTGAAAGATGTAAAAGAGAGGGGTTACTTATACCTTCAGTAGGAAGATGAGCCTTGATGGCAAGTTTTTAGGTTTTTGAACAAGTTCTGTTTGACCCAAGTCTGATCTCTCCCATTCCACTGTCAGAAATTTCCTTTATAGTGAGGGGAAACAACCAAGGATTGCCTTATAGTTATTTGGGTGTCAAAGGCCCACTCTTCATTATCTGTCTCCTAGTTAGGCCAGGGCCTTGAATGCATCGTATAACCTGCCCTACTGATCTCAGCCCTTTATTATGCTTTTATTTCAGAATTGTCTCCTCTTCCCAGCTAGATGGAGCTAAGAGCTGGGAACTTTATAAGCCCACTGCACATCTTAACTCAGGGCAAATACATACCAGGGCTGGTATGTATTATGCTCAATAAATATCAACTGGGTGGATGAATGGCATTATCTTTTGTCTATATTTAGCGGTGGAAGAGACCTCATGAGTCCTTAGTGGGATGCTGCTGCTTCTAAGGAAATCTTGGACTGCATGCTCTAGAATACAAAATCCAAGTAAGAAGCAAGTAAAGCTGCCCTTAGCCTACATAGAAAGATCTACTTTCCAGAGAGCAAGCTTGTGATGGAAGGATTAGAACTAATAACCACAAGACATTTTTTTAAATATAACAAGAAATATAGAGTACATCACCCCTAGTGATTCGATTAATATTAAATCATGAAATTTGTTTCATCTAATAAATATATACATGTATATTTACTAGGCCACAATGTAAACTGTATTTCTTACTGGAGGTCACGTCAAAAAATTTTAAAGCCACTGGATTAGAGGCAGAGACTGAAAGAAAGGAGACCAGGAGACTGTTGCAGAAATGCAAGCAGGGCTGGGCTACTGAGGATGAGGAAATGTGGAGGGACTAGAGTAAGCCTTAAGAGGAAGAAGCTGGAGGTGAGGAAAGGAAGCCTCCTATTGCTCAGGCCCAGGGCCTATATAAATGTCTTGCCCTCCTCTGCATCCCCACAGCAATACTGGCCTACCTTATTCTACCCACCAGAATGGGAACTCCCATCTCCTTCCAAATTCCACTGAGCAGAGGGCTTGCACTCAGCTATGAGTATCTATGAACTTGGACTTCAGAGAGAGGGATGGCAGAAAGCAGTCCAGTAACAGGAGGAAGAAAGGGTACAGTTGAGTCTATCCCATGTGGGTGCTGATTCACAGAAGACATCAGGAAGAGTTAAAACATTTATTGTAATTATTGCCTGGTGGGCAGGCAGTGACAAGCCTCAGTAAGAGGGCAGATACCAGCTAGATCAAGAAAGGAGGGACATGGGGCCCAGAAACAGGGGCTTGAAGGGGAAGGTGAGCAAAGCTACTCTTACAAGTTCTTACAGGTAACTCAGGAACATTGTGGGGCCCTTAAAGAATATGTTCTCCTGCTCAAGGCTCTGGGCCTAAAGCTGAAAGCTGCTGGGCTCCAGGTTAGAAAGTGTGCTCTTCTGGAGATCTAAGGGGATAAAAAGGGAAAAGAAAACAAACCATCAGCAAGCACTATGATACACACAGAACTAGGCCCTAGGCCTGTCTGATGGGGAGGAACATACAAGCCTGACCTGGGATAAGTAACGACAGAATGACGGATTCACTAAAAAAGAGGCAGAGACTCCACTCTACCCAGTGCCAAATAATCAGGCAGCTGACACACACGCACCATTCAGATTCACCCTCCCCCAGACCTGGGATCCCTGCCCTTACTCCCACCTAGTTTCCCAACTACTGTTGCTGTCTGGAAGACTGACTTCAGAGGTAGATGAAGAAAGAGACATGGTGAAGGTGGCAGCCAGGGACAACTTAGATTGGAGGATGTGAATGGAGGTCCTGGAAAGGGGAACAGAATCAGAAGCAGAGATGGAGACAGTGGGTCAAGAGGATCCTTCCACCATAGAACTGTTCTCCTTCGTGAGGCCAGGACCCCGGTCTCCTCTCCCTTTATCCTTCAAACATATAAAGATACCTCAGTGACCCTGTATCAAGTAAAGAATGCCCAGTACTGCCTTTACAGGCTGTAACCCAGATACCATACCACCCCTACCAGCCCATGTCAAATCTAGGATAGCTGAACTTTGGTCCCCAATGCCTGGCCTCTGAGACATATCCCTTCCACTGCCACAAGCATCCACACCCCCTGACCTGAGGAGGTTGTGCTCCTGCCGGGCATCCTGGACCTCTGTCCTGGCAGCCTCCAGGGTGTGACCCTTGACCTCCCTGCCACTTTTCAGCTGCTCCAACGTCTGCCAGACCATGGAGCCAGGTAGGACCAGGTAGGTACATTCCTCTCCCTCTCCAGGAGGAATCCCCCTCCCCACCATTGGCATCTTCAGCACACATGGAACCCTCATGTGGGCAATGACAGTCTCTCAACCTGGAGAAGAGGGCTTGGGAAGAAAAGCTTTGGAGGGAGGTAGAGTCAGCACAGGGAAGAGAGAAAGAGATAGGGGTGGGAAAGGGTATGCTGGCCTGCCTGCACAACAGAAAAGACAGAAAGGAAGGAGCCTTCATAGGGAGATATGAAGAAATAGGTCTGATCCTGGTCCTACCTTCCAGCTGTGGGCCTGAGCTTGCCCCCCCTTCAGCCATCTGTTTCAGCAGCAGCTCCTGGTGCTGGCCTTCAATGAGAGAAAAATGTAAGAGAGCTGTTCTCCAACTTCTTTCTTTTCTCCTCCCGGCCTTGTACCCAGCCTGGTGCTGAAAACTGAGACAGAAGCATTCTGGTCTAGCATTCCAAACTGACTGGGGAAACTAGACTCACACCATGGAGGCAAGACAAAACACTTGGCCAGACTTCTGAGCAGCTCAAGAAATCAGAGCTATGGCCACTTACTGGGACAGCAAAAAGGCTTTCCAGAAAAGGGGACAGGTGAACTCATACCCACCCCCAATCTTTTACTCACTCAGCTGGTCCTGCAGCAATTTCAGCTCCTCCTGAAGAATCTCTGATTCCTCCCACAGGAGTTGACACCTGCACAGATGACAGCAGTGTCATTCGAAAGCCAATCAACAAGCCCTGAGGACACTACCAGAGTGCCAAGAATTCAGAGGCCCAAAGAAGGAGAGGTCTTGCCCATCACTTACTCATTCTGCAGCTCTTGGTGAAGGCCACCAGTAGCACTACGTTTTTGTGGTCCTGTTTGTATTTGGGCTTGGGCCTGTTCCTGCACCTGGCTTCGAAGGCCCTGCAGTTCCCTTCTCAGCCCCTCCAGGCATTGATCCAGGAGAAGGACCCTCTGCTCTGGGCTCCCCTGCAGCAACCTTAGTGATGCTGTAGTGGGACAAACTGAGGATCAGTCCTTCTGAGACTTTTACACATGAGCCTACAGATTCCACTTGCAAATCAAGACACAAGTGCACACACAGGAGATATGTAACAAAACTGTGTGCATACATAATGAGCTGTGTGCAGGAAAAAAATAACTGGCCATATACCTTCCAGGGTACAGATCTTATACTTCTGCTGCTCTTGCTCTTCCAGCAGCCCCTGCACAGCCTGTCTTAGTGTCTCAGTCACCTACCCAGGCAAGAAAAGCCACCTGAGCTACTGTGCAAGGGGCATCTCACACAAACACAAACACATACACACCTAGGATTCCACACTTTACCTGAGCCTGGGATTGAAGCTGGGATTGGAGAATAATAACTTCATCCCAGAGAGAAGATGCACCATGGGCCTTACCCCAACTCAGCCTCTCTGGGACAAAGGGAGTCTCTAGAGCCCAAGGCTGTTGAGCATGGACTCCAGACTGAGGAGGCAAGTGATGAGGGGAAATCCAGGTCCCAGCCAAATCTCCTGCTGAGGGAATAAGCAAGGGATGATTGTAAGGTCTAACTTTGGGGAGAAAACAGATGTTTGTTCAGGAAAGAAAACAGTTGGAATTTGGAATAGTGGATGATACAGGCACTGGGAAAAAGCAGATCCTGGAAAAAGAAAAGAACGGGGGCAGAAAAGGGACAATACTCACCCGCTGTGGAGACTCCAAGAGGATACAGCCGCTGCTACAGGAAAAAAAAAAAAAAAAAAGTTCACAGGCCAATAGGCTCTGAGTGTCCCTAAACCCAAACCTCTAACGGGGGCCCTCAGGTGCCCCCTCACCTTAATCCTGGCCACATTTCCATCGGTAGCATTGAGAAGCACGTCGAGGTGCTCAGACCAGCTCAGGCTCCTACTCATAACCTTCCGCAAGGCTCCCTGACGTCTTGTGCCTTTGCTCTTCCAGCCCGGAACACCAGAGACACAGCCCAGTAAGGCCACACTTCAGATCGAAAGTGGGGAGTGGGGATGTAATACCAAAGGTAGGGAGGGATGCAGTTATCAAACCAAACTGGGACTGGTCAGGAGAGCAGCGCTTGGGGACTCTAAGGGGAAAGCGGGATGCTTTGATACTCAATTATCAGGTGGGAATTGAGAGTGCCGAATCTTGGTCGAAACCTTCCCAGACCCAAGACACAGGTACCATCACTCCGAACCTGTGCCAGCGACTACTGCCCAGTTCAAACCCTCCTGTAGGCCGGGAAAGTCCGACCTCGGACTGGCTGCCGCAGCGCCACATGGGAAACTGAGTTCGTCTCTAGCGGAAACAACCGGCGATGGAGGCTGTAGAACTACGTTTCCCTGGTAGCGGCACGAGCATTGACACCGCCACCGTGAAGCTTGCCGGGAAACCGAGGCTTTCTGATTCTGTAGTTTTTGGACCCAAGGACGACGTGCACTACATATCCCAAGATGCATTGCACAGAGCCAACGCTACCCCGCTGCTGATCCCAGTGGTTCTTGGGAAATGGAGTCCAAGCTACCTTGAAACTTAACGGCCCAGGTTATCCTTGAGACTCCACTCCCCAGCAAGATCTGCGCGTTGCGTGCGCTATGGAGCTGCAAGTCGCAGAACTGAAGCAGAAGATCGAAGACACATTGTGCCCTTTTGGCTTCGAGGTTTACCCCTTCCAGGTTGGTTTATCCCTCTGCGGTGCTGGAGCGAGGTGTATGATTGGCCTCGGTGCTATTGGCGTGAAGCTCGAGAGCCTTCTGATCTTTCCCGAGCTCCTCTGGCCCCATGTCCATCTGACGTACGGGAACATGGTGTCAATGGGGACTTTGTTAAAGAGGTAGAGAAACGGCCGCACGTTTGTCCTTGAAATCCCATATAACGCCATATTGATGAATGGGAGACACCACATAACCCAGTAATCTTGTGGCTCTACCACCTCCATAATTTACAGGAAGAAAGTGACCAGTGGGGTCAGAGTCATTTGAGAAGCATCCTTCAGAAGGGGCGCCTGGGTGACTCAGTCGGTTAAGCGTCGGTTTTAAGTTCGAGCCCCGCCTTGGGCTCTGCTGACAGCTCAGAGCCTGGAGCCTGCTTCGGATTCTGTGTCTCCCTCTCTCTCTCTGACCTTCCCCAGCTCGCTCGCGCTCACTTGCTCTGTGTCTCTCTCCCCAAAAAGTAAACATAAAGAAAAAAAAAAAAAAGCTTCCTTAAGGAGTTAGGATAGAGCAAGGCCTTGTAGGTTTGTGTAGCTAAGATTTAGGTTATCTGAGGGGGGAAGGGCATTCCTGTTGTTGAACAAGCAAACAATTGGCTGGTTTGTTCCATCTACCAACAGAGGGCTAATTCATGATGTTGCCAATCACCAGCGCTGGGCTGGATACAGAAACTGTGCACTCGCCTGTCACAGAAGTCTGGCACCACTACCTACCCTTGTTTACACAGATCCTTCCCCCTTATCCAGTGCCCTTTGTACTGAGCTGTGTGCTTGGACACAAAGCTAAATCAACTCAGGTTGAGCCCTTTGCCTGATGCTTAAGAGACAACTCACTCCCACCCCTTCCACTGAGTGGCACACAGCAGTGCTGGGAAAGAATATAGTGAAAGTATGTTGGGTCTAGCTTGAGAAGGACTTCCCAGAAAAAAATATAGAGTTGAGCTATATATGAAAAGAAGGAAAGAGTATTATGTACATCCCAAATATCAGGAACAGCTTAAGTAAAGGTGTGGAGGTAGTGGTGGATGGCAGGTATGGAGAGAGTGAGAATGTTTGGTGGGTCAGGTAGAACTGGGTGAGTAGTAAGAGTTATTGTACTAGACTCCTACTTCTCACCCTTTCCCTCCCCCCCATCCAGTCAGATACCAAGACCTTTAGGAATCTGTCACTTGAGTCTCCCAAGTCCATTCCCTTCCATCCAACCCCTCTGTGCTGTGTATTGGATTACTGCAATAATCTGCTTGCTATCATTTTGCATTCAACCTGTCCTTACACTGCAGCCAGATCTTTCCAAAGCCGATCATGTACATTTCCTCCTTAAATCTTAAATGGCTAGCCCCCCCAATGTCACCAAATTAGACCTATATTCCTTAAATTAGTATCTAGGCCAGTCATAATCTCACACCTACTGATCTTTCCACCCTTCTTTCCTGCTCCCCTTTACAGACCCTTCACTTCTATCAAACTAGACAATTTGCTGTTTTCCAAATATGTCATTTTTGCATGTCTTTGTTAATGCTGTGCCCTCTATTTAGAATAAAACACCAGATTTTCTCTCCCTACATCATCTTGTCAGTTTCCTTCCTACCGTTCAAAAACAGCTTCCAAGAAGCCTTTTCTAGTTTCACAGGATCCTCATCAGGCCCTGTCATTGCACTAATCACAGTACAGTTTTTTTTGGTTCTTAGTCATGAATTCTCTGCCTCTTTATCCCAAACTCCCTGTCAGATTCCCCTATGGAGGAGTCCCCCATAAATAAACATCACGCAGCATCAGTAGAAATTCATTCACTGAATGAATGAGATGGAGACAGCCCAAGATGTATGAGGCCTTGAATGCCGGGCCAAGGTATGGACCTGACAAAGGCCTAAATTGGCCCTCCTGTGTAGCCTGAATTTTCTCTCTGTTCTAGGTGGCATGGTATAATGCACTCCTGCCTCCAGCCTTCCACCTACCCCTGCCAGGACCTACCCTGGCCTTCCTGGTACTCAGCACACCTGCCATGTTTGACCGGGCCCTCAAACCCTTCCTGCAGAGTTGCCATCTCCGACCACTGACTGACCCTGTGGACCAGTGTGTAGCCTACCACTTGGGCCGTGTTAGAAAGGTGAGCAAGGTTCATATATTCCCCCAGGTTTCAAACCCATAGCTGCTTTCAGCTACTCTAAGCTCAGTGCAGGATCTAGACCTACTTACAGCTATGAGCCACTTTCAGATGGGCTATGCTAGAGCATCTTTGACATTGTGAGCTCTCCCCATCCTGCCTTAGCCCAGTTTCAGCCACCTTCTTCTAGCAGCCCCCCAGGTCTATAATCAATCTCACTTACCCTATCTCAGATGGGCAATTACATGAACTTCAAACCAGACTTCCCTTAGCCTCCAAGTGAAATAGGAATAAGCCTAGCATCCCCTAAGCATCTTTCACCTGTCCTTGCCCTAGACCTGGACGTTTTATGTGCCTTTGGGGCCTTTTGAGGGTAGAACAATATCCCCACCACCACCAGACACATGCACACATATATATATACACACATACATTGGGTCTCCCCAAAGCTGGGCCATGTCTTCCTCCACACTGAGACTTGGGAGGGCAGAACCAAGTCACCCCTTGTAATAGGCATTTGTGAGCAAGACCTTGTTATTTCCCTTCAAATATGGACCTTCCTGGAAAGAGTATCATTTTCTTCACAGTGGAGCTCCCCCCCCCCCCCCCCCGCCACGTTTAAGGTCATGTTTTCCCTTTAAACAACTTCTGAGGACAGGACCAAGTTAACACAACTAGGGCTCTCTAGGACAAAGTCATGATTCCTCTCATGTTGAAATGAGCTTCCATCTCTATCCCAGAACCTCCCAGAGTTGCAAATGGAAGTCATCGCTGACTACGAGGTACACCCCAATCGGCGCCCCAAGATTCTGGCCCAGACTGCAGCCCATGTGGCAGGGGCTGCTTACTACTACCAACGGAAGGATGTGGAGGCTGACCCCTGGGGGACCCAGGTCAGAGGGCAAGTGTGAATGAGTAGGGACTGGGAGAAAATGGTGAAGGCTCCTCAAGATACCAATTCACATTCTTCCACCTACCCTGGGTAAATGATTTGGTAGACACAATCCAAGGGAAAGGTGTGCCCTAGTCAGGAGCCCAACCCCACATGCTTTCTGGAGTCGGCCTGGGAACACATCAGGTCAGAGAACTTAGTCTGTTAAAATCTCGTTACAGGATGGAGGGGGTAGAGCAATAATCAGGAAACCCAACAGTAAGACTGGGAAGTTGACAGAGACTCAGCTTAATAAACCCTTCCTTCTAGGTTCCTCATGGCCAAAGTGAGCTCATGAAAAGGGTTGTCCATGAGAGGAAATAGGGGAACCCAGCCAAAGGAGAGGTTCAAATGTGGAATCAGTGTTCCTTGAAAATAAATGAACAAGCCTAGCTTGCAGTGATGATAGTTGGACTTACTCCATGACCTTGCTTTACCATCTCCTCAGCACATATCAGGTGTGTGCATACATCCCCGATACGGAGGCTGGTTTGCCATCCGAGGAGTAATGCTGCTGCCAGGAATAGAGGTGCCAGATCTGCCACCCACAAAGCCCCTGGACTGTGTACCTACAAGAGCTGCCCGAATCACCCTGCTTGAAGGCTTTAATTTCCACTGGCGTGACTGGACATACCGGGATGCTGTAACACCACAGGAGCGTTACTCAGAAGAACAGAAGGCTTACTTTTCTACTCCACCTGCCCAACGCTTAGCTTTGTTGGGCTTGGCCCAGCCCTCAGAGGATCCTAGCTCTGCATCACCTGAGCTTCCTTTTACCACACTCCCACCCAAGAAGCCCCAGAATCCCAGCAGAGCCCGAGGCTGGCTCAGCCCCAGTATCTCACCACCTGCATCCCCTGGCCCTTGATATCCTCCCTCCTCTGAGATCCCTATTTATAAGTGGTACCTGGCTCTAGAATTCCTTTGGCTTTGGCAAGGCCAGAGATTTTATTTTGGGTACAATATTTTTGTTTAAACAGGCTTCATGCCCAGTGTGGAGCCCAACATTGGGCTAGAACTCACGATCCTGAGATCAAGACATGAGCTGAGATCTAGAGTTGGATGCTTAACCAAAGGAGCCACCCCAGGTGCCTGGGTACAATATTTTTGATACAAGGATTGTAATAGAGCTCTTCAGTGAAGATAACAAAGCTCAGAAAAATTTAGTCAAAAGAAGTGAAAGACAAGACAGATCCAGAATTCCCACCTTAAAATACAGGATTATTCCTTTCCATTTCTCTCCAGTGCTCCAAGATCCTACTTGTTACAGAGCCTAAAAGGCAATCATCTCCTAACGGCACCTGCCTCACAGGCTTGTTGTGGGGAATAAACACATGCATTTTTGAAACCATGCCTGGTTTATATTAAGGGGTGTATGAGCGGTCATTGAAAGCCCTGGGAATTCTGTACTACTGCTCTTAGGTCTTGCTTGGGAGGAGGAGGATAGACTAGACTAGCTTATGTCTGAAAGGGTACATAATACACCAGACTCAGTTTTGAATCTTTCTTACCCACAAGGGCTCAGGAGAAACCCACCTTCACCTCCCCTATACCCCTCCCACCTCAGAACAAGATGAATGTAGCCTTCCCCTACAAACAACAGGGCAGTTTGTCTCCCCTTCACCCTTTTAGTTTCAAAGCCTCTAATTCTGATCTTCTACAGAGCCAGTACTGGACATTTAGAAGAGGCCAAGCTTCAAGTTCTCATGCAGCCCTCCCAATAGTATAAATGTCCAAGTAATCTCATTGGGGCCTCCATCTGCAACCTGCAATTTATGCTTCACCTATAGGACAAATTGCAGTGTTTTGACCAACACTGTAGATCTTGCTCTTCTCCCCCAAATGTAGTGAAAATGTTAACACCTGGGTTCAGTTCCTTTCCTGTGTCTACTTGCATATCCCCCCACCCAATGTAACTTTCTGATTCTGAGGCAGCTATCAACCTTCATTTTACCCTAAAAAAGGAAAGCAGAGAGTAAATTATTCTTAAAATCAAAGCTAGTGCCCCCTGAAATGAAGACTCAACAAGGTCTCAGTTCAAGTTTAATAGAAACAAAGATCAAAAGTGATGCCCCACTACTGTACACATCAGTTGACTTGCCCCATAGCACAGCATGGGCCATTCTCTCCAGAGGAAGAAAGGCTGGCCTCCCCAACCCCTGCAGGAAAGGCCTGTCCCATCCCATACCACATCTGCACTGAATCTAAAGTCTTGTGTCTTAAGCATGACAATAGTACAAAAGAGATTTTGTTTTCATGGCCAGCCAATGCAGCCGGGCCCTAAAAAGGCCCAGCGCTCACTTCTGCTTAGAGAAATATTCTTTGCTCTTCTGGACATCAGGCTTGATGGTATCACCGCCAGGCTTCCAGCCAGCTGGGCACACTGCAAGAGAAGAGTACTATCAATTAATAACCTGCTCAGTGGTGAGTTCCACCCTCCTCCCATGGACAAATGGGTGACAATCAGACAAAAGGCTCAAAACCAAATCTGATACCTTAAGAGGCTGAACACTCAGGAACCAGAATACTTATGCTATAGTGTGAGATAATTTAAGTCTTTTAGTGCAAGGATAACTACAAACATAATTCAATCCTCACCACAGCCCTAATGCTGTTGTATCTAATTTATTCATGCAGCACCTGAAATTTAAAGAAATTAAGTAACTACCTTACAAGCTTCAATTGTATGCTTTGGTCTACAAATAATCTGCGTAATGCACATACAGCAAAAAAAAAAAAAAAAAAAAAAAAGTATTAATATTTGTTAACAGTAGACAGTGGATGAATCGGTATTTGTATTTCCTCAATTATTTTATGTATGCTTCATGTATATCTTTAAAAAAGTTGTTTTTATATTTATTTTTTGAGAGACACAGAGAGACAGCACAAGTTGGGGAGGGGCAGAGAAAGAAGACAGAATCCAAAGCAGGCTCCAGGCTCTGAACTGTCAGCACATAGCCCAACACGGGGCTCACAAACCGTGAGATCATGACCTGAGCCAAAGTCGGACACTTAACCGACTGAACCACCCAGGCACCCCTTCATGTGTATCTTTTTAAAAATTTTAAATGCTCTTCCATAAATGGTGCTGGGACCAGCTGGACTTCCACATGAGAAAGAATGAAGGCGGATCCCTATTTTACACCTCATATAAAAAAAAAAAATCAACTCAATGGGTCAACCTAAAGATAAGGGCTAAAATCATAAACTCTGGAGAAAACAGAGAACTTCACAACCTTGGATTTGGAAATGTATTCGTAGATAGGATTATAAAAGCACATGCAACAATAAACAGATAAATTTGACTTGATCTAAGTTATAAACTTTTGTACAAAGGCCTTTTTTTTTTTTTTTTAAGTTTATTTTCATTTATTCTGAGAGAGAGAGTGAGCAGGGAGGAACAGAGGGAGACAGAATCCCAAGCAGGCTCCACAATGTCAACACACAGCCTGATGTTGGGCTGGAACTCCCAAATCATAAGATCATGACCTGAGCCAAAATCAAGAGTTGGATGCTTAACTGACTGAGCCACAAAGGTGCCCCAAAAAGGACATTTTAAGAGTTAACACACAGAATGGGAATATTTACCCATCATGTATCTGATAAGGGATTAATATCCAAAATGTATAAAGAACTCCCACAACTGAAGACATCCAGTGAACTCGCCTGGGTGACTGTCGATTAAGCATCTGACTCTTGGTTCTCACAGGGTTCGTGAGTTTGAGCCCCATGTCAAATTCATGCCCCACTTGCAATTCTCTCTCTTCCTTTCTCTCCCTGTCCCTTCCCCACTTGCTCTCTCTCTCAAACTTAAAAAAGAACTTCTACAAAGAAAAAAACAAAAAACAAAAAAAAACCTCCCACAACTCAACAAAAGACACCCTAGTTCAAAACAGGCAAAGGACTTGAGTAGACATTTCTCTAAAGATATGCAAATGGTCAATAAGCACATGAAAATATGCTCGATATCACTGATCATTAGGGACATGCAAATCAAAAGCACAATGACACCTCTTCACACCCACCAGGCTATATAGCATTTAAAAAAAAAAAAAAAGAAAGGAAAAAGACCAAGTGTTGGCAAGGTTGTAGAGAATCCTTGATATTACTGGTGGGAATGTAAAATGGCGCAGCTGCTATATAGAAGAGAGTTTGGCAATTCTTGAAAAAGCTAAACAGAACTACATGACCCAGCAATTACACTTCTAATGTAAATACTCAAAATAAATAGGAACAAAGATTCAGATACCTGTTCACCATTACTCTAGCAGCATTATTCACAACAGCCAAAAGATAAAAAACTCTGTCCATCAAGAAAAGAATACATAATAGGACATATACATAAAATGGAGTATTATTCAGCCTTAAAAAAGAAAGTTTTGATACCCACTGCAACATGAACCTTGAGAATCTCGAATACATTATGCTAAGTGAAAGAAACCAAACATAGATGGACAAATATCGTATGATTTCACTTACATGAAATATCTAGAATAGACAAACTTATAGACACAGAAAGTAGAAGTTACCAAGGGCTGGAAAGAAAGGGGAATGGGGAGTTAATGCTTAATGGTTATAGCTATTTGGGATGATGAAAACATTCAGAAAATACTGGTGATGGATACACAAAATTGTGAATGCAATTAATGCCACTGAATTATACACTTAATGACAGATTAGGCCACACTGTATTGCATTAAAAATCTAAAAACTTTAGAGGTGCCTGGGTGGCTTAGTTGGTTCAGTGTCCGACTCTGGATTTTGGCTCAGATCAAGATCCCAGGGTTGTGGGATTGAGCCCTGCATTGGATTCCATGCTGAGGGTGGAGCCTAAGATTCTCTCTCCCTCTGCCCCTCTTCCCCAGTTTACAGGCTCTTAAAAAAAAAAAAAAAAAAAAAAAAAAAAATTTGTCTACATACCAAGAAATAAGCTAAACAAACAAAACTAGGACTGTGTAACAACAGTTAACACTAAGCTGCTTCTTCCTTCTGACAGCCCTTGGAGGATCTGAAGATAGCAACCAGTTTGCCTCCTCAGTGTTAACTGCCAAACTGGACAGCCTGAAATACATGGGGGCAGGACCCCCATAACAGGCCCTATTTGTCTAAGTAAGTGCCTTCTACCCCATGGTAAAAACAAAGGTCTGCATTTGAATCTTTCATACATTTATGCAGAAAGCATAGCTTTTAACCTTTTCCTATAATCCTGACCCAGCAATGCTCCTTGGGCTAACCTGAGGAGAGGGAAGCAAGGAAACCAATCTCTGATTTTTCACTTCCATTTGCTATTCCATCTTCTAGGAGACACATAGTCACCAAGTCCAATAATGAAGCAGCAAATCTCTCTTGCTCAAGTGAGAGAAGGGGAGCCCCTTTCAGTCCAAGGATATCATAGCCTTAGATGTCACTCTGCAACCAGCTGTCTGGGAACAAAGTATAGATGGACCCAGCTGCCATCCATTACTTTCCTGGAATCTTCACTTGATTGTTACAATTATTAGCTTTATTAGCACCAAAGGGTTAAAACACAGGTCCCTAAAGCATAAAAAAGCTAGAGAACAAAGAACAGCAAATAAGCAGAGACCAGGTGAGAGCCAGCCAGAAGTTTGATAGTAGATGTGAACAGGGAACCAACAAAGTTGGTCTTAGAAAACATATAACCTTTAAAAGAAAAGCCCAATTATAAATCATGACACAAAGATACAATAATGAACCAGAAAAACCTTGCCAACTTATTCTCATGGGCAGTAAAGGTTCATGGCACTTAAGAATATGTTAAAAAAAAAAAAAAAAAAATATAACCAGTTATCAGTGACAAGACAGAAAGAACCACACTTGCATGTTTCACTCATACCCAGCAGTGTTGGTTTTCTCAGAACATGGGGTACAGAAGAACTGGTTAAGCCCCACATAAACCACCTTTCAAAATAGCATGACTCTCCAAGGAGAAAGTGACATAGTCATGGTAACCTCAGTATAAGAAACTTCCAAAACAGCCCTCAAGAGGGACTTTTTTAGCATTTTAAAAATTAAAAAAAAAAAAAAAAAAAAAAAAAAAAGAACAGCTGTGAATTTGGTTTGGTTTCCACATTTACTATGAATAAATACCATATTTAAAATATTCGTTTGAGTCCTCAAAAATAACAACGTAGTTTCTCAACTACAGAAAACAAACTGAGGGGCACCTGGGTGGCTCAGTAGGTTAGGCATCTGACTTCAGCTCAGGTCATGACCTCATTACTCCAGTTTGAGCCCCGTGTTGGGCTCTGTGCTGGCAGCTCAGGGCCTGGAGCCTGTTTCTGATTCTGTGTCTCCCTCCCTCTCTGCCCCCTCCTCCACTCACATTCTGTCTCTCTCTCCTTCAAAAATAAACATTAAAAAATTAAGAAAAAAAAACAGGGTTACTGGAGGGAATGGGGGGGCAGGATATGGGTTAAATGGGTGATGGGTAGAGCACTGGTATTGTAAGTGATGAATCGCTAAGTTTTACACCTGAAACTGTTACATTATGTTAACTGGAATTTAAATAAAAACTTGAGGGGCGCCTGGGTGGCGCAGTCGGTTAAGCGTCCGACTTCAGCCAGGTCACGATCTCGCGGTCCGTGAGTTCGAGCCCCGCGTCGGGCTCTGGGCTGATGGCTCGGAGCCTGGAGCCTGTTTCCGATTCTGTGTCTCCCTCTCTCTCTGCCCCTCCCCCGTTCATGCTCTGTCTCTCTCTGTCCCAAAAATAAATAAACGTTGAAAAAAAAAAAATTAAAAAAAATAAAAAATAAAAAAAAAAAAAAATAAATAAATAAAAACTTGAAAACACAGGAACATAGAATATATAAATACAAACGAAACTGAATTTCACTGTATACCTAAAACTGACGTTATATGTCAATTACATCAAAAAATAGAAACGTAGAGTTATCTGTCAAATAACACACGCAAAGTACCTCACATACCATGTTTGGTATTCATACGCTCTCAAATGGCAATTATCATATAAATCATAAAGGCTACACACAACAAGCTATGCCTGTTCTAGTGAGATGGAAAGAAGAGACCAAGACTCTGAAGAAGCAATCTTCAGTTATGAAAGCTTGGGTTCAAGTCTCGCCTATATGCAAGGTGCTAGGAAGTTCAATAAAGGGCTTTAACAACACTCAGCAACTTCTTTGTGCTGAATCTCATCCCCCACCAGGAGGCAGTCTCAGCAGCGGTCAGCTCCTTCAATCCACACAAGCTTCCGCAAATGGTGCCTTTGGGTATCAGCGCTCATGTATTCATACTAGCGTTCCCCTCTAGCCAAACTATCACTTTTCGGTTCCCCTAAGAGACATCATCAATTCCAACTCTTATCAACTTCCATGTTCTTTACCACAAAATCAGAGGTGAAATGGGCCTTAGAAAACTAGTCTGAACTATTTGTTATCTAGAGAAAGAAAATGGAACGTTAAGACAAATTTATTGAAGTACACTTGTGCAGCTGATTTGACATCAGTAGCACTTGATCACAACTATTCTGTCCTTAGGGCACCTGGGTGGCTCACTTGCTTAAGTAGTCTACTTGGGCCCAGGTCATGATCTCATGGTTCGTGGGTTCAAGCCCCATGTCTGGCTCTGTGCTGACAGCTGAGTCTGGAGCCTGCTTTGGATTCTGTGTCTCCCTCTCTGTCCCTCCCCTGCTCGTGCTCGGTCTCCCTCAAAAATAAACATTAAAAAAAATTAAAAACAAAATAACTATCTTGTCCTTCTCATCCTCATCCTCAATTATGTTAAGCTTGGAAAGGTGCAGGCTTCAAGATCTCCATTCCCCACATACCCAGCACCTGTAGCCTCAGGAGCTAAGTCTTAAAAAACTAAACTAACTCTTAAGTTTCCCACTCTTGATTTCGACTGAGGTCATGATCTCAAGGTCTGTGAGATCAAACCCCACTTCAGGCTTTGTGCTGACTGCGTGGAGCCTCCTTGGGATTCTCTCTCCCTGTCTCTCTCTGCCCCTTCCCTGCTTGTGCACATGCTCTGGCACGGTCTCAAAAACTTAAAAAACATCTAGGGGCACCTGGGTGGTTCAGTCGGTTAAGCATCTAACTTTGGCTCAGGTCATCTCACAGTTTGTGGTTTTGAGCCCTGCATCAGGCTCTGCACGGACAGTATGGAGCCTCCTTGGGATCTCTCGCTCTCCCTCCCTCAAAATTAAACTTAAAAAAAAAAAAAAAAAAAAAAAAAAAAGCTACACCCTTACAAACTCAAAAGCTGGGATCAAGTAGTTCAGTACTTTATCATACTGCAATAAGAATATTAGAAGGAAAGTACTAATGCTGGATAAATAGGAAAAGAAAGGTCTACACTCTCTAAAATGCTAGGTAAAAAACCCTAAATTGAATCTCTTTAGTGATGTGTAGATCCTCTAAGGACAACCTTGTAAAACATTCTCTTTGGGGTACCTGGGTAGCTCAGCCAGTTGAGTGCCCAACTCTTTGATTTTGGTTCAGATCATGATCCAAGGGTCATGGGAATGAGCCCTGCGTCAGACTCCATGTTAAGCATGGAGTCTGCTTCACATTCTCTCTCTCCCCCTGCCCCCTCCCCCACTCACAGGCATTCTAAACAAAAAAATTAAAATTAAAAAATTTAACAAAAAAGTCTTTGATCCTCAAATGTCTAATGAAGAACCTTGATATTTCATTTGAAACCCTCTATCCCTAACCCTCTTCCTTCAAAAAAGTTTTAAACATTTACATAATTTGGTTATTTGCAAAGTGTAATTCTTACAAATACAACAACGCTGTACAAAACGTTTTATTATTTATTTTTTAGAATGTATTTAAGATAAAAAAAAAAGTATTAGCTGTATCTGTCCATTGTCCTTGGGCAAGTTATCTTAGCCCTATTTATATTTTCCAAAATTCAAAACTGGTCTTAGACTTGTGTTTTAAAAAGATCATAAAACAAATACAGACCACAGGGATTAAGCTCCTCTCCCAATAAACACTTGTCAAGAATGGCATGCTTTATCTCTAGATAGAATTCTCAAGCCTTTTGTTTTGTCCTTATACACCTATGAAATCCTCCTACATTCCTTTAATAAGGTAAAGGCTTCAGCAGTGATTCTAAATGAGCAGGGCAGAAGCTGGGAATGTGGAGCTGGAACAAAAAACCTTTATATTCTCTTCCCCAAGCTTTTCCATTATCTCACCCCCACAACCCAGTATAATGCAGAGATTTCAATTTCTTGGAGAAACAGATTTTTCTCATTTGATAGACCATGTTCCTGCCATCTTTCATATCCTACCACCATTCTATTGTCAAGTCACTAGGTGAATTGGCTTACCTTCCCCATGCTTGTCAGTAAACTGGAAGGCCTGAACTAGTCTCAGAGTCTCATCCACAGAACGGCCGACAGGAAGGTCATTTACTGTGATCTGTCGAAGGATACCTTTCTCATCAATGATAAAGAGGCCCCTGGGAAGAAGAGATTGAAGGCTTGAGAGAGATGCAGTATCAGTTTGGAAACTGCTTGCAATGGAAATGAAAATGTGCTGGCCTCCCAGACTTGCACTGGCTTTGCCTCTAGTGAAGAAGCATCCCCCCCCAACCCCTGCTCAGTTGGAAAATCATACTACTCTCGACCTTCAGGTCTTAGGCATACAGATAAGGAAGGAGAGAAAGAGGGAGGGAGGGAGAGAGAGAAAGGAAAGGCAAGAAGGAAGGAGATTAGATCACCATGCTGTACACTTTAAACACATATAGTGATGGGGGAGCCTGGCTGGCTTAATTGGTAAAGCATATGACTCTTGATCTCAGGGTTGTGAGTTCGAGCCCCACGGTGGAAGTAAAGATTACTTAAAAAATAAAATCTAAATTTGGGCTCAGGTCATGATGTCATGGTTCGGGAGACTGAGCCCTTACATCAGGTTCTACACGCTGAGCATGCTTGGGATCCTCTCTCCCCTTCTCTGCATCCCCCTTACTCATGTGCTCTCTTCTCAAAATAAATTTAAAAAATAAAATAAAATTTAAATAAGTAAAATTAAAAAGTTAAAAATAAACTTAGTAACGTAGGTCAATTATTTCTCAGTAAATTAACTGGAGGGGAAAAAAAACACACACACAAAAGAGTCTACAGATCAGGGTCCTATCTTTCTCCAAATAAAAAAGGCCCTCAAGTCAATCAGATAATTTTGATGACAGCCCACTGGTAGGTATATACCTGAATGAGATGCCTTCATCAGCCTTTAAGACTCCATAGTCCTGAGCAATGGTACGCTTGGGGTCTGATACCAAGGGAATGTTCATGGGTCCCAGTCCTCCTTGTTTCTTGGGTGTGTTGATCCTACAGCAAAAGGCACACATACAATCACATTCATTTAAACTCTTGTGTAGCAAAAGCATTAACTGTTTCTATTCCTTCCCTTTTTCAACATTCCTAATGTAATGTGAAGTAACTGTAATCTAATCTAATCCCCAAAAGACTTCAAACTTTTTCCAGCAGTAAAGTGAGTGCCTGAAGACAGTTAAGGTCACCAGGATACTCGGCTGCAACCCAGGCTGCTGCTTCTTTGCTGCCAGATGAGAGCAACAAGAAGTCACAGTCGTTGCACACTCCTTCCATCAGAAGCCAGAAGGCAATACTTGAGCAAGTCTATTATCAAAGCCTCCAGTCCCAGTTGCTGTTAGTTCAAAGTTCATATGCAAAAGTTGACCAAGAGATTTACCATGCCAGGTGACAGAAATGAGAATCCACAGAAGCACCAATCACTTGGCAGTTGAGTTTCTTAAATTCTTCCGCTCTGTCACTGAAAGCAATGATCTCCGTGGGGCACACAAAGGTGAAATCAAGAGGGTAAAAGAAGAACACAACGTATTTTCCTGGGGAGGGAGGGGGAGGAAAAGCCACAAGTTTGCCTTTGAAACATACTTCCTTGCTTTACAAAGGGCACCTGGCTGGCTCAGTGGGTGGCGTCTGTGACTCTTGATCTCCCAGCTTGGAGTTTCAGCCCCCCTGTTGGGTGCTGATATTTAAGATAAAACCTTGGGCCACCTGGGTGACTCAGTCGTTAAGGATCTGACTTAGGCCCAGGTTCAAGCTCTACTTCTTTCTCTGCCCCTCCTGGGATTCTCTCTCCCTCTCTCTGCCCCTCACTCACTTGTGCCCTCTCTTTCAAAATAAACAAAATATTTTTTTAAAAATAAAAACCTAAAGGCATTTTTCTGAGGAAAAAAAGCCTTTTTATAAACAATTGCTAAACACCAACACTCAACACAGATGTCTCCTAGCAGCTACTTTTAGAACATCTTGTGGCAGGAAAGCCTGTATTAAAAAAAGTTCCTTTCAGTTCTGTGCTTTATTTTCCTGCCTCCTCACTAGCTGCCAATTATAAGATAAACACTGTTCAGTTTGATCTTTATCTCTAGGTAGTTAAAATTAGCACAGGAGGGGGGCACTTGGGTGGCTCAGTCCATTGAGCTTCCGACTTTGGCTCAGGTCATGATCTCACAGTCTGTGAGTTTGAGCCCCGCGTCATGCTCCATGCTGACAACTCAGAGCCTGGAGCCTGCTTCAGATTCTGTGTCTCCCTCTCTCTCCGACCCTCCCCCTTCATGCTCTGTCTCAAAAATAAACATTAAAAAAAATTTTTTTTTTTTTTTTAATTAGCACAGGAGGGGGCCTGAATGGCTCCGTGGGTGAAGTCGGATTAAGCCTCCGATTTCAGCTCAGGTCATGATCTCCCCGTTCCCAAGTTTGAGCCCCACGTCCGACTCTGTGCTCGGAGCCTGGAGCCTATTTCAGATTTGGTGTCTCCCTCTCTCTCTCTCTACCCCTCCCCCGCTCACACAAGGTCTCTCTCAAAAATAAACATTAAAAAAAAAAGTTAGCACAAACACCAAGTTCTCCAATGAAGAAAAGCAAAACCAAGGATGCAAATACCTACTAGATAGCCTAATGCCAATGATTACAATTAACCCACAGGAGAAGCTCAATTACTGGATTCTATGCTACAAAGCAATAAAGAAAAACAAAACAAAATGCCTTTTGTGCTTCTTCCACAATGAACCACATCAACGGGACAAGTAAGGTTTAAGTGATCACCTGAATCAGCACAAATCCAACAAGCCTAATAGGACAAGAAAAATTTATTGAGGCAAAAGTTCAAAAGTCCTGAAAGGTAACAGGAAAGGTAGAGATCCTGAAAGGATCTCTAGTGTAAATTTTACTGAGGTCACTCAGATTACCAATAGAAGTAGATCTTCAACCGGCCAAGCAGCCTTTCACCACACCTAATGGGCTGAATTATTAAAACAGTTCCAAATATTCACTCATTTCCAGGTAGCAGCAATGTCTGAAAACCAAAGTAAGGTGCTCCTTTTGACATTTACTCTGAAAACCAAAATCAGTAGAAACTCACTCATCTAAACAACCTCTCCAGGGCTTTGCCTAACAAGCACTTTGAAACCTCAGGTCAAGCCCTGGAGGACAGAGAGCAGCTCTTTCTAAACCCTTGGGCCAGGGTCACCTCCCTATGGTGCTACTTATCCTGTTTGCCAGAGGAGCTTCCCTCCATAGGGCCCCTCTTACTTGCTTCTCATTCCAAACAAGTGTGCTGCGTTAGGAAACCTTAGTCACATGTTCATGCAAAAGCCGAGTCTAGGAACTAATTACCACACCACTAAGAAAGGTACACTTAAAACCGGAGTTTCAGGTTCGCATTTCAAGGAATTTGTATCAATTATCCCAGAAATCGCAGCTGTTCTAGGACTGTCAAGGTTTAACAAGAAAGAAAAAAAAAGGAAGAGCCTCATTAGAATTTGCCAAGTGTTTGCATGAAACTGTAACAGGAAGAGTTGTTCCAACTGTACCATCAACTCTTCTCTTGGGGCAAAACAGTCAAGGGAATGTACCTAAGCCTTCTGCCTAATAATTATAGCAGCTGTGCCATACATTATTTCAAAAACTTAATAAGCAGCTTAAGCCCCAAAAACTTGAACTTTCAATGAAATACTGAGAAGATCTCCAAGACAATACAACTGAGTACTGAGAAGATAACTGAACTAATATATCCAGACATAACGAAGCATGGGCTTTTTCCATAGCAGTCTGAACCTAAAGTCTACCCCCATGACCATGGTTGGTAATCACTACCTCAACATGTAGGTAAACGGCTTCCTACCCTAAAGATGGTGACCTACAATATATAAATTCATTTTACAATCAAACATGACAGATACAGAAACCTAATGAGCCACCTTAAATTGTAAAATAGTTAAATCTTAATGTTTATTTTTTTGAGAAAAAGAGAGCATGAGCGGGGGAGGGTCGGAGAGAGAGGGGAGACACAGAATCTGAAGCAGGCTCCAGGCTCTGAGTTGTCAGCACAGAGCCCGACGTAGGGCTCGAACTCACGAACCAGGAGATCATGACCTGAGCTGAAATCGGATGCTCAACCAACTGAGCCACCCAGGTGCCCCTAAAGTAATTCAATTGTAATGAATCTAAAGTAATTACTCTCACCTTTGTAGTCAGATAGGCTGATGTCTTTGAACTGGCCATCTGGCATAACAGCCGTGGCTTTGAAGTTGGGGGCAGGATGCCCAATTTTGGCACTTCCTGAAGACATCTTACTATCAGCTGAAAAAGATAAAAGAGGAAATGAATTAGAAACAAGCCTTACTTTTTTTTTTTTTTTAAGATAACCAGCACATTTCATCTACTTAGAAATTTAGCTGTAGAATGATAAAAGAATTAATTGTCCAGTGGCCCTGAACATATACATTAATTTTTACATTAGTTAAGAAGCATAAACTGAGCTTTCCATCTTTTGAAACAAAACCAGATACTCCATGTCTGAGTATCATTTTCACTTAAATACAGCAATTTCTTTATAAACTAAAGTAACCTCTATTACTTTTTCTAAAATAGGATTTGTGCAAAGGCATTTTCCTTCTGTATTTTCATTATACATAAAGAAACAAAGGAAGGTTCAGCCCCAAACCTGAGCCCAAATGAACAATGCCAGTGTCTGATTCCTAGATGTGGTCATGTTGCCCCCCCCCCCCCTTTCCCTGGACTGCACCTTCATCTGCCTTCATAATTCAGGAAGCACACTTGACGTTTCTCCAGGTACATTTGCCCACAAGAGCACACACCCTAAAGCAATCCAATTTTTTAAGAGGCAAGACCACTATTCTGGCATCTACTAAATTCCAAAACTTCAGGGGTTGTGTTTTAAGCACTTGAAGTGCTTACAAAAATGGGTTTCTGACCTGGGGCCAGGACAACGAGAGTCTATTGCTAAAAAGCAATGCTGCACTGGATTCACCCAGGTGGAAACAAAGATAAGGAGTTAAAAGCTAACCCAGTACGCCATCAGTTTGAAAGCAGCAAGCTAATTTTCCAAGTCCCAAAGTTTTTTGGTGCATAGCACCACAACCAAAAACGTTGTGAGCATCGATCACTGAAAACTTTTTTTTAATATTTATTTTTGAGAGAGAGCACCAGCGAGAGAAGGGCAGAGAGCCTGATGCGGGGCTCTAACCCACTAAAGGGGAGATCATGACCTGAGCGGAAGTTGGACGCTCAACCGACCAAGCCACCCAGGTGCCCCAATCACTGCAAACTTTACTGCTTAACACACGCTTTTAACAACAAAAAAGCAGCGCCTGGGTGGCTCAGTCGGTTAAGCTTCCGACCTGCTTTGGATCAGGTCATAATCTCCGCGATCCGGAGTTCGGGCCTCGCTTTAGGCACCGTACAGACAGACAGCTCAGAGCCTGGAGACTTTCAAATTCTGTGTCTCCCTCTCCGCCTTTCCCCTTCTCTCGCTCTCTCAAAAATAAACATTAAAAAAAAATTTTTTTTTTTTTAACTAGTAAGGCACGCTCCAACTTGGCGACCAAATATATAGGGTGTGACCAACATAAAGGCCCTTCTCGTCCAAACCTGCTTTTCCAGACGGCCCCCATGTCCGCTAAAGTCCAACTTAGCGAGGGGAAGGCTGTTGGACCTTAAGCCCTTTGTGGGCACCCTCCGAGGATGCGCCCCCAAACTCCACAGGCGAAAGCCACACCCCCAAACTCTACTTCAGGTACCCTCCTGCCACTCCTATCATCACCCCCAACACTTCGGAAAGCACCAGAAAAAAGAAAAATGCGCAGTCTTCACAAAGGCATTTGGGACCACCACAAACCCTATTCCGTAAATGAAAAAAATCGATACAGGGAAGGGAATCTTCATATCCGAAACTCCTCATCTAGTCACAGCTGAGGACCGGAAAAAGCCTTTGCCTCTACCACACGTTGGGCGGGTAGCCTCAGGTCATTTTCCAGGTCCATTCTTGAAGCTTCCCGAACCCGCCGCGCCCAGAAGGCTAGTCGAGGAGAGCCCACTACTACCACGAGTCCGCCCCGGCGCCATACCAAGCCAATGAGCGCCCTCTGCTCGGGTTGCCGGGGGAAGAGGAAACTCGAGCCGACATTAACTTCGGGGTTTAAACAAGTCACCGCATCTATACGCAGGGCCCACTGGAGGGTGTACGTACCACCTAACCACTCTCGAGCGCGCCACACCTCGCCGAGCCGCCTCCCCCGTCACAACAACCCGAACCTAGTAGGGCAGGTCCCCGGATGGACGAGGAAAAGGCGACAACAAGGGTATAGGGGCGCCTCTTACCAGGTCTAAAGCAGAACACACCAAAAGCCAGCCAGGAAGAAAACGCGTGAAGCACGCGGGAGGCACTGCCTTTATAGCCTGTAGGGCTCTCGCGAGAGTCCGAGCGGGCCGGGGGTGTAAGAGGTGGAGAGAGGAGGGGGATCTGGTCCGAGCCCCGCCCCGATCGAAAGCGCCCCGCCAGAATGAGTCAGCACTTTCCTGGTTGTGGGCGGGCTAGGACGCGGAAGGTACGAATACCCCTCCTTGCCCCCGACCTTTGGGGTCGGAGAGTTGAGAGCTACAGTTTCCAAATCCATAATGCCTCGGTTAATCTGGGTCTCTGTGAGGGGGGGCGGGGGGGGGCCCTGCGTGTCTTGCGCTCAAGGCCGAGACCAGGGTCCTGTTGCCGTCCACGGAGGATCACGTCTGATCCATACGAAGCACTGAAAACTATCCAAATGTTTCTCAAATATTCCACCCCGATCCCCCCAGCCTCTGCCCTATTGCTGATCCTCGGTAGACAACTTCCTTAATTGTTCTGATCACAGGATTGCTGCTTTACTTCTCTCATCCGCTCCTTCCACAGCTGCTGGAGGGAATCTTTTTGAAATCTGATCGTTTCACTCCTCTGATTTGTGGTTTAAAAAACTGGGGCTCTGTATTCAGTTTCCTCAGTTAAAACTCATTGTCATTTTATCTGTGGCCTTCAGGCAAGAGCCTTACTTTTCTTAACCTATAAAATGGGAATGTTATTAATTCTTTGAGATCATCTTCGTAGCTTACTTAGCAGTTCCTAGTTCTTATTATACATTAGAATGTTAGCTATTGTTGCTATAATTCTTCCTTGCTCCTAGATTAATTGTAATACCCACAACAATGTGTCGCTGTTTCAAGACTTCAGGCTTTTGTTCAAGTATGAAGAATCCGTTCCCTCCTAGTTGGCCTAGAGAAAGTATCTTTAAAGACTCAGCTGAAGCATGACTTCCTCTGAAACTGTTCCTGACCTTGGCTCATCCCCAGAATTCCTCTGAAGCTGTTCTGGCTTTTGCTCATCCCCAGAATTTACCATTCCCTCCTTTGTGCCCAAACAATATCCTGATAGCGAAAAGCTAGACAAAGTATCTAAGCTATTTTACACGTTTACATGACTGCTGCTTCTTGATAGACTTTCTGGAAAGTAAGGTTTGGGTTACTTCCATCTCTGTATCCCCAAGACATAACAGCACCCGCTATAAAATATCAGGCGTATAATAAATATATTTTGTCCCCTTTCTGCCCCCATCTCCATTCCCCCATCCTATTAACTCCCTTGGATGTTATAGCAGAGTAAGAAATGGGAATGTGCTGTGTCATGCTGGTTGAGCATCTCAAAGTGTTTTGGCATTTATCCTACATTGCAACAGTAGTGATTTTTTATTGGGTTTTTTTTTTTTTTTCCCCTTCTCTGCCTGAGGCTGAACAATTATTTGGCCATTATTCATTTCCTTCCAGAGGCGCAGGGGAGACATAGAAGTTCAGAGCTTAATAGTGGATGGTTATTGGGGCACCTGGGTGGTTCAATTAAGCCTCCGACTTGGGCTCAGGCCATGATCTCAAGGTTCGTGAGTTCCAGCCCAACTCCAGCTCTGTGCTGACGGCTCGGGGTCTGGAGCCTGCTTGGGATTCTGTGTCTCCCTCTCTGTTCCTCCCCTGCTCGCACTCTGTCTCTCTCTCAAAAATAAATAAAGACTTAAAAAAAATATATAGTGGATGGTTATTGCTATAGTCAGTTAAACCAACAACACACAGTCCTACTTCAGCCAGAATAAAAAATGACCATTTATTGTATCTAGCCCTGGGCTAGGCACTTAGGTTTACTTGGGTCATTCAAGAACCAAAAGAGTTATGCTGGCCCAAATAAATCTTAACAGCCTATCCCCATGGAAATAAAAAACTGAGGGGCTCCTGGGTGACCCAGCTGGTTAAGCGTCTGACTCTTGGTTTCAACTCAGGTCATTATCTCATGGTTTGTGAGTCCCCTACAGGGGGCTGCGTGCTGACAGTGTGGAGCCTGCTTGGGATTCTTTCTCTCCCTCTCTCTGTTCCCCTCCCCTGCTTGTGCTCTTTGTCTCTTTCTTAAAAATAAATAAATAAACTTTAAGTATATATACAAAAAAATAAAAATAAAAGAACCTGAAATACCAGGACAGAGTTCTGAAAAGAGAAAAAAATCTGTTGAACACTTGCCTAAGCAAGTGACTATGGAATCTCTTTCCTGAGAACAGCAAAGACTTGGAAATGGGAGCAAGGGGTCTTTCTTCTTTATCCTTCTACAGTACCTAATATATACCTCTAGCTTTAAGTTTACACATGATTGTTTTGTCCTTCCTTATTTAACAGTAGTCTGGGAAGGATTTTACTGGTTTTATTTATCTTGTAGTATCAGAACCTAGCAGAGTAACTGGCATAGGAGGAATGCTTAATTTTGGAATGTACTTAAGATTTTTGAGGAGCGCCTGGGTGGCTCAGTCGGTTAAGCATCCGACTTCAGCTCAGGTCACGATCTCGCGATCTCATGGTCTGTGAGTTCGAGCCCCGCATGGGGCTCTGGGCTGATGGCTCAGAGCCTGGAGCCTGCTTCCAATTCTGTGTCTCCCTCTCTCTCTGCTCCTCCCCCATTCATGCTCTGTCTCTCTCTCTCTCTGTCTCAAAAATAAATAAACATTAAAAAAAAAATTTTTTTTTTAAAGATTTTTGAGATGTAAGGGTGCCTGGGTAGCTCAGTCGGTTGAGCCTCTGACTTCGGCTCAGGTCATGATGGCATGGCTTGTGAGTTGGAGCCCCATGTCAGGCTCTGTGCTGATGGCTCAGGGCCTGGAGGCTGCTTCAGATTCTGTCTGTCTCTCTCTCTCTGCCCCTCCCCCACTCATGCTCTGTCTCTCAAAAATAAATAAACATTAAAAAAATTAAAAACATATTTTTGAGATGTGAAGTTAACTTATTTGAACTATGTTTTAGGAAGATAACTCTAGCAGCTGTGTGATATGAAAAATAATGACTGGGAGACAAGAAGCAGAGACCCACAAGAGAAGTCTCAGAACTGTAATATGACATTGGCAGAAAGATGGGATGAAGGAAAGAAAAAATATTTCTACAGGCCTTGTATTGGATTTAGGGTGAGAAGAAAGAGGAAGTTCAATCCTTCAATCTGATTCCTTGGTTTCTTATCTTGGTAACAAAGGAGAAATGTCATGGGGCAGTGCCTGGGTAGCTTAGTCGGTTAAGCAGCTGACCATGATTCATGAGTTCGAGCCCCTTGTCAGGCTCTGTGCTGACAGCTCAGAGCCTGGAGCCTGCCTCAGATTCTGTGTCTCCCTCTCTCTCTACCCCTCCCCCACTCATCCTTGTTCTCTCTCTCTCTCTCTCAGAAATAAATACAACATTAAAAAAATTTTCAGGGGCGCCTGGGTGGCGCAGTCGGTTAAGCGTCCGACTTCAGCCAGGTCATGATCTCGCGGTCCGTGAGTTCGAGCCCCGCGTTGGGCTCTGGGCTGATGGCTCAGAGCCTGGAGCCTGTTTCCGATTCTGTGTCTCCCTCTCTGTCTGCCCCTCCCCCATTCATGCTCTGTCTCTCTCTGTCCCAAAAATAAATAAACGTTGAAAAAAAAAAAAATTAAAAAAAAATTTTTTTTCAAAGGAGTAATGTCATTTACCTGTGACATAGGAGATACTAGAGGAGAAGCAGATTTGAGGTTAAAAATAATAACAAACAAGGGCGCCTGGGTGGCTCAGGCCATTGAGCACCCAACTTTAGCTCAGGTAGTGAGTGATCTTGCAGTTTGTGAGTTTGAGCCCCATATCGGGCACCCTGCTGTCTGCTGTCAGCCTGGGACTGTCAGCACAGAGCCCTCTTCAGATCCTTTGTCCTCATCTCTCCCTCTGCCCCTCCCCTGCTTGTGCTCTCTCCTTCTCAAAAAGTAAATAAAACTTTAAAAAATAAAGACATTTATTGAGTATTGTTTTGCAGACAAAATACCTGATGCCTAAAGAATTTAAGTAAATTGTCCAAAGTCACAGCTAAGAAGTGTTGGGCCAGATGCGATCCTAGGCAGCAGAACCATCATATACAATATGCAAATGTGACATTTATATAGACTATAATGTAAATGGTGCCCCCTGGAGTTGTGCCTTACTGTGGTCTGGCCAGGCTTTGTGACTCTGGAGTCCACCCTATTACTATACTGACTCCTTTCTTCATTTTATTTTATTTTATTATTTTTTATTTAAATCCAAGTTAGTTAACATATAGTGTAATAATGTTTTCAGTAGAATTTAATGATTCGTTGATTCCTTTCTTTTTTTTTTTTTTTTTTTTTTTTTTCAACGTTTATTTATTTTTGGGACAGAGAGAGACAGAGCATGAACGGGGGAGGGGCAGAGAGAGAGGGAGACACAGAATCGGAAACAGGCTCCAGGCTCTGAGCCATCAGCCCAGAGCCTGACGCGGGGGCTCGAACTCCCGGACCGCGAGATCGTGACCTGGCTGAAGCCGGACGCTTAACCGACTGCGCCACCCAGGCGCCCCTCGTTAACTCCTTTCTTAATGGAGAAGGTAAGCAGTTTGGTTTGAGGTAAACGACACTAAGATGCTCTTCAGACATCCAAGTAGAGTTGTCCAGAGTTCACCACTGGAGATATAGATTTGAGAATTAACAGCACAGAGGTTTCGTTATGTATTTATTATTCTTCTATTTACAGGAGGCCTATACTTTGCTAGACATGCAAAGATGAATAAGACACCATGTATTCAGGTGTTGAAAGATCACTAAAGAGTTAGTTAAGGAGGAAAAAAGTGAAGGACGAGTTCCAAGCAGAGAAAACAGTAAAAGAAGTGGGAAAAAATACAATGTGTATGGGGAAGTACAAAAAGTTCAATATTAGCAGAATGTAAATGCCAAAGACTAGAATGTAGAGACAAAAAACACAGAGATTGGTTATGATGTAGCTCATAAGCCAGGATTCTAATTTTATGGGTAAAATTAAAGTGGAAGTATAGAAAGAAATTCAGAGTTTTAAATAAGAGAGTGACCACATTGGGTTGCATTATTGATCATTCTGGCAGCTGTAGCGAGAACAGATTTAGGGGACCAAGAAGATATGGGGTAGGGAGACAAATAAGGAAGCTATTGCCATGACCAGGGAAAAGAGGTGGAGAGCCTGAATGAAGGCAGTAGTGAAGAACATGGAGAGATGGGATTCGAGGGCAGTAAGCAAATTCTGGGCATCAGATATGGGAACTGAAAGCGAGGAACCAAGGAGGAGTCTCAGGGGAATTAGGTGAAGTGTGGTGTGCCTCACAGACATGCAGTGAAACAGAGTTTGGAGGAGATGATAAAGACCTCACTTTGGGGTATGTTGAATTTAGCATTCCAAGGGGGAGATGACCAGTAGGAAGCTAGATATGTGGAAACTTGTGCCTATCTTGTTCATCACATTATAACCCTAATACTTAGCAGCATGGTCCATAGCACACGATAGATATAATAGGTATTTTTAAAATACATTAATGAATTATATGTGTTCACATCACTTACAATAACAAGGATACTTAAAACTGTGAGAGTAAATGAAAACCTGTAGAAGGAGGTAAGCCAAGACCAGGACTTCTGAGAATTTCTATGAGAATAGGAGGAAGGACAAAGCCATTAAGAGCAACTTAAAAAGAATAGCATTTTGTGGCTGAAGGGTCATTCATAAAGATGGGCTGTTTCTTCCAATAATAATTTCCTTTGGTCCCCACCATCAGCACTGAAGTTTCCTACACCTGAGAAAGGGTAACAACAAAATGGAATGGTTTAAAAAGTCAAATAGTGTGCTTGCTTCTGCAGCACATATACTAAAATTGGAACGATACAGAGAAGATTAGCATGGCCCCTGCGCAAGGATGACACGCAAATTCGTGAAGCGTTCCATATTAAAAAAAAAAAAAAAATCAAATAGTATACAGACAAGCTGCCACCTGTGAAATTTACTAAGTTTTCTCCAAACTCTTTTAAATGAAAAAAAAATACATACATATCTCTTACTAAGTCGCTGGTTGCTGAAGACATTAGATAGAACTTTGTTAGGAAGAATTGCTTGGTGTCATGGCAGCAACTGAGAAAATGCTTGCATGAATCATATTTTGCTTTATTTCTTAGAAGTGAGGCCCTTAAATTTTTTCTCTGCCAATTCAAGTAAGTATGGCTCTTTGCTGGGCAAAGCATTGGTTTCCAGTCCAGTTCTTCAGAAGATCTGGCTCCCTCGACCTAGTAGGTTAAAGTAGTTTTCTCAAATATTAGTAATATTAGTAATATGAAGTTCCTTGTGAAAGGAAAAATATTCTTGAGGAAGTCCAAAGTTGGCTTCGTTTCTCAAATTTAATTATTTAACTTTTATTACTTTTATTTCATTTTTTTCAGACTATGTAGTATTTTACTTTTTAAAATATATATATTTTTTTAATTTTTTTATTTTTCAACGTTTATTTATTTTTGGGACAGAGAGAGACAGCATGAACGGGGGAGGGGCAGACAGAGAGGGAGACACAGAATCAGAAACAGGCTCCAGGCTCTGAGCCATCAGCCCAGAGCCTACGCGGGGCTCGAACTCACGGACCGCGAGATCGTGACCTGGCTGAAGTCGGACGCTTAACCGACTGCGCCACCCAGGCGCCCCTTAAAATATATTTTTTAAAACATTATCTATTTATTTATTTTACAATTTTTTTAATGTTTTTATTTATTTTTGAGACAGAGAGAGACAGACCACGAGCAGGGGAGGGGCAGAGAGAGAGGGAGATACAGAATCTGAAGCAGGCTCCAGGCTCTGAGCTGTCATCACAGAGGCTGATGCGGGGCTCCAACCCAGAGACTGTGAGATCATGACCTGAGCTGAAGTCGGACGCTTAACTGACTGAGCTACCCAGGTGCCCCATTTACTTATTTATTTTAGAGAAAGAGTGTGAGCGGGGAGAGGGGCAGCGGGAGAGGGAGAGAATCTTTTTTTTTTTTTTTTATGTTTATTTATATTTGAAAGAGAGAGAGAGAGCAGGGGGAGGGGCAGAGAGAGACTAAGACAATCTGAAGCAGGGTCCAGGTTCTGAGCTGTCAGCACAGAGCCAGATGTGGGGCTGGAAATCACAAACCGTGAGATCATGACCTGAGCTGAAATCAAGAGTCAGACACTTAACTGACTGAGCCACCCAGGCACCCCAGACTCTGTAATACTTTAATAAGTTGCTCCAGAATGCAATATTGAAAATTATTTGCTTACTAATTTAAAATACTGTTGAATGAAAATGTTTTCCTTAATTACTACTATCTGGCTGCTAAGGAACTATTGCAAGTTAAAATATTCAAGATGAGACTCCTCAAGCAATACTCTCCACGAATATCATCCTAATGCTATAGTGCATCTCCTTCTGGGGTCTGCATACCTATACTGCCTACACCTTGCAATGGTGTCTCGATTCTCCCACCACCTTTCTCCCTTTAAGCTAGCATGAGACACTTGTTCATGAGGTGTTCTTTGACATCATCTGGCCATCACTTAACAAAGCATTAGTTACTGATTAATGAACAGCCTTTGCCCCTTCTTCATAGCTAACTAGATACACCAGGTAAGGCGATTCAGTAGGAGTATAAAGCAGATGCCCTGCAACAGTGATCATTTTAACATTAGGAGTTGCTAAACTAATAACAGCCTGCAATCAACTTATAAACCATTACAGTTAAACCTATAAACCATTAAAATTAAACCTATAAACATTAAAGCTAAATGCTTTCTTGTAATTGTAATAACCAATGAAATCATGGAAATTAAAATCATAGAGCAGCATTCAGTTATGATCACATCCAGATGATTCAGAACATTTTTATTTTTATTTTTTTAATTATCACTAAAAGAAAAACATTACATTTAACAGTTCTCAGAGAACACATGAATCCTTAAACTTATAAGAATTGAATTTATAAAATTATATTTAGGACACATAAAGACCTACAGATAACCCAGTTGAGAAAAACTATTATCAAGGATGATGTTTGTTAGAATTGAACACAGCTGTAAGTAACAGTTTAAACTCAAGTAACAAGCTTAACCAAATAGGGGATTAATTTTTCCCATTGAACAAGTAAGTAGTCCAAGGCTCTTACAGTGATTCCATGCTGCTATGAGGGAACCAGACTTCTTTTAACTTTCTGTACCTAAATTCCTAGCATGTAACTTTTATTCTTACGATTACCTTATACTAACAAAATGTCTGCTCTACTTCCAACAATACACCTGTATTCCAGGGAGAAGGAAGAGGCAGCCAGAGGGGGGTGGGGACTATAATAAGGAAGCAAAGCACTCCCAGAATCTCTCAGTTTAAATATCTCCTAGAACTATGTCACATGGCTGCTCCTAGCTGTGAGGGAGGCTGGAAATGTGTCTACTAGTTAGGTATATTACCACTCCTAACAAAATTGAGATTCTGTTAGAAAGAAAGGAAGAGAGAAGGACATTGGATAAACTAGATTGACCTTGATGGACTTTGAAAGGAAAAACTTGGGATTCTGAATGTGACCATGCAAGCATGTTGAAATGCTAGAAAAAAAAAAGAGCTTCAGTTACTATTTTTATCTTCTACCCTTGATAGAAATGGCAACTTGTTTTACTAAACTTGCCTTATATTTATTAAAAAAAAAATTTTTTTTAACGTTTATTTATTTTTGAGACAGAGAGAGACAGAGCATGAACAGAGGAGGGTCAGAGAGAGGGAGACACAGAATCCGAAACAGGCTCCAGGCTCTGAGCTGTCAGCACAGAGCCTGACACGGGGCTCGAACTCACGGACCGCGAGATCATGACCTGAGTCGAAGTCGGCCGCTTAACCAACTGAGCCACCCAGGCGCCCCTAAACTTGCCTTATATTTATACGGACCTCTGTGTCATAGAACTTTAGGGGGTGATATTCACTTTATGTGTTCCATGAATACTGCCCCTGGAATTGGGTAACACAGCAACACTATTTGTAGTAATGCTTTTGGTATTGCAGACCTTTCATGAAGTGATATAAAACTCCTGGTTACATGCATGATTAAATATTTATTTATGCACAATTATGTCCTCAAAAAAATATAGAGCCCTAGACCCTCAAAGTTGGAAGTAACCACAGTTAAATAATTTAAAATGAATTTGCCACCATGTGCCATGTACTCTTCTATGCTCTGTCCTCTGTGCCCTATACTTACTAAACATGGAGCTTAACACCCAACCTTCTACCCATTACCAGAATCTCTTCTTCAGTAGGGCTAACAGTCACTTGGTTTTGGCTTGCACACTTCCATGATAACTGACTTGCAGGTGTTCCTGTTGGTGCTCTCTAGGTTATCTGTGACCCCTAGAAGGGGGCAACAATTCAGATGCATAAAACCACTATAGTATTACTCACGTAGAATACAGTGGAACCGTCTCCCTGCCTTTGCTTACTCACCAAGTGTCGGGGTAGTTTGTTACACAAACATAGATAACTGAGATCTCATGTAACTCCCCTCAGCCTCAGTTTTCTTCTCATGAAAATGGTATGACAGCATTATCTGTGGCACAGAGTAAGTGCTTAGTAATAATCATTCTTATGATCATCATCGTTATCATTATAATCTGTATCAAAATGTGTTGTCTTGCCTCCAATCCATCATTTGAATCCATCAAAATATTAATGAATTTAAAATTGTTGTCTTTTTTTTTTGTAAGACAGAGCATGAATGGGGGAGGGGCAGAGCGAGAGGGAGACGAGAATCTCAACCAGGCTCTGCATGGTCAGCATGGAGCCTGAGGCAGGGCTCAAACCCACAAATCCATGAGATCATAACCTGAGCTGAAACCAATAGTCAGACATTCAACCGACTGAGCTACCCAGGCACTCCCCAAAATTAATGAATTTAAATAGCTCCTTACCTAATCTTCAGTTGAACTTGTTTCTGAGACTACATTGACTTCCACTCATTTCTGGTTTTTATTTCTACAAATCTGACATCCCAATTCATACATTTTCAATGATTCCAACTTTAAATTCAAGTATGATTTGGTATTTGTTATTTTTCTGTCATTGTCCTGTTTTATAATGAACTGCTATTTATATTTTAAAAAGGTACATATTTAAGATATTAAACTCAATTTTAGACTCCAGTTTTCACCCTCTCACACCTAACTAGAAAAATAAAGTGTTGATTTTTCTTCTCTTCCTCCATCTTCCTTCTCCCCAATTTAGGAGAACTAGAATGAATGCACAGATACAGTTGAAAACAGAACAGTAAAGGGGAAGTCCACCATGACATATCAATAAGCTAGACTAACAGCAAGCTTGCAGACTATGCTTATACAATTAAAGTGGGCTTTTACCTTTAGCCACTTGATACCTCAGGGACTACTGCTCAAATCCTTTTTTTACTGCCCCCCCCCCCAACCAAATCCTTATACACATAAGCTTTTATCAGTTATTCCATCAGCATCAGTGCTATCAACATTTTGAGTCTGATGATTCTTTTTTTTTTACGTTAATTTATTTTTGAGACAGAGAGAGACAGAGCATGAACAGGGGAAGGTCAGAGAGAGAGGGAGACACAGAATCTGAAACAGTCTCCAGGCTCTGAGCTGTCAGCACAGAGCCCGACACGGGGCTCAAACTCACGGACAGCTCATGACCTGAGCTGAAGTCAGACGCTTAACCCGCTGAGCCACCCAGGTGCCCCTGAGTCTGATAATTCTTTGTTGGGAGGGTGGAGGGTTGTTCAATGCATAATAGGATATTTAACAATACTCTGTCCTCTAGATGCCAGTAGCAACCCTCCCACCCCCACATACATTACCAAAATGTGCCCTGGGGGACAAAATTTCCCCAGGTTGAGCTAGAGAAAATCAAATAAATGACTTGAGGACTCATAGCCTATATAGCCTTCTGGCCCATTTGTCCTGGCTGGTAGGGTCTTCTCTGCCTGGAAGCAGGAAAAGTAAAATGTACTTCTTTCATGTATTCATACTTTACTTCTAAATATCTTGGCCAAAGCTTCCAGAAGAGTGCCTTCACTGTCAGAAGTACTGCAATTAGGTGAGTAATGATGTTGAGACTAGAAAAGCTCACACCCATTGTAATGACTCTGGCTTGCCCTTCTCAGGGCCACTCTGCCATTGACAGATGGGAAAGAAAGGAAGACAAAGGACAAAAGGCTCTGAGAAATCACACAGATGGAAAAGGAGAGCTTTACCTCTGGGCAAGAAGGCTTTACTGATTCATTCCCAGCCTTAACCACACCTTTAACCACAAGCTGGGTTCCTGCCTTTCATGGCACCCTTAGTCATGTTCCCTTAGCCCTCTGCAAGCTGTAATTCTGCAACTAGAGGTATCTCTGTATTCTCTCCTTCCACCTTCCACAGAGGAACATCAGGGCTGACAAGTAGACCCTAATCTGAGAACTCTAAGACCAGAGTGGGATAGGAGTCAGGGCCATCTCATATGGTTGAACAGTTTGGGCAACTGACCAAAGAGGCTAATGGAGGTCTGGTAACCTGCCCCTAACCAGATCATCATGTATGGTTTGCCAAGCTAGGATAAACGGCCTTTTCTAATTCTGAAGTAATACGGAATAAAAAATTCTACACATGCTATAAACCAGGTTTTTTTTTCCCTTAACGTCTTCTCCTCAACTTAAACAGACCCATTTCCCCAGCCATTCCTTATGTGAAGTAATTTCCAACCCCCTTGCTGATATCTCCCCAGAGCACTGAACTTAGCGTAATGTTCAGCATAATATTCCTTATCCTGACACACAGGCCTTCCACCATCTGACATCTTGTCTCTCCTCCCTCGCATACACCTCATATTGCTCTAACCATAAAGCACTGAGTGAAATCCCTGAGTGTACCATAATGTTACAGATCTCCCACATTCTGTTCACAGATTCTTATTTGCCTAACTCTTGCTTATCTCTCAAAACTGGGTTCAAGTATCACCATTCTGGGACACCTTTCCTGACAAGCTCCCCATTCCTAATCTGATTTTCAGTGCTCCTTTCTCTGTATTTCCACCATACCCTGTGTTTATTTCTATCACAAATAGCACTTATCACATAGTTCTATAATTATTATTTCTTTTTCCCACCCTCCCCCACCATGGACCATGATTTTAGTAAGTTAAGGATATGATGGTAGCAAACAGAAAACATAGCATCAAAGAGAAAACAGATTGAGAACCATTGCACTGGACTGTCAATTCCTCGAGGGCAGGGTCACATCTTTACCTCTGCATCTCCAGCAGTCCAGTACGTGGCCTGAAAGCAGATGATGCTCAGTGAATGTGGAATAAATGCAAGAATGCCTCAGGCAGAAGGGAATTGCTCTCAGGTGACTAGCCACACATTTAGTGCTTATTTTTGAGTGTCATGAGGATGCAAAGGGGACCAAGATGGAGCCAGAAAGCTGATTGAATCTTGCCATCACCCCATTCACCTATATCCGTCACAAGTGTGCAAGTTCCTTATTCATGTCAACAGAGAAAGTGTTGAACAGGTAGGTATCTGCTGAGTTAATCAATGCCACAATTTTCCCACTTTCAAGAACTGAGGTTCCTGCTACCTTCCACCATAGGCTAGCAAGAAGGTTGAACATAAAACAAAAAACAGCCCTCTCATGTATTTAATATTGCTTTCTAAGTTCCTTGAGAGACAGAGAGCATTATGAGTCAGCCTCACTGAAAACTGAGCCAACCATAGCCATTCTGATCTGGATGGTGGCCCAAAACTGCTGACAGGAGTGGAACTAATCTGAGCCTGAGAATTGCACTGTGACTTCTGTCCTCCTCCTCTCTGTGGGGTGGGGGAGGGCGGGAAGAAAAGGCATTTTTTTAAGAGTGTAAGAAGTGGGATTCTGGCACCTTAGGTGGGAAAAACCAGTGTGGAGACTTTCTCTGGAGAATGTTTTTGATCAGTAAGTGTTGTACACTGGATTTACTACTTCAGTCCCTAGAGGATTTCCAGACAGGGCCCAACCTGGGAGTTCCAGGCTCTAATTAGCTACTAATTGGTCATTTAAGTAGTAATAGTTTGTCCAGTGTTCAGATCCTGAAATATAGTGAAGAAATTATTTTGCTTCCTAAGATCTTAATGGAAACCTAGGCTTACATGAAGCTTCGTGTTTATCAAGTACCTACTACTGTATTATGGAGGACCCTGAAATCTTATGATCCTCTTGCCCCTCAGAAATGGACTCAAATATCTCTCCTCTAATAGAACACGACCAAGACAAATGTTCTGGCTATAGCTGGTCTATAATTAAAATGACAGCCTTACAGCAAAGACTTATCTGCTAGATTCCCTAGAAAAATGAAATCAGATTTCCAAAGCCTAGCACTAGCAGAGCTCAGAGAAGTCATCTTCTTACTCTAACAAAGTAGGAAGGGCACCAGTAAGCACCCAGGGCTTTAACTTTGACCCACATTCTGCCCAGAGAAGGAAATCTGGGCTTCAGTGCAGGTATCTGGATCCTGGGCTCTGTCATGGCTGTGACAGGGCTGCAGAAGAAATCCCCACCCCCACCCTCCCTTGACTCTGGGCCAGCCTCCTCCTTCATTGTGCACAACCTTGATCCAGGAGCAGACTGGCACCCTGGCCTTTGAAGCACTAGGACTTTGATCTCTGGAGCTGAATGAGCTGAATACACCTAGTGCCAAACCTGCTTTTGATAACCTCCTTTTTTTTTTTTAATGCTTATTTATTTATTTTTGAGAGAGAGGGAAAGAGCATGAGTTGGGGGAGGGGCTGAGAGAGAGAGAGAGAGAGAGAGAGAGAGAGAGAGAGACTCTCAGGCAGGCTCCACTTTATCAGCACAGAGTCCAGTGCAGGGCTTGAAGAAACCATGAGATCATGATCTGAGCTGAAATCAAGAGTTGGATGCTGGGGCGCCTGGGTGGCGCAGTCGGTTAAGCGTCCGACTTCAGCCAGGTCACGATCTCGCGGTCCGTGAGTTCGAGCCCCGCGTCGGGCTCTGGGCTGATGGCTCAGAGCCTGGAGCCTGTTTCTGATTCTGTGTCTCCATCTCTCTCTGCCCCTCCCCCGTTCATGCTGTGTCTCTCTCTGACCCAAAAATAAATAAACGTTGAAAAAAAAAAAAAAATTAAAAAAAAAAAAAAAAGAGTTGGATGCTTAACTGACTGAGCCACCCAGGGGCCCTGGTAACCTCCTGTTTTTCCCCCCACTTAACAATGTATCATAGACATTTTTCCACTACAACACTTACAGATCTACTTTCTCCTTGGGGCTATATTGTTTTTATTGTATGGATATACAATAATTTATTTTGCCAATTCCCTTCTTATGAACATTTGGGTAATTTTTCTCTCCTTTAAACAACACAGTAAATATCCTGGTTGCTTTTTTTTATTATTTCCTTTGACTAAATTCCTTAAAATTGCTGGATCAGAAGTGATGCACATTTAAAATTTTAATATATATTACCAAATTACCCTGTAGAAAGATTATACTATTTTGGGGGCATCTACGTGGCTCAGTTGGTTAAGTGTAGACTCTTATTTTGACTCAGGTCATGATCTCACAGTTCATGAGTTTCAGCCCCGCATTGGGCTCTGCACTGAGAGTGCACAGCCTGCTTGGGATTCTCCCTCTCACACTCTCTCTCTCAAAATAAATAAATAAACTGAAGGAAAGAACGAAAGAAAGAAAGAACGAAAGAAAGAAAGAAAGAAAGAAAGAAAGAAAGAAAGAAAGAAAGAAAGAAAGGATTGTACTGTTTTGCATTCCCATCAACAGTATATGAGTAGATCCCTTTTTCATATTGTCCCTAACACTGGGGCTTGATCTTTTTAATTTTATCAACCTCATGGGGAAAATTATTTGTATGGGGAAAATTATTTTTATTAGTATATTTGAATAACACTTTTATTGCCATTTTTCTTTTTTTCTATTGAGAACTACTTGTGAAGAACTTTGCATATTTTTTCAAAATATTTTTCTTAATTTTATAGCAATTCCTTACAAAGTGAACTCTTTAATCATTAAATATTACAATCTTTTCCTACTTTGTTATTTGTCTTTTAATCTTGCTTATGCTGGTTTTGCTGTGCAATTTTCACTTTTATCTAGTGAAAACTGTCAATAGTTTCCTTTACACTTTCTAACTTTGGTTGTAAAGTTAAGAAAGGCCTTTTCTACCCCCAAGATTATACAAATATTCTTCTGTTTCTTCTTTTAGCATTCTGTTTGCTGTTTAATATTCAAACCTTTAAACCTTCTGAAATCTGCCTTTATGTATAGTATAAAGTAGGAGTTGAACTTTTTTTTCTCAAATGGTTAGTCAATTATCCAGACATTAAAAAATTTTTTTCTAAATGTTTATTTATTTTGAGAGAGGGAGAGAGAGCATATGTGCACACACAAGGAAGTGAGGGGCAGAGAGAGAGGGAGAGTGAGAATCCCAAGCAGGCTCTGCACTGTCAGCACAGAGCCCAACATGGGGCTCAGTCTCACGAACCGTGAGCTCATGACATGAGCGAAGACCAAGAGTTGGACACTCAACCAACTGAGACACCCAGGTGCCCCTATCCAGACATTTTAATGTTATATATAAGTCTCTTTATGAATTTACCTTATCCTACCTCTGCAATTTCATCTCCCACTTTTCTGCCTGGAATTTTATGCCCCCTTCTTATCAAACCATAGATAATTTCTGGAATGTAACACCCTGCTTTATTCCTCCACAATTTGGCACATTAGTTTCTCTACCTAGAATACCCTTCCCCAGCTCCCTTTAATTCCCTGATCAACAACTGTTTATCCTTCCAGAATATTCCTGGCACATGGCAGGTATCATTAAATGCTGGTCAATTGAATGAATATATCAATCACTTCTACCCACTTTTAGCACAGAGTGGGTCTGTGGGTGATATGTGCAATGGAAGGATGTAAAATTGGGAAGTGAAGTTGACAGGGGAAATCCGCACTGCCATATGATTTAGGCTGTCAGCTTCCTGCTGTGGTTCTGCTCTTGCTTGCCAGACCTGCTCACATCACTCCTTCCTCTTCCCCTCCCTTTTCCAGCCCCAGACCAATAGGTTGCATTGGTTGGCATTCAGTTGGCTGCAGCCTTCTTTCCACTTCACTGCACATCAACCTTTGTGACTATGATTCCTGCCCTGATACAACCATAGCTCTATACTAACAGCTGCTTCTCTACAGAAAGGTGTGTTTGCACACATGTGTTAGTATGAGAGAAAGAGAGAGAGAGAGAGAGATGGAGACAGTGCAACCTTTCTGCAGAGTCCTCCTCCATTTGGGAGTCCTGCTGTCTCTCTCAGGTCTGGAGAGCAGTTTCAGCAGCTTTACTGGGTGAGGAGGGGCATGGTTTTCTTTAGCCTCCCTTGCAGCAATCTACTCTGAATACAAATAATCACTACCATTCACTAAGTCCCTACTATGCACTAACAGGTACTTTACATCCATTGTTTCATTTAATCCAAAAACATATCAGCAAGGTGGATATTAAAATCTCTATTTCAGGGGAGCCTGGGTGGCTCAGTCGGCTAAGTGTCCAACTCTTGATTTTGGCTCAGGTCATGATCTCACAGTTTGTGAGTTTGAGCCCCACACCTGGCTCTGCACTGACAGCATGGAGCCTGCTTGGGATTCTCTCTCTCTCTCCCCACCATCTCACACTCTCTCTTTCTCTCAAAATAAATAAATAAACCTTTAAAAAATTTCACAGATGAGAAATTTTCCCAAGGTCACACAGCTACTAAGGGGTACAGCAAGGATTTAAATACAGTTCTATCTAAACAACAACTGTCTTAAATGATTCACAACCAACCTAGTTGGGCAGCCTCAGGTCTAGAGGTTTAGGGCTGTGAGATTCTCAGCTCCCCAGCCTGATATTCTAGGAAGTCTACAACTACTATCCAGCTTCTTGAGTAGTACACTTCTGTGCACATTCCTCATTCATTGATTCAACAACCTTTGTTGAGCTCAGTCAAATGTACACTCTCTTTGAAAGTAGCCAAAAATTTTAATCCCATCTCCACCACTATGTTACCTTCAGCAAGCCACTAGACCTCTCGGACACTCAATATACTTCACTCTGAGGATTATAACACCAATGTTTTGGATTAGTCTGAGGATTAAATGAGATATTGAGATAAGAAGGCATCAATTACTTTTAAAATATTTATTAGTCTGCTCTCTTAGCAAAGGCATGAGAGTCCACACTACTCAAAGATATTGCTCCTGCAATTATTTTCTATTTCTCCTGAATTGTTAATTTTCCTCACTCAGCTGGATCAGTACATAACCTACTGTAATAGTGTATCTGCCAAATCAGGGGGGAAAATCCCACCCTTAACTTCATTACTCCTCCAACTACTGTCCCATTTTGCTAGAGCAAAGTTCCTGAAAGGGTTGCCTATATGCACTTTATCTACTTCCTCACCTCTAATTCTTTTCTTTTTAAAAGTTTTTTATTTGTTACTTATTTTTTAGAAAGACAGAGAGAGTGGCACAAGAACAGACACTCAGATCAATGGAACAGAATAGAGAACCTGGAAATGGACCCATAAACGTATGGCCAACTAATTTTTGACAAAGCAGGAAAGAATATCCAATGGAATAAAGACAGTCTCTTCAGCAAGTGGTGCTGGGAAAACTGGACAGCGACCTGCAGAAAAACGAACCTGGACCACTTTCTTATACCATACACAAAAATAAACTCAAAATGGATGAAAGACCTAAATGTAAGACAGGAAGCCATCAAAATTCTCGAGGAGAAAGCAGGCAAAAACCTCTTTGATCTTGGCCACAGCAACTTCTTACTCAACTTGTCTCTGGAGGCAAGGGAAACAAAAGCAAAAATGAACTACTGGGACCTCATCAAAATAAAAAGCTTCTGCACAGCGAAGGAAACAATCAGCAAAACTAAAAGGCAACAGACAGAATGGGAGAAGATATTTGCAAACAACATATCAAATAAAGGGTTAGTATCCAAAATCTATTAAGAACTTATCAAACTCAACACCCAAAACACAAATAATCCAGTGAAGAAATGAGCAAAAGACATGAATAGACACTTCTCCAAGGAAGACATCCAGATGGCCAACTGACACATGAAAAAATGCTCAACTTCACTCATCATCAGGGAAATACAAATCAAAACCACAATGAGATATGACTAACATTAACAACTCAGGCAACAACAGATGTTGGTGAGGATGTGGAGAAAGAGGATCTCTTTTGCATTGTTGGTGGGAATGCAAGCTGGTGCAGCCACTGTGGAAAACAGTACAGAGGTTCCTCAAAAAACTAAAAATAGAACTACCTATGACCCAGAAATTGCACTATTAGGTATTTACCCAAGGGATACAGGTGTGCTGTTTCGAAGGGACACATGCACCCCCATGTTTATAGCAACACTATCAACAATAGCCAAAGTATGGGAAGAACCCAAATGTCCATCAATGTATGAATGGATAAAAAAGATGTGGTATATATATACAATGGAGTACTACTTGGCAATCAAAAAGAATGAAATCTTGCCATTTGCAACTACATGGATGGAACTGGAGGGTATTATGCTAAGTGAAATTAGTCAGAGAAGGACAAATATCACATGACTTCACTCATATGAGTACTTTAAGACACAAAACAGATGAACACAAGGGAAGGGAAACAAAAATAATATGAAAATGGAGAGGGACAAAACATAAGAGACTCTTAAATATGGAGAACAAACTAAGGGTTGCTAGAGGGGTTGTGGGAGGGGGAATGGCTAAATAGGTAAGGGGCATTAAGGAATCTACTCCTGAAATCATTGTTGCACTATATGCTAACTAATTTAGATGTAAATTAAAAAAAAAAAAAAAGAGAGAGAGAGAGTGTGTGTGTGTGAGCAGGGGAAGGGCAGAGAGAGGGTAAGAACCTGAAGCAGACTCTGTGATGTTAGCACAGATGTGGGACCTTGAACTCACGATACTGAGATCATGACCTGCACTGAAATCAAGGGTCAGATGCTTAACTGACTGAGCCATCCAGGTACCCTTCCAACTCTTTTCTTAATTCACTCTAATCAAGCTTTGTCTACAACTTCACTGCAACTTCTATGTCAAGCTCTCCAATGGCTGCCATTATGCCAAATCCAATAGTCCAGCCTCAGTCTTCATCTTACACGACCTCTCAGCAGCATTTGTCCTAGTTAATCATTCTTTCCATGAAAAGATTTATTTGACTTCTGGAATTCTGCACTCTATTTATTTTTCTTTCATTTTATTGTTCATTCCTTTTCTGGGTCCTTTTCCCGACTTCTAAATTTTACAGGCCCTCCAGATCAGAGTCCTTGGTCCTCATTTCTCTTATGTCTCACTCACTTCCTAAGTAAGCTCATCTAATTTCAGGATTTTAGACATCATTTATACAGCCCTGACCTCGCCACTGGGCTCCAGACTCATATATTCAAAAAGTCTACTTGGATCTCCTCTTTTAATGTCTTACAGGCATTTCAAATTCAACTTGTCCAAAAATCATTCTTTTCTCCCTCCCACTCATGTACTTCTTTCCCAGTTTCCCCCCCTTACTAAAGGACACCAATATTTGCACAGTTGCTCAGGTCAAAATCCCAGGGGTCATTCTTTATTACTCTTTCCTTCATATTCCTTCCTCATCTACTCTATCCTGTCAGCTCTGTCTTTAATTTTTTTCGTAATGTTTATTATTTTTGAGAGAGAGAGAGACAGAGACCAAGCAGGGAAGGGGCAGAGAGAGAGGGAGGCACAGAATCCGAAGTAGGCTCCAGGCTCTGAGTTGCCAGCACAGAGCCCGAAGCGGGGCTCCAACTCACAGACTGCGAGATCATGACCTGAGTTGTAGTTGGCCGCCCAACCAACTGAGTCACCCAGGCGCCCCGAGCTCTTTAAAATGTATCCTAGGGATGCCTGGCTGGCTCAGTCGGTAGACATGCAACTCTTGATCTTGGGGTTGTAAATTCAAGCCCCATGTTGCATGTAGAGATTATGTAAAAATAAAATCTTTAAAAAAATGTGTCCTGGGGTGCCTGGGTGGCTCAGTCAGTTGAGCATCCAGCTCTTGGTTTCAGCTTAGGTCATGATCTCATGGTCGTGAGATTGAGCCCCACATTTGGCTCTGTGCTGACAGTGTGGAGCCTGCTTGGGATTGGGATTCTCTTTCTCTCCCTCTTCCTTTGCCCCTCTTCTGCTCACATTCTCTCTCTCTCTCTCTCTCTGTCTCTCTCTCTCTGTCTCTCTCTCTGTCTCTCTCTCTCTCAAAAAAAATGTATCCTAGGGGTGCCTGGGTGGCTCAGTGGGTTGAGTTCTGACTTTGGCTCAGGTCATAATCTCATGGTTTGTGACTTTGAGCCCAGCATCAGGCTCTTTGCTGACAGCTCAGAGCCTGGAGCCTGCTTTGGATTCTGTGTCTCATTTTCTCTCTGCCCTTCCCCGACTTGTGCTCTGTCTCTCTGTCTCTCAAAAAAAACAAAACAAAACAAAACAAAACAAAACAAGTATCCTGAATCTGGGGTACCTAGCTGGCTCAGTTGGTAGAGCATGTGACTCCTGATCTTGAGGTCATGAGTTTGAATGCCAAGTTGGGTGTAGAGGTTACTTAAAAATAAAATCTTTTTTTTTTTTTTACTAAAAATGAAATCTTTAATAAAAAAAAAATGTATCCTCAATATGACTTCTTACCTCTGTATTGCTTCCATCCTTTTCTAAGTCACTACCACCTCAACTGTGGTTTACTCATAACTTCCTAACTATTCCTCACACAGCAGCCAAAAATGCAGGCTAGATGCCAGGGCAAGATCTTGCTTGGTTACTGTAGCCCCTGGCCTAAGCCTCAACTCAACTTTTGTTACAGAATCCTAACCCAGGGGAGCTTTACTAGCATTTACATATCCAAAAAGGATGGATATATAAATTAGAAAATCAATATATTAATTCATCATGGAAAGATTACATTTCAAGGATTGCCATGTTCCTGCTGGCCCTCCAGAAGACTCTCTTCTTGGCATTAAGGAATATAGGAAGCAAAATATTACTAGGAACTTTTCTTTAATGAATATGGAATCAACTTGATGATCAATTTGATGTATATGGAATGTATGGATGTATATTCACTCTGGCTGAAGGAAAGCCAGATGGAATCTTAAGCCCCCAACCCCCCTTTCAGAGGTGCCCTTGCCCAGTTACTGCCTCCCTTCCATAGCAATTTCTAGCATCTCAATTCCTTTAATCATTGCCATGAGAATGATGCTAATTAAGTTGGCTCCCTAGGTATGCTCTGACAGATTACAGTTTGTTAGAGTTTTAGCAGAAGTTTACTATCCTGATGGACTCCAAGGAGTGTTTCACCCTTTGACTTCAGGGGTGACAGAATCATCTGCCCACATGACCAATTTTTCCCCATCTAGAAGGTACTTCACTTTTCCAGTAATGAAGTGCCTAATTCAGACTTTTACTACACAGGCTTTGGCCTGCTGCTGCCTGATTTCTAACCATCACTCTATCTGTTTTGTATATACCCAATTAATCTTCCCAATGAACTCCTTTAATCATGTTTTTTTACTTCTGAGAAACCTTACTGTCTCTACAAAAGTCTAAACCACTTGGCTAAGCAATCAGTGTTCTACATGAACCTACTCTCCAGCTGAAGTTGCCCACCTGCTAAGCATACCTTCGTTCTTCTTGCCAACATGCTTTTGCTAACTAGTGTTCTAGAAATGTTCCTTCCCTCAATTTCTACCTATCAAAATGATAGAAACTTCATGGGAAAATGCCATCTCTAAAGTAATAGCCTTCAACATTTTCTAATTTATGTCCTATGAGTCACTTCCCAAACACTCTTAGTCCTACTACTACATTTTTTAAATGTATTTTTCCCATATTCATCTACATGATTGAGAATAAACTGAATGTCTATGATTAAATCACATCACAAACTAATAAACAGAATAATAATTTTAGTAGTTCAGATTACAGAAACACAGTTAAAAACAGAAATACAAAAGAAATAACTTATGCTGAAAGATAACAGTAGTTGTCTTTAGGGAGTGGGACAATTCTTTCACATATTTCAAAAGTTGCCATAAGGGACATGTCCTAGTCCTTTTTTTTTTCTTTTTCTTTCTTTTTTTTTTTTTAGAAAAGAAATATTTAGATATAAAGTGTCTTAGTTGGGGTATCTCGAAAGTCAGACCTTGAGACAAGGATTTGGCTACAGGTCATTTATTTGGGAGATGATTCCAGGAACCAGAAAGAAGGGAGGGGGAAATGAGATAGAAAAGAGGGAAAAATATACATATTAATCACTTAATACTATGGGCAATTGCAAACAATCCACCTAGAGATACCTCTAAAAAACTATGAAAACCACACCTCAGAATTATCCTAATGGAGACTGTGTTGGCTGAAGCATTTACCTAAAGATCCCTGTCCCTCAATTTTTTGAGGGTTTCCCCTAGAGACCTTAATGCCTCATACTTCCATGTTGCAGCTGCACATAGCCAAGCAGCCTTTTGTGGTTTGGAGAAAACCCTGAGGCAGCAAAGCAGAGAAACACTATAGTACATAATAGATACTGTGGGGTTATTCAACTCCACAGCTATCTCAAATCTGGCAGGTTGATGCATCACACACATCTCCTACAAGACAGAATAATTGTTGGGAAATTCTGTGCCCAACCTAGCTCACTTCTATTTCCAGTAGTTGGTACCTATACAAATGCTTAGGAGTGTATGACTCCCATAGGTGTTACTCATGAGAACTACTGACCTACTAAGGCCTGACTCTAGTCACAGCTTCCTTATTACTTCCCATACTCCTTTGAGTGTCTGGACCTTAGGTGAATACATTTTCAGATGTTTATTGATTGAGCCCTCAGTAGGAGCCAAACCTTATTCTTGGCACCAGGGTTACACAGATCAACAACCCACTAGGAGAGACAAAGTGGTGTCTCGGAAAAAGCATGGACTTTGAAGTCAAAGATGCAGGCTATGGTTCCATTTATTGTGTGACTCTGCACAAGTCATTTGGCCTCTTTTTTCAACTGAAAAAGGGAGATAATAATGGTTCCTACCCTGTGGCACCTGGATGGCTCAGTCAGTTGAGCGTCATACTCTTGATTTTGGCTTAGGTCATGATCCCAGGGTCATGGGATCTAGCCCTGTGTCAGGCTCCACACTGAGCATGGGAGCTTGCTTAAGATTCTCTCTCACTCATGTGCTCACTCTCTCTCTTTCTCAAAAAAAAAAAAAAAAAAAAAAAGTCCCTACTCCTAAGATTGTTGTGAAGATTAAATGAGGTAATTTCTGTGAAATATTCAGTACAGTGTCTGATGCGTATAGTAAGAGCCCAATAAATATTAACTATTATTTTGCTATTTAAAATGATAGTTAGGGCATGTTTCCTAAACCAGTCTCTGGCATTGAAGAGGGTTCCCAGCTATGGATAAGACAAGATAGAGCACACAGTCATAGTCCACAGTAAAATCAGTGAAATACGGTACAGTGGAATCATGCACAGGTACAATGGCATGCTGGGGAGAGGAAGGGATTGGAGCTTGGATCTTGAAGGACAAAGAAGCAGACTGCAAGGAATAGCCCACAGGGTCTAGTGCCAGGCTTGTTCAGTAGGCTCTTGAATTGGACCACACGATCCAAGGGACTGAGACAGAAAATATTGTCCATTGTCTAGGAATGCCCATGGCCATTCCAGGAAGTTATGCAGGCAGGGATTCTGTCTTTTTTGGGAAAATCAGGTCTTAAAAAGTTGGGATCATCCCTTTACTACAGAAAAGTTACCGTCCAGGGCACCTGGGTGGCTCAGTCAGTTGAGTGTCTGACTATTAATTTCTGCTCAGGTCATGATCTCAGGGTTTGTGGAATCAAGCCCTGCATCAGACTCTGCACTGACAGCATGGAGCCTGCTTGGAATTCTCTCTTTCCCTCTCTGCCCCTCCTCCGTCAGTGCTTTCTCTCTCAAAATAAATAAATAAACATTAAAATAAAAAGAGGGGCATCTGGGTGGCTTAGTCAGTTAAGCATCCGACTCTTGATTTCAGTTGAGGTCATGATCTCACGCTTCGCTGTATGCTGACAGTGCAGAACCTGCTTGGTATTGTCTCTCTCCCTCTCTCTATTCCTCTCCAACTTGTACGTGCTCTCTCTCTCTCAAAATAAATAAATAAACTTTAGGGGAGCCTGAGTGGCTCAGTCGGGTGAGCGTTCGACTTCGGCTCAGGTCATGATCTCACAGTTCGTGAGTTCAAGCCCTGCATTGAGTTCTGTGCTGACAGCTCAGAGCCTGGAGCCTGCTTCGGATTCTGTGTCTCCCTCTCTCTGCCCCTTCCCCGCTCATGTTCTGTCTCTCTCTGTCTCTCAAAGGTGAATAAACATTAAAAAATTTTTTAAATAAACTTTAAAAAAATTTAACAATTAAAAAAAATAAAAAACAAAACTTAACATCCTGCATTGAGGGCTGGTTTCTGAGTTGTCCAGGGGTTAAAAATGATTCTACCCTTTAGAGACATTTATGGACTGGAAAGGATCAGGTTTTCCTTAAATGTGTTCCTGCCCTCTACTATAGTATCACTAGGAGGTCAGCTCACGAAGGCAAGATCTTGTTCAAGGTATTCTCAGCACACTAGCAGAATATCTAGTACACGGCAGGAATTCAGTAAGTATTAGTTGAATGAAGGACACTCTATTGGATGGAAAGACACTCAGTTGTTAACTCCTAGAGGTAAGTCTGGATTATGAACTCCTTCTTCCAGAGGCAAGTTTCTTACTGACAATGATAAGGAGTCTGGAGAGGGTCTGAGAAGTCCTTCCTGCTAAGAGCCAGGCGAGACTATATGGACAAGCACCTTGCCTCACATTCCTTTCATCTAGGTAAGGCATATAGGCCTCCTTTCTTGGTCTCCTGGCTGTGAATTTACAGGGTGGCTCCTTTATTGTCCTGATTTGCATAAGGGAATCTGTTATGGGAACCTGAACTTTGTTCTTGGTTTCTGCTCTGACAGCCCAATCTAGAGTAAGCAGGAAGTGCCAGCAAGTAAAATGCCAGGATAGCCCCAAGACAGACTCAGAGACTTGGGAAGAGGGTGTTTCCTTACTTATCCCTCTGACCTGACCACATTCCTCTCAGATTCTAGAAACTTTTGCCAAATGCTTAAGTGCTCAGTGAGGCAGGGTTGAGACCTTGTCCCGCCCACCCAGTAATCCAGAGAAGGGCATGCCCTCCTTCTACTTAGGGCCCTTTTCACTTTCCAGCTCTTCACCAGTTTCAGCCTCTTCTCCTTGCATTCCATAAGGCTGTATCTGTGCAAACACCTCTGGGTCTGCATTCTACCTGTTCCACATTAGTCCCTCTGGGCTGTGAACCATGAAGCCAAAAGATAAATCTGGTCCATTTTTTTTGTTCATCTTTTTGCCTAGCAAAAGGACTAGGTGCTATGATCTGAATGTTTGTGTTCACCCAAAATTTATATGTTGAGGGGCGCCTGGGTGGCGCAGTCGGTTAAGCGTCCGACTTCAGCCAGGTCACGATCTCGCGGTCCGTGAGTTCGAGCCCCGCGTCGGGCTCTGGGCTGATGGCTCAGAGCCTGGAGCCTATTTCCGATTCTGTGTCTCCCTCTCTCTCTGCCCCTCCCCCGTTCATGCTCTGTCTCTCTCTGTCCCAAAAATAAATAAAACGTTGAAAAAAAAAATTAAAAAAAAAAAAAATTTATATGTTGAAATCCTACTGCCCAATGTGATGGTATCAGTACATGGCACTTTTGGGAGGTGCTTAAGTCATGAGGATAGAACCATCACGAATTGGATTAATGCCTTATTAAAGAGGCTCCAGAGAAATCTCTTGCCCCTTCTATCATGTGAGGATACAGTAAGTCTGTTACCTGGAAGAGAGCCCTTACTTGATCATGCTGGCACCCTGATCTTGGACTTCCAGACTCCAAAACTGTGAGCAATAAAGTTTTGTTGTTCATAGACTACATAGTATGTGGATTCTGTTATAGCAGTCTAAATGGACTAAGATAGTAGGGCTTAAAAAATGCTCAATAAATGTTAGCCAAAAACCTGATCCCATTATTCTCTCCCCTTTCTTATCTCCAGTCTCTTCTTCTGGACACTTCCCCTTAGCACATGTTCATGTTCAAATTTCCCACGTAATGAAAAACTCTCTCTCCATCTGCTTTTCTCTCAAGTCACTTTCTTTCTCTTTATATTCTTGAGAAATCTGTTCACTGATTCTCCACATCTTCATTTCCTGTTCACTCCTAAATCCAGACCATCTGGCTCAGGATTAACTATTTCACTGAGCCAGATCTCCACAAGGTCACCAATGATATTCATATCAACCAAATCCAAAAGTTTCTGTTGTGGAGATTAGACAGCATGAATGTAGAGAGTAGGACAAATAATGGATGATCAATAAAATGGTAATTGTTCTTATTTGTCTTAGTTTCTCTAACATTAAACTTACTTTTGGTTCTTCTTTTTAAATCATTTTTTCCCCTTACTCCTCTTTCTCTCCCCATTATAAAGTTAATATGGTTTTGGAGTGCCTGGATGCAACTCTTGATCATGGGGTTGTGAGTTCGAGCCTCACATTGGGTGCAGGTGCAGAGATTACTTAAAAATAAAATATATTTTAAAAAATAACATTTTTTTTTTTTTTAAATCTTAGCCTGTTTCTCTAGAAAACCAGAGCTCAGGACAAAGTTTACATGCTGAGGCTTTATTGGGAACTTCAGTAATTCATTCTCAGGGCAATAGGGATGAGGGAAAAACAGAAATGAGGCAAAGAAGGGGAGCCTGGGTGGCTCAGTCAGTTTAAGCTTCCAACTTCAGCTCTGGTCATGATCTCAAGGGTTTATAGGTTCGAGCCCCACATCAGGCTCCGTGCTGACAGTGAGGAGCCTGCTTGGGATTCTTTGTCTCCCTCCCTCTCTCTCAAAGATAGACAAATAAACTTTAAAAAACAAAAACAAAAACATAAATGAGGCAAAGAAGGGAAAGAAACCAAAAGGTGGTGTGCTACAGAGCTTGCTATTGCTTTATAAAAAGACACAGCTAATTGGTCAGTTATAGAGGTCTGAGAAGCTATATGAAACCACTATATGGTGTCCAGGAACTATTTATTGGGTAAAGGAAAAGCAAACTATCTGTTGACTCTTTCCTTCTATCTCTCATTGGTCAATTTCCTTATACCCTATGAGACATTAACTCCCCTGCACTCCCTGATCCTCAGGGAAGCCTGAGGAGACTGATCCCAATCCCCACATCAAGTGCTTCTGCTTACTCTGAAAGTGGTGTAAGTGGCAAAATTCTCAGCAGGTCTACTTAAGTCATAACTGAGTGAGTGCTATAGCTGCTATGGCTCCCACTACAACAGGTGCAAAAGAGAGGGTGTTTGGCCCATGCACTTGGGGATGTGAGACAGACCACTGCATCAGGAGATGAGCAATAGTAGTGACTAGGGTGCTCCACTGAATAAGTGGAGAACCTGGGAGCAAGTGGGTCGAAGTGAATCTGCAGAGTTACTAAACTAAATCCAATACAATAGTTCAAAATCTTGATAAATATAGAAGAAAAACAAAATAACCTATACTTCCACTAATCAAATACAACTGTTATAATTAGTTTTGTGTGTTTCCATCTACTTTCTTTCCTTATACATATAGGGTTTGGTGGGTTTTTTTTTTTAATTTTTTAATGTTTATTTATTTTGAGAGAAAGAGAGACAGCACGTGAGCAGAGAGGGGCAGACAGAATCCAAAGTAGGCTCCAGGCTCCAATCTGTCAGCCCAGAGTTTGATGCAGGGCTCAAACTCATGAACTACGAGATCATGACCTGAGCAGAAGTTGGATGCTTAACCAACTGAACTACCCAGGCACCCCTAGGTTTTGTTGTTGTTTTTTTTAATATGAAAGGTTTCTCTTTTAAATTGAAATACAACACAATATGGAAAAATGTACATACCAAATATATAACTTAAATTTTCAGAAATTTTACATATCCTTTAAAAAATTTTTTTTTTAAATGTTTATTTTTGAGAGACAGAGTGTGAGTGGGGGAGGAGCAGAGAGAGAGGGAGACACAGAATACAAAGAAGGCTCCAGGCTCTGAGCTGTCAGCACAGAGACCGATGCAGGGCTCAAACTCAGGAACCGTGAGATTATGACCTGAGCTGAAGCGGACACTTAACTTACTGAGCCACCCAGTCACCCCAGAAATTTTACATATCCTTATAAGCCAAATCAAGAAACAGATCATACCTATCACTCCACAAGCTTCCCCTCTTGCCCACTTCTAGTCACTGTATGTCCAAGGGTTACCACTATCCTGACTTCTAACAACTCTAAATTTTATTGTTTTTTGTACTTTATAGAATTGGTTGGAATTAATAGTCTTTCATGTCTGTTTTATTCCACTCAGCAGTAAGTTTGAGAAATTTATTCATGCTGTTGAATATAGCAGAAGTTAATTCTTTTTCACTCCTGCATCACTCCCAGAATTCCTATTTACCTCTTTTTTGAAACTGACTTCTTCTTTCATGCCATGGTATTATCTTATGACTCAGTTTATATGGGAGGCTCCAGGCAGTTTCCGATCTTGAGAGAGTTCCCAGAAGTTACTTCTGTGGAGAAGGTGGTAGCTGAGATGAAGGCGAGATGTGCCACAACCATTTTGCCACCATGAGGAAAGCAACTTCAGGATGAAGAGAGATTGGAGAGTGGAGAGAAAAAACAGAAGGAAAGGGGTCCCGGTGACTTTGTCGAACTGCTGAATCAAACCAAACCTAATCCTACCTACATGAGTCCATACATTTCCTTCATTGTTGAAGCCAGCTTAAATTAGGTTTTCTGTTAAGAGCAACAGAGAGGCATAACTTATCTATACGTAAGGGAAGTAAATTTTGCCAATATAGAAGAGGACCATTTGGGGACCATTTGTAGAGTTCCCTGTGATATACTTACTCTTCTTCCTGCAGTGTCTGATACTATTTTTACTCATTTGTGTCTGTTAGGGTTCTTTGGTTGCAAGCAACAAAAACTGTCTCTAACCAAAGACAAAGAAAGGTGTTTTGTTTTGTTTTGTTTTGTTTTTGAAGGCTATAGGAGTACTTGCAAAACCAAATGGAAGGTACAGCATGGAACTGGCAGGAACCAGGTGGCTTCAGGAGGTCCTATTAGCAGAGATTGCTCGACAGCCATGGCAGGGTGCTAGTGAAATGCATTTCAGGATGAAAGGCATGAAATTCAGGTGATTAGTCTTTTGGTGACTGTATTAATAATTAAGACTCAAGGAAGGAATAGCCAATTGGCATATTTTGGGGTATTCACACACATGTTAGCTAGGGGAGGGCAAGTACTTGAATTAATGACTGTTGAATTGGATCCAATAAGGAGGAAGAAATTCTCCAAAAGAGGGAGGAATGGGCACTGGGAAGCCAAAAACAATAATTCCCACTATCCCTCCTGCCTGAACCACTCATTTCCCTTGGATTCTGAGACAACTTATTCACTTGGTCTCCTCTCAGTCTACCTCTCAGGCTGTTCTCTGCCTCCTTGTTTTTACAATGGGGCAAGGCACCCTAGAAGTTGACAGAGGCTTATCCTTTGTAAGATGGGAAAAGGATGGTTGTGAAAGGGGCAGTGTGTTCTTGAGCCGATCTATTTTGCAGTCTGAAAACTATTTGAAAACTCTTGGAGGGATAGGGTTGTGCCTTGTATGAAATATTCCCTGGCACCAGAATTAAGACCAAAAGCCCCAAAGTTGGGGGAAGGAGAGGGCCTCAGTAGTTCATCACTTGGCAAGGTCACCACCTGATGGTTACACTTCAGACTTTTAAGAAGTCAGACTCAGCAGAAAAGAAATATGGAGTCTGTCAGACCCTGAAGAAAAGGTGGGAGGGATGGGATACATGGCATGTGTCTCTTGATGGCAAGTCTTTGCTAGGGTAAGATGAGTTTGAGGTATATTAAATTCCGACCACATAAGCTGGAATCTGAGTGTCTTTATGAGGATAGATGGTGTCAAACATTAGACATTCGGTCCATCAAGACACTACCTGTATTGAGGAGACAGTGGGGAGTAATCCAGAGGAGCCAAAAAAAAAATGAGGAAGAGTAGAGGAGCAGAGGAGATAGAGGTGTGGGGAGAGAAAAGCAGAGCTACACAGAGGGGAAAACGTGTAAAATGCAAGACACCTCTCAGTCCACATGGTTAGGGCTATTTCAAATATAAAATCTGTATGACTTAATAGCTATGTGATTTTGGCCAAGGTACTTTACCTGGTTGAGTCTGTTCAATCTGTAAAATTGAACGTGAATACCTCCCTCACAGGAGACTTCCAGTATGCAGGTAACGTCTGTATCTTCACTTGGATAATAGTTACACTGAAAAAAAGAATCACAGAGCTTTAGATTTGTGCATTTTTCTGTATGTATGCTATACTATACTCCAATAAAAAAGCTTACAAAAAAAAAAAAAACATTTCCCTTACAGGGTTGAAGATTCAATAAAATCATGTTTCTAAGTCTAGCACAGTATCTGGCACATTAATGCGCGTCCGGAGTCCACAGTCCGGATACAGGGACCACGAACTTACTACCGCTTGCAGCCCAGAGACGCGACCTCTTCCTTGTTACAGGCAACTTTTACCGCGGCTGCTCTCCGAGCCTGTTTGCCAGACCAAGTAACGGAGCCAGTTTAGGTATATTCTGGGAACCCCGCCAACCTGACTCTAAAAGATAGGAGCGACAGTCGGTTTTGCGAACCCGGATTGAGTGGAGACACCAGAAGAACCTGCAATGTGACACCCAGTACCCTCCTCCCTCCAACAGAAGGAGCTCCAGCAGCCTAGAGCGGCGTGGCTGTGGCGCGCGGTGCATTGTGGGCCAGCAGAGGCACGGACTGGCCCCGACGTTAGGGTCCCCCAAGTGGCCAGGGGCTCGCGCTTCACTCTACCCCCAAGTACTCCAAACCTGCGCAGTGAAGTGTGTCTAGACTCCAGCCAATCCAACCACCAGAGCTAGAGGTGGAGCTGGTGCAGGCTCCCAACTCTGGCTTCCAAACTCCAGCCCTTTACAGGGCGGGGTGGGGTCCACCACTGCGCGTGATGCTGAATGCCGGCCCTCTCCCCTCCTCCGGGAGGAGCTTCCTCTTCACCGCCAGACTTAAGCTAGATTCCTGCCTCCACCGTCAGGCCAACCAACTTCCTTTGCAGCCCACCAGTTCCGGAAGCTGAGGCTTACTGTAACGTTGGCAAGGTGCAGAACCGAAGAGAGATCACACTGTTTTGTTCACGCTCTGTGATTGAGCCCAGGTGAGTTTCTCTTGCTGCTGTTCCATCTTTCTCGCAGAGGAGATGGCCTTGATCTGTAGTGAAACTACAGAGTTGTGTGCCTTCGGAATAGAGCGGAGAGCGCAGGCTCTGGAGGCAACCTGACTGGGTTTCGGATTTGAGCTCATTGTGATCTTGGAAAAGTTCTCAGTTTCTCTGGACCTCAGTTTACTCACGGATGAAATGAGTTCCTACATCGGAACTGTAGTGAGAATTGAGATAAAGCTTTTAAAACGCCCGTCAACTATTAGGTGCTCAGTAAATTTTAGTTGCCCTCTTTTGTTTATGTTAATTTATTTTTAAGAGAGAGAGAGAGCGCGCGCGAGCACGCAAGTGGGGGAGCGGGGGAGGAGCAGAGAGAGAGGGAGACAGAATCTGAAGCTGACTCCAGGCTCAGAGCTCTCTGCGTGGAGCCCAAGGCAGAGCTTGAACTCACACTCGGGAGGTCATGACCTGAGCCGAAGTTGGATGTTTAAACGACTGAGACACCCAGGCGCCCTTGCCCTCATCTTTTTGAGCACCAACACGATTTTTCCAGGAGCTCCGGCCTTTCTTTGGAATTGCAGAGATACTTCCTGAAAGTGGGAGTAGTGGGCAAAATTAGCTAACTTAAGCACCTGCTTTGGGTTTGGGAAAGCTAGGGCTTTTCTGTTGCCTCAGACCTCTGTTACAGTGAGGCTGGAATCTGAACTGTCACCAGATAGAGCTACTATTAACTCTTCCTTTCAGCCTACTCATATCAGGCTGCAAGACCTCCCTAAAAGAGTCTTGAGGGTTCTGATCAGGCCTGTTAATTTCCCAAGATCTCAGTTTTCTTATCTGTACGTAAGCAATCCCAGTATCATCCTGTATGAAGCCACTGGGAATTTTTTTTTTTTTTTTTTTTTGCTGAAAATGGTAAAGTGCTTTGATGTCTTCCAGAGATGATTCTTTCCAGGTTACCCAAGAAGTAAAAAAAGAAGGTGATGGGGGCACCTGGGTGACTCAGTTGGTTAAGCATGGGACTCTTGATTTCGGCTCATGTCCTGATCTCAGTTTGTGGGTTGGAGCCCTATGGAGCCTGCTTGGGATTCTCTCTCCCTCTCTCTCTGTCACTCCTTGGCTTGCCTTGCACTCCCTCTCCCTTAAAATAAAGGAAGGAAGGAAGGAAGGAAGGAAGGAAGGAAGGAAGGAAGGGAGGGAGAAAGAAAAAAAAAAGTGATGAAGGCAGTGACTTCCTCAAATGCCCTGCAGCCCATTTGCCTTAGTGTGTGTGCTCACATGTGTTTCTACGTCTATGCATGGGGCAGGCACTCTAGGAGTAAGGGGTTCAGATAGATGACCTCTGACCTCAAGGTATCCCCTAGTTTGTGAGGGAAACTCATATAAACAAACAACTGCATGGGGCGCCTGGGTGGCGCAGTCGGTTAAGCGTCCGACTTCAGCCAGGTCACAATCTCGCGGTCCGTGAGTTCGAGCCCCGCGTCGGGCTCTGGGCTGATGGCTCAGAGCCTGGAGCCTGTTTCCGATTCTGTGTCTCCCTCTCTCTCTGCCCCTCCCCCGTTCATGCTCTGTCTCCCTCTGTCCCAAAAATAAAAATAAACTTTAAAAAAATAAATAAATAAAAAAAAAATAAACAAACAACTGCAGCTATGTGCACAAGCTGTCAGTGCACAGGAGGAGCAAGTGCTAGCTGAAGGATGAGCAGTAATTAGCCAGACAAGGGTGGGACTTGGGGAAGCAAAGTGTGCCTGGAGTTAAGTAAGTGGTGGCTGGTTTTGCAAAGTCTGAAGCACGGAGTTTGGAATGAAGAGGTGGAAAAATGAGGAGGATGGGAGCCAGGTAATGAAATGTATTACTAAGGACTGTGGACTTTATCCTGAAGGTAAGCAAGAACTACTGGAAGAATTTGAGCCTTGGAATCACATGTTCAGATTTAGTGAATGGATTGTGGGAAGAGCGGCTGCACTGGAAGCAGAGAGATGGTGGTTCAGGTAGGGGTGGTTCGAGCTAGAGCAGTAGCAGTGGAGGCAGATATGGATGGACTGGAGAAAGACTTAAGAAATATAGGTCATGATCTCACAGTCCGTGAGTTCGAGCCCTGCGTCAGGCTTTGTGCTGATCGCTCAGAGCCTGGAGCCTGTTTTAGATTCTGTGTCTCCCTCTCTCTCTGACCCTCCCCCATTCATGCTCTGTCTCTCTCTGTCTCAAAAATAAATAAACGTTAAAAAAAAAGAAATATATATTTTAAAATTCTTTTCACGTCAAGAGGTATATGAAGTGTTTGGCTCAGGTCATGATCTCATGGTTCATGAGTTCAAAGCATGCTGACAGCACAGGCCTACTTAGGATTCTCTCTCCCTCTTTCTTTTCTCCTCCCCCCACTTATGCGCTCTCTTTTTCTCTGTCTCTCTCTTTCTCTCAAAATAAACTTAAGAAATATATATTTACCAGTATTAGTAGTGATGGGGTTTTGGAGTGGTGGGGGGTCTAGAGCCAACGCCCAAGAAAGAATTTTTGAGACTTCTTTGGTGCAAAAAAGGTGATTTTATTAAAGCACAGGGACAGGACCCATGGGCTGAAAGAGCTGCCCTGGGGTTGTAAAGAGTCAGTAATTATTTCCTATGGAGTTGGGGGGAGATAAAGGCAAAAGGGAGACCTCCAAAAGGACTTTCATATGCTGAAGAGGACTCACAAGATACTGGAGGCCTTGCTATTACCAGGCTAAGGTGGTTTTCCCTTTAGTGAGGCATTAACATTATAGGAAGTTCCTGGAGAAATGTTTTACTCTGCCTATCTCAAGTATTCATCAATGGACTGCAGGTTATAAGGAAATTTAATTTTGGGGTGCTTGGGTGGCTCAGTCGGTTGAGCGTCCGACTTCGGCTCAGGTCATGATCTCGCGGTCCATGAGTTTGAGCCCTGCGTAGGGCCCTGTGCTGACAGCTCAGAGCCTGGAGCCTGTTTCGGAATCTGTGTCTCCGTCTCTCTCTGACCCTCCCCCGTTCATGCTCTGTCTCTCTCGGTCTCAAAAAATAAATAAGCATTAAAAAAAGTTTATAAGGAAATTTAATTTTACCTACCATTTCCTTCTTGCCTTTGTTCCCCACATCAGAATGGAGGGGAGGGTGATGTTAGGGCTCCAGGAAACTGAATCTATAGGTTTCTGGAGATTAGGCTATTGGTAAGACTGCCTTTTTCTTATAATTTACTAAGACATTTGTAAACTGGTGGGGACTCAGGTCCTGCATGACTGTGATCTCTATCAGTTAACCATTTGTTTTCCCCTTTTCCTTTGTTCTTGGGCAGCCAGGGGTGCCTGTGGAATGTCACACTTATCCCACCTTGTTGGGGGGGGCGGGTAGTTGGTGTTTGCCGGTGTCCCAGCCAAATAGACCTAATCTAGGCCAATGTTACATATTTAAAGTAGTTTTCTGTGCTTGTTTCTTAGAAGTACAAGCAAGGGTATACTCCCCTACCAATCACCTGTCAAAACCCTAAAATGATAATAACTCAGAAATGCCAAATGAACTGAAATACTTTATTTAGATGGCTTTTCAAGACCCCATGTGATGAGGGAGCATAATGCAAGCTGAGGGCAAAGCACAAGCTATCGCGTGCGCGAACACACCACACACACACACACACACACACACACACACACACACACACACACAAGGTGGGATATGTGTAATATTCTTCAGGAGCTCCTGGCTGCCCAAGAACAAAGGAAAGGACAGAAAACAGATGGTTAAACTGTTCAGTCTCCATCAGTTTACAAATGTCTTAGTAAATTACAAGAAAAAGGCAATCTTATCAATAGCCTAATCTCCAGAAACTGTGGACTCAGTTTCCTGGAGCCCCAACATCACCCCTTCATAGCGATATGGGGAACAAAGGCAAGAAGGAAATCGCAGGTAAAATTAAAAAAAATTTTTTTAACGTTTATTTATTTTTGAGACAGAGAGAGACAGAGCATGAACAGGGGAGGGGCAGAGAGAGAGGGAGACACAGAATCTGAAGCAGGCTCCAGGCTCTGAGCCATCAGCCCAGAGCCCGATGCGGGGCTCGAACTCACGGACCGCGAGATCGTGACCTGAGTTGAAGTCGGACGCTTAACCGACTAAGCCACTCAGGCGCCTCCAGAATTTGCAGGTAAAATTAAATTTCCTTATAACCTGCTGCCCATTGACAAATACTTGAGGCAAATATTTCTCCATTTCTCCGGGAACTCCCTATGTCTTTTTTTTTTTTTTTTTTTTTTAACATTTTATTTATTTTTGAGACAGGGAGAGACAGAGCATGAACAGGGGAGGGTCAGAGAGAGGGAGACACAGAATCTGAAACAGGCTCTAGGCTCTGAGCTGGCAGCATAGAGCCCGAAACGGGGCTTGAACTCACGGACCATGAGATCATGACCTGAGCCGAAGTCGGACGCTTAAACGACTGAGCCACCCAGGCGCCCCAACTCCCTATGTCTTAAAGTCAATGCTTTGCTAGAGGGAAAAACAGCCTTAACTTGACAAATAGCTAGCCCTGCAGTATTCTGAGAATCTTCTTTAGCATATGAAAATCTCTTTGAAAACTTCCCCTTGACTTGACCTCCTCCAACTCCTTAGTATATAAACAGTCACTCTTTACAACCCCAGTGCAGCTCTTTCTGCTTCAATAAAATCACCTTTTTGTACCAAAGACTTAGAAAATTCTTTCTTGGCTGTCAGCTCAGAACCTGCCCACCTCTCACCCCTGACTCCAAAACTTTATCAGATGGATTATACTGTGAACATGTTGTCTGATTTGCTTTAACAGTTGTTATCCAGGCCCTTGAGTCCCTTGTGAGAGAGAGTATACAGAAAGAAGAGCATGCAGGGGTCAGGTTCTGTGCAAAGTGCTTTAGATCTAGTTTCTCTTCCAAATGGGGGAAGGCGTGCTGAGATTCAGACTCAGGTCTGTGCAACCCCAGGCCCTGAACTGATTCCTTTGTGCTCTGCTGTTGGATTTGCTGAGTTCAGTTTTGGACATTTTGAGTCTTAGATACCTATAGGGCATACTGGTAGAGATATCTCCAGGGAGTTGAATGTACAGAACTAGGGTGGGCAGAATCAGTGCTTAAAGTGATAACTGAAGACATGAGCTTAACTAGGGAGTGAGAAGAGGATTGGGAACAGAACTCTGAGGGACACCAACATTTATGGAAAGTAAAGGAAAGGCCCATGCAGCCCAGGAACATTCATGTAAATACTGCTTCCTCTTTTTCCTGTGTTTTTGAGATCCCTGCATGCAAGCAGCAGCTATAGAGCCCTCCTCTGAGAAGAAACATAGGCACTGATTTAGGAATAATAAAACCTGAGTCCTTTAAAAAAAAAAAAAAAAAAAAAAAAAAGAGTTTGAGTAATCTCTGTACCCAGTGTGGGGCTTGAACTTAAAACCCCAGGATCAAGAGTTACATGCTCCACTGACTGAGCCAGCCAGGCACCACTAAAATCTGAGACCTGATACTACCTCTCCCTATGCAGACCCAGTTTTTCTCTCTTTCATGAGTAAAACCTTCCCAAATTAACGTGAGGGTTTCTGAGTGTTGCCAGAGGCCAAGCCAGGCAGTTTCTGACAACTTCAGAGCCTGTTAATTCAGGAGAAGGCTGGAAAGCCAATGCCTCAGGCAGAAGATGAGGAAGTCCAGAGCTGGCAGAGTATGACTTCCTGTCCTAGAGGAAAACATTTGTTCTTTGCAGAGACTCTTCTATTCCCTCCCTTGGAGCTCTTGTTCTTTGAAGCTCTTTGTTAGGTCTTCCTACTTGTATGATTCCCCCCCACCCCAAGCCTCATTGTTTTGGGTTTTCAGTTTCAGCATCAAAAGAAAGAGAAACAAGCATCAGGGCATCAGGTTTCTTCTTACTTTTCGCCTTAGATCAGGCCTTTGTTCAAGGCTCTCAGTCTAAGTCCACATGTAATTTCAGAGTTCTCCAGTGTGTGCTGGGAAATCCGGGAGAGGCCAACGGTCACTTGTTTGGGGATCAAGCCCAGGAAACTAGCCACAGACCCTGGTGGCAACTGGCAGGCTAATTGCTCCTGTGAAGTCCAGACATGATTGCCTGATCCTCTGGCAAGTTTATATCCCTGGGAAGTTTGCTAGCACTCAAGTGATCTGTGGTTTGATGCCCAGATTGAACTTTTTGTTTTTGTTTTAGCAGAAACAGGTGGTCTCCATAACCAGGTTATGCTAGACTGTAAAGTTCTTGCAGGGGTGCCTGGGTGGCTCAGTCCATTAAGCATCTGACTTTGGCTCAGGTCATGATCTTCTGGTTCGTGAGTTCAAGCCCATGTCGGACTCTCTGCTCTCAATGCAGAGCCTGCTTTGGATCCTTTGTCCCCTCTCTCTCTGCCCCTCCCCTGCTCTCTTTCTTGCTCTCAAAAATAAACATTTATAAAAAAAAAAAAAAAAATTCTTCCGGAGTCAGGTGTATCAGGAAAGACAATTTTGATGTGTCAGTTATACTTAGAACTTGTCTTAGTTCTTGCTCTACCATAATATTCTGGATGTCTTTTCAGAACTTGGAAACAAAGGTTATATTTATAAAGGTATTGCTGGCAATTAAATCAATCCCAAGGGAGTGATATCTATAGTACTAATGAAATCAAGGGAAAAGGCCTCTACCTTATCCGCTCTAGGGTGAGCATTCTTTCTTTTTTCCCTTTCGCTTGGATAATTGCTATTCATCAAGACTTGACTTGGCATGCCTGGCTGGCTCAGTTGATAGAGCATGCGACTCTTGACTTTGGGGTTGTGGGTTTGAGCCCCACATTGGTGTAAAGAATACTTAAAAATAAAATCGTTTTTTTTAAACTTTTTTAATGTTTATTTATTTTTGAGAGAGAGAGGGAGAGAGACAGAGCCTGAGTGGGGGAGAGGCAGAGAGAGAGGGAGACACAGAATCTGAAGCAGGTTCCAGGCTCTGAGCTGTCAGCACAGAGACCGACGTGGGGCCCAAACTCACAAATCATGAGATCATGACTTGAGCTGAAGTCAGATGCTCAACCAACTGAGCCACCCAGGCACCCCAAGAATACTTAAAAATAAAATCTTAAAAAAAAAAAAAACAAAAAAAAACTACTCAAATATCCCCTCCATGAAGCCATCCTAGCAGGGTTACTCTTTTCTTATAGCACTTGAGCAGATTTTGCTCCTATCTTATACATTGTACTGATATCCTCAGTCCAGCCCCTACTAGCCCATAAACTCCAAGAGGGCAGGGGCTTTATTTGAATATGTATGTCTCTTAGATCTAGCACACGGCCAGGAATATTAAGCATTTGCTGCCTGAATGAGTATCTGTGGGTCATTTGGAGACTTCTGATTTTCATAGCTCTCCAAAGAGGGTTGTTCCAATCACCCACCTGTTTTGTTCAGTTGGAAATTTTCCTGTGTCTATAATTTACTGCTTTCTGCTGTGTCTAATTACCCTTCCTGGAAACCCTTTTCCCCTTGACTCTTAGGAAAGTCCAACTTACTCTTAAAAGCCAATGTCAATATTCCCTGGTCCTTGCTCTGCAGAAGTCATTTGCTTTTCTGTAGCACACTGTGATATGTGTCTACTGTGAGGCATAGCACAAGTATATTATGAATCTGTGTTTACCTCTCTTTTCTTGCCTTTTTCCATTGGCTCTTCCTTGAATGCTTGGCTCTGCCACTTCTTAGCTGTTGATTCAAGGCAAATAACTTCACCTCTCTGAGCTTGGTTTTTTTGTTTTTGGTTTTTTTTTTTTAAACAATGGTCTACATCCCTTGTAATAACCCACTCAGGCCTCATAACATGCTGATCAGACATCTTTGTGAGGGACTAGGAGAATCTGTAGTTTCTGACATCCTCCTGCGAATGTTCATTTCATCTTCAGAGAAGTGACCCATCCCTGAGCTTGTTCTGTCACTTGGTCTCACTTTGTTTCATAATGGCCTTTACCTGTCCTACACTGGTTTGAGACCTTATGTAGTCAAGGCTGGGTACTTCAGGGAGCCACCCACCTTTGTTTTTAGGTATTAGAACTGTCTAACATAGACCTTTAGCCTGGTAGAAGGAAGGCAGCTAAACTGATGGTCCGGTTAATATTTGTCCAGGAGCTCCTGACTTTGGTTGGTTATAGTCACCCTGTCTTAGCTGCCCTCTGCTCACAGGCATGTATACACAACCACGTGTTTGTTCTCCTTTCGCCGCTGTGCTCCCTTTACCACCCATGTTTTACAGGAGTCTTGACAGGTGGGTGGCTGAAGCTCAAGCAGCACTGAACCCCACACCATTCTCTTCCCATCTGTGTTTCAGGGAGCATGGCGGCTTCCTGTGTCCTCCTGCACACTGGGCAGAAGATGCCCCTGATTGGACTGGGCACCTGGAAGAGCGATCCTGGCCAGGTGAGAGATGGAGGAAAAAGAGGAGGGCTTCTTGTGCCTCTGCTAGGGAAGAGGCAGTATTTGGGAGATGGTCCCAGCACTTTCCCTAGCAGCCCCAACCCTATACTCCATTTCATGTAGGGATGAACCTGAAGGGCAGTGGGAAGAAACAAGAGAAGAGACCAGCAGTGAGCCCTTGGCTTCCTCAGCTGACTCAGAGGAAGGGCTGAGGGGCCCAGTAGGGCTGAGCGAATAGGAAGGAACTCTTTCCCTAATTGGATCTGCACTGAGTGCTGTGGCAGACATGGGATCCCTCTGTGCCTGGCCCTATGCTGACCCCTCATAACGCCACTTACCACCTTGCGCCGTGATCTCATGTCTCCCTCTCCTACACAGGGTTCCTTGAGGACTGGGCTACTCCCTAATGCCCCGTCCAGAGATAGACAACAGCAGGTGTCAGGATTTGAAGAATAACTATGTCAGCTGTGTAGACCAAGGGTTAGCAAACTTTTTCTTAAAGAACCAGATGGTTAATAATTTAGATTTTGCTGGATAAGTTGCAAAACGGAGGTGATTATGTATTCATGTAACCTTTTAAAGGTGTAAAAGTCATTCTTAGCACAAGGGCTGGAAAAAACAAAAGGCAGCTGCGAGCTGGAGTATAATAACCCCTGCTGTCAACTCTTCATCTTAGGGGAGCATGGGAATAGAGATCTGCTCCCACCTGGGGTGGGGCATCTTCCCAGGTCTTCTTCCTTGTTCTTTGGAAATCTGAATCAGGCTTTAGAGAAGTTTGGGGATTAAGTTTAAGAGGGACTCAGGCAGGGAGAACAGCCTCTTCTCTCAGGGATTTAGGCTGGTATTCGTGTTGTGTTCTGCCTCTTTTCCCTTTGCTTTCATTCCTGCAGTTGCCTAGAACCCTGGAGTCAGGGTCTTTGTGCTCCAGGCAGGCACAAGTCCAGGACAAGTCCAGGAGCTACATAAAGGCAGGAGGTGGAAGTCAGAACTGGGCCAAAACTAGGGGTATGGGGCAGCAGGGGTGAGGGGAGTACGTCTGGATAGTAAGAGCTATACCTAGATGGGGATCTTGAATGGCAAGGCCCTGACACTGTTGGTTTTGCTTCTGCTACCATGTTTCTAGTCTGTTTTTTAGCAAATTGACTGACCTGTCCTCCTACCTGGTGTCTGCTTTCTTCTTTCCTAACAGAGGGCTCTGAGCCCAGCCTCCATCTTACTTCTCTGCCTTCCTTAATTTTCTTCCGCTCTCAGAGTTCTTCTGCTTCCCTGAACTCCCAGAGCTCACTTGATCTTCACGGCTCCATAAGCATTTCTCTGTGCTTTGGCGTACAAATTACTTACCTGTATATCATGTTTCTGTAACCAGCTCTTCAGGACTAGAGAACCTGTGTCCATGACCTATATTTCTGTTCTCTGTCAAAGGATACATCCACCTGCTGAGCATCTAACTGGGAATACAATGGTAGTTTTTTGCTGGGCTCGCGTTGAGATTGCTTAGGTAGGAGGGAAACTTGGGGGTTATTGGGGTAGGCACAAAGGGGTTGGGGTCTCTGAAGAGGCTTCTGGTCCCCTCAACTAGAACCATCTTTCATCTTTTCACCCCTACTTTATGGATAACTGCAGTCATCCTGCCCCTCCCCCATCAGTGACCCTCAGGAGGGCAGTTCCTGGCCTAGGGCAGTTTCTGGCCTAGGCCAGCAGAGCTGAAACCTCTGCTTCTCTCACCTGGCAGGTAAAGGCTGCTGTTAAGTACGCCCTGAGTGTAGGCTACCGCCACATTGACTGTGCTGCTATCTATGGCAATGAGACGGAGATTGGGGAGGCCTTGAAGGAGAATGTGGGACCTGGCAAGGTGAGGTCTGGGGCTACAGAGGGATGGGGTGAGAGAGCTCTGGAGCTGGGGCACCTGGACAGAGGGATCTGAAAGCACCTCCTTCTAATCAGTTTCCCAGAGGTGAGGGTGGGTGACTGGGTGCCCAGGGCTCTTCTCACTATGGGCCCTGCCCCCTGTACCAGGTGGTGCCTCGAGAGGAGGTGTTTGTGACTTCCAAGCTGTGGAACACTAAACACCACCCTGAGGATGTGGAGCCTGCCCTCCGGAAGACACTGGCTGACCTCCAGCTGGAGTATTTGGACCTGTACCTAATGCACTGGCCTTATGCCTTTGAGTGAGTCTTGCCAGGGTCTTTATCCAGGGAGTCGGGTGTTGTGGGAGTCAGGTTAGGAACTTATAAGGCACAGGAACAGAGCAGGAGCAGAGCAGGAGAGGAACATTCCTCGGCTTGCTGTGGGAACTCAGCCTTTTATGCCACAGCAGCCAGAAGTTTAGCTACAGAAAAGGAGTGCAGCTTCGCATGGTGTGTACCCTAGGGGTGCACGGGTGGTCCCTCCTGCCCCCTTAATTTATTCAAAAAACTACTAGCTTCTAAGCTAGGCCTAGAGATTGCCTTAGAGAGTCAGCTCCAGCAGAGGGCGTGAAAGGAGCCTTACCATCAGCTCTGTGCACTGTAATGAAAGAAGATTGCAAGAGCATGCAACTCTCTGAGGGGGAAGAAGTTCAAGAAGATTTTCCAGAGGAGAAGAGGTACAATGTGTCTAGGAAGAAGAGGAGCGGAAATGGGCATTCTGTATAAAGTTAATGCCTGGGTCATGACCTTAAAGGGTTTCTTTATTTTTTATTTTTTATTTTTTCAACATTTATTTATTTTTGGGACAGAGAGACAGAGCATGAACGGGGGAGGGGCAGAGAGAGAGGGAGACACAGAATTGGAAACAGGCTCCAGGCTCTGAGCCGTCAGCCCAGAGCCCGACGCGGGGCTCGAACTCACGGACCGCGAGATCGTGACCTGGCTGAAGTCGGACGCTTAACTGACTGCGCCACCCAGGCGCCCCTTTAAAGGGTTTCTTTAATAAGGTTTCTTATTCTTGGCTTTTTGCCCTTTCTGGGCTTAGTATGGGGACACAGAGTGGCTGGATGGGCAGGTAAGGTAGGAGGCCTACATTTGTGCCCACTCATGGGGAATTGTCTTTCACTTAGGCGAGGAGACAACCCTTTCCCTAAGAATGTTGATGGGACTATCCGCTATGATTCTACCCACTACAAGGAGACCTGGAAGGCTCTGGAGGCACTGGTGGATAAGGGGCTGGTACGGGCACTAGGCCTGTCCAACTTCAGCAGTCGGCAGATTGATGACGTGCTCAGTGTGGCGTCTGTGCGCCCAGCTGTCTTGCAGGTAAGTACCGCAAAGCAGGTCTGTTGGTTTGGGGGTATATATGTGTTCAAGAACATGAGTGAGCAGATGATGCGTCTGTTTTATGGAGATGGTTAGCAAGTTTTCAGAAGTGTTAGTGTAAAATTCTATGCATAAAGAAGGGCACTAAGGGTGCCTGGGTAGCTCAGTCTGTTGAGTGTCTAACTCTTGATTTCGGCTCAGGTTGTGAGCCCAGGGTTATGGGATCAAGCCCTGCATTGAGTGCTATGCTGACAGCTCAGAGCCTGGAGCCTGCTTCAGATTCTGTGTCTCCCTCTCTCTCTCTGCCCCTCCCCTGTTCGAGCTTGTCTCTCTCAAAAATAAACATTAAAAAAAAACAACTTAAATTTTTTTTAATTTTTATTTTAGAGAGTGTGTGAGTTGGGAAGAGGGACAGAGGGAGAGAATCCCAAGCAGGCTCCAGGCTCAGTGCAGAGCCCGACACAGGGCTTGATCCCATGACCCTGAGATCACGACCAAAACCAAAATCAAGAGTCAGACAGTCAACTGACTAAGCCACCCAGGTGCCCCAAAAAATAAAAACTTAAAGATAAAGGGCATTGAGTTAACTACACTGGAATTAAATTTCAAAAAAGCTAAAAAGGTCTGTTTGATTGAAACACAATGGAAATAAATATGAATAACGTACATACAAAGTAAGATTGAGGGTGCCTAGGTAGCTCAGTGGGTTAAGCATATGATTCTTGGTTTCAGCTCAGGTCTCGGCTCAGGTCGTGATCTCACGGTTAGGGAGTTCGAGCCCCACATAGGGCTCTGTGCTGACAGCGTGGAGCCTGCTTGGGATTTTCTCTCTCCCTCTATCTCAGCCCCTCCCCTGCTCTCTCTCTCAAATAAATAAACTTAAAAAAAAATTAAAAATAGATAAAGTAAGTTTCTGTCAGTGAGAACAAGTACTATATATTGGTTCATATCAAATATAAGAATATTAGAAAACCAAAAATAAAGAAATGAAAGGCATTGAAGTGTGGGAAGAGAATGAAATGGACAGTGGAAGATGGAGAGTGAGAAAAGTGATTTGAGGGGAAGTAAGGGGATCAGCAGTGCAAGGTCGTCAAGATGTGTGGGTGGGGTTCTAAAAGTTAGGTGTGGCCAACCTATAGTGATGGGTTTTTTCTTGATTCAGGTGGAATGCCACCCATACCTGTCTCAGAAGGAGCTGATTGCCCACTGCCAAGCACGTGGCCTGGAGGTGACTGCTTATAGTCCTCTGGGCTCCTCTGATCGTGCTTGGCGTGATCCTAATGAGCCTGTCCTACTGGAGGAGCCAGTGGTCCTGGCACTGGCCGAAAAGTATGGCCGGTCTCCGGCTCAGATCCTGCTCAGGTGTGCACAGTCTTGGAGAAAGGTGGGGGAGGGCACTGGATTGGGAGGCAAGTGTTGAGGGATGTGGTTGCTAATCTTGCCATGTATGTAATCTGAGGGAAGCTACTCTGAGGCATGTTCCCCATTCTAGTGAGGCTCAGGGAGTCCAGGAGTTTAGAGAACACTGTGTGGAAGACAAAACACTGCTTGTGTGTACTGACTCCTCTTCCTAATTCTATTTCAATCACTCACCTTAGGTGGCAGGTCCAGCGGAAAGTGATCTCCATCCCCAAGAGTATCACACCTTCACGTATCCTTCAGAACATCCAGGTACTTGGTGATGGGTCCTTTCTCTTTTAGACCATTGGGACACAGTCTGGCTCCGACTCTGCCTGGCAAGAAGGCAGTGTTCTGGAATCTCAACTTCCACACACAAAGCTGGCTTTCCTGACCTCCACTTTCCCTTCCCAGGTGTTTGACTTCACCTTTAGCCCAGAAGAGATGAAGCAGTTAGACACCCTGAATAAAAATTGGCGATACATTGTGCCCATGATCACTGTGAGTATATATCATGTGCTAGAGTTAGAGAATAAATGTAAGTTTTGCGGCAGGAGTCTGGCCCAAAACTGGCCTCAACCTCCCTGGTCAGAGGAGAGGCAGGATGTTGTTGGTAGGATTGCTTTTCCTGCACACAGTGGGCTTTTTTATTTTTATTAAGCTTGGGGAAGTGGTATGGCTTGGGAATAAAGCATATAGCCTGTGAGTCCCAGGCTATATGACCTTGTGACCTAGAACAAGTTATTTAACTTCTCCAAGCCTCAGTTTCCCAGTAAACTGAGACATAGCAAGTTCCCAGTTCTTGACACATAGCAAGTTCTCAGTAAATGGTATAAATAAGAGGAGCCTAGAAGGCATTCTCAACCTTGGTAGAGGGATTGAGGTTGGGTTGAAGCCTGTTACACATAGGGATATAAATAATTCCTTATCCCAGCTGAGACTGCAATCTCTTAGGGGCAGGGGCAGGTATATAACAGACTATGGTTTGCTGGAGTGCTGACACTGGCATTGTCTGAGGTCCAGGTCCTGCCACTGCCATCTGTCATAGTGCTTACAGGTGACATTGTTTATGAAGATTCAGGGAAAAATGCCCTGTGTCTTTGGAATGTCAATTCCTGCTAATAGTCATCTGTCTGTCTCTCTTTCCAGGTGGATGGGAAGAGGGTCCCGAGAGATGCAGGGCACCCTCTGTATCCTTTTAATGATCCATACTGAGACCACCACTCTGTGGTTTCCTTTCCAGCTCTCCAGCTACAAGGTCCTGCCACCCCCAGAAAGAAGGAGTTAATAAAACCACTGGAACATCCATACTACTTGCTTGTCTTATTTGTCTGGTCAGACCCAAGATAAAAATGGTTTCCCTTAGGAATGCCAGACCTAGGGACGCTGGGTTGCACCAGCCCAAGCCCAGACTTCTTTTGGTTCTGGAGGAACAAGAATGTGGCTGAATTCCAGTTCTACTTTCTTGAATTAGGTACCTTGATGGAGTAGTGCCATCTACTGGCAGTTTGCAGCACTTACATGCTCCCCCAGAGTGCCCAAAATTGGTTCTTGGTGTGCCATTATAGCAGTGCGATCCCGTGGTTTCGTGACACTGCTGGGCCTGGGTCTTGGGTTCCCACCCCACCACCCTGTTCAGCCCCTAGGTTTAGGACTGTGAAGAGGAAAACAAACAAACAAACATTCAGAAGTTTGAGAATTCCAGCTTATAATACCAAGAAAGGAGGGAATAGGGGCTTTGTCTCATAGACACTATAGTCAGTATGCATAGGCTACCTGAAGGAGGTCAAGTCAGTCCAAAAACTTGTCAGTCTGCATGTATTTTATGTATTTTATAGTCCCACCAGAAGCCACTGAGGTTTTTTGTTGTTGTTGTTGTTGTTTTAATGTATGTTTATTTATTTTTGAGAGAGAGGGAGACAGAGAATCCCAAGCAGGCTCTGCACTGCCAGCTCAGAGCCTGACACAGGGCTCAATCCCACAAACTGTGAGATTATGACATGAGCCGAAACCTAGAGTCAGGCACTTAACTTACTGAGTCACCCAGGTGCCCTAGCCACTGTGGTTTTAGGAGAGTTTTTTTTTTTAATTTTTTTTTTAATGTTTATTTATTTCTGAGGCAGAGAGAGACAGAGCATGAGTGGGGGAGGGTCAGAGAGAGAGGGAGACACAGAATCAGAAGCAGGCTCCAGGCTCTGAGCTGGCAGCACAGAACCCGACGCGGGGCTCGAACTCACGGACCGTGAGATCATGACCTGAGCCGAAGTCGGTCACTCAACCGACTGAGCCACCCAGGCGCCCCAGGAGAGTTTTTGAATAATTCCTCCAAAAAGTCACACAAAACATATTTTAGTTTTCCAGTGGAACCATTGCTCTTCATTCAACACATATTTATTGGGTACTTACATGAGTTAAGCACAATGTCAGACCCAGGGGACCAAGACACATAGGTCCTTATGGTTTAATGGAGGAGACAGACTTTAAGTAATTGCATAATTAGTTTAATTACACTTGGAAGAAGTGTTATGAAAAAACGCAGAGTAAGGAGCCTACTGATTTAATCAGCAGAGATATGAAGGATGAATAGGGATTAATTAGTTAAAAGAGGTGAGCATGAGAACAGTATTCCATATAAGTTGAATAGCTTGTGGTAGCGGGGAGCCTTGAAACTAGAAGAAGCTGTTGGGAAAACCTAAAGAAGTCTTTTGTAATAAAAACTGAAAGTGAGTGGGGATGAAATGGCATGAAATAATGCTGAAATTAGGTAGGGCCTGGTGATGGAGGGCCTAGTTAAAGATTTTGCTTTTATCCTGAACGCAGCAGGAAGCCACACAGTTTGGAGCCAGAATAACTTGTCATGATATGTGTCTTAGCAACACAATGCTGATGCAGTGAAGAGAATGGATTAAACGGATAAAAAGTAGATGGAGGGAGCATGTTGGAAGTTAGTCATTTTTTCTGGTCCTTTCTACCTGGAACAACCCATCTTTTAGCCCACTGTGCAGTTAACACCTCTTCCTTAAATGTCCAGTTTAGCTGTCACTTCCTCTGGGACCTCTTTCCTGACCTCCCCCTCCCCAGGTTGTTTGCTATATGATTCCATAGCTTCTGACTCATGATTCAATTTTCTACAATTATGAAGTAGTTTGAGTATGAGGTGTATTAATTTGCTAGGCCTGCTGTAACAGTACCACAGAATGGGTGGCTTAAACAACAGAAATTTATTCCTCACACTTCTGGAAGTTACAAGTCTAAGATGAAGGTGTCAGGATTGCTTCCTTCTGAAGGTCATGAGGGAAGGATTTGTGCCAGGCCTTTTTCCTTGGCTTATAGATGGCCATCTCCCTGTGCCTTTACAACTTCTCTCTGTATACTTCTATGTCCAAATTTCTTCTCTCTCTCGCTCTCTTTTTTTTTTTTTTTTTTTTTTTTTTTGCCACAGAAAAAACCTAAGACTTTATTATTCCCATTCCAAAGGGCAGGTCTTCGAAGGATGAGGGAATTCCAACTGTGAGGAGGAGGTCCCTGCTTGCCTTCGATAAGTAGGTTCTGCAGGACCACAATGACCCAGTCCCACACAGGAACATCTTGGAGATGCAGTGGTTTTGTTGATTGGCTTGGACTTCTTACTCTTACCACTCTTGGGGACATCAGTCCACATCTCTCACATTCTCCAGCACCATGGTGCAATGCCTGTCAAAGGCCTTCCCAGGGCCCAGGGGCTTCTTGTTGCAGCAGTTGATGAACACTTGGGCGTTCTTGACTGAATGTGTGAGCACAGAGAGTGGACCCATGTTAAACTCTTCATCCTCCCACTTCTGTAGCTCCTCTGGGGTCATCTCACTCTTGAGCTTCTTTTATGTATGTATGTATGTATGTATGTATGTATGTATTTAATTTACATCCAAATTAGTTAGCATATAGTGCAACAATGATTTCAGGAGTAGACTCCTTAATGCCCCTTACCCATTTAGCCCATCCCCCCTCCCACAACTCCTCAGTAACCCTCTGTTTGTTCCACATTTAAGAGTCTCTTATGTTTTGTACACTTCCCTGTTTGTATATTATTTTGCTTTCCTTCCCTTGTGTTCATCTGTTCTGTGTCTTACAGTTCTCATATGAGTGAAGCCATATATTTGTCTTTCTCTGACTAATTTCGTTTAGCATAATACCCTCTAGTTCCACTCACGTAGTTGCAAGTGGCAAGATTTCATTCTTTTTGGTTGCTGAGTAATACTCCATTGTGTGTGTGTGTGTGTGTGTGTGTGTGTGTATCTTCTTTATCCATTCATCCATCGATGGACATTTGGGCTCTTTTCATATTTTGGCTATTGTTGATAGTGCTGCTATAAACATTGGGGTGCATGTACCCCTTTTAAACAGCATACCTGTATCCCTTGAATAAATACTTAGTAGTGCAATTGCTGGGTCATAGGGTGGTTCTATTTATATCACTCTTGAGCTTCTTGAGGAGGCTCACGGTGGTAGTGGCTTCACTCCCAGGTCAGTCCAAATTTCTTCTTATAAGGACACCAGTCATGTTGGATTAGGGCTCATCCTAAGGACCTCATTTTAACTTAATTATCTCTTTAAAGACCCTGTCTCCAAATACAGCCACATTCTGAGGTACTGGGAGTTAGGAGTTAAGTATAGAAATTTGGAGAGGACACAATTCAGCCCATATGAGGAAGCAGAAGTTATTGAATATAACATGAAATTATTCACTAATAAACTGAAAACTGACTGATTAAAAATTTTTCCTGACTCAAACATCTCACCATACTTAACTTTAGAATTTCTCTGTTGACATCTTTGACTAATCACTGGATAATATAGTGCACATCCACTGCAAAGTGAAATTGCAAATCTTGCAAAAGATGTATTATTTGATGAAACAATGGAAGTGAAGCTGGAGAAATTTCATACAACATACCCAAAGCCATTGATAAGTGAGGATCTGATAGTTAACCAACAAAGAAAATCAAAGATGAGGACACTAGCCTTTGAAGGAAGATACTTAATATCAAAGTATTAAGGCTCTTTGGAAAACTATGAAGTCCTCAAGTATTTTTACAAAAATGATTCTTTTTATGATTATTGTTTTGGATAAAAAGAATTTCAAAATGAGACTTGCCTTTCTAAGACTACATTCCAGAAGAAAGGAAGAGAGTGCTCACCGGCTAATGGCTAGCACCACCACATTCTAGTTCTTACACCAAAAATTTTTTATACACCAGTACAATCTAACACCTCTCAGAAACTGCCTTGTAGTCTGCAAGGGAGAGTCCATCTCACAGGCAGGTAGGAAAAATTAGACCTTGTAACATTGTGTAGGGGAAGGAATGTGAACCTTGTAGTCAAAATGTTGATGAATCTAAAAAAGGATACTGGAGGGGTGCCTGAGTGGCTCAGTTAACAGTCCGTTCCACTCTTGATCTTGGCTCAGGTCATCTCACAGCTTGGCTCGTGATTTTGAGCCCCCGCATCTGTCTTTGTGCTGACAACACAGAGCCTGCTTGGGATTCTCTCCCTCTTTCTCTGCCCCTCCTGCTTGTGCTCTCTCTCTCAGAATAAATAAGTAAACATTAAAAAAAAAAAAAAAAAAAAAAAAAGATACTTGAAAAGGGGGACTGATAACATGCATTTGAAAGAGGTCACAGTATTCATGTAGGAAAATATCCATTAAGGAGTCCTGATATTTGTCCAAAGCATTAAAATATTGAAAATCTCTTTTTAGGGGTACCTGGGTGGCTCAGTCGGTTGAGCATCCGACTTCGGCTCAGGTCATGATCTCACAGTTCGTGAGTTCGAGCCCCACGTCTGGCTCTGTGCTGACAGCTCGGAGCCTGGAGCCTACTTCAGATCCTGTGTCTCCCTCTCTCTCTGCCCCTAACCCACTCACATTCTGTCTCTGTCTCTCTCAAAAATAAAATAAACATTAAAAAAATTTATAAAAAAAAAAAAGAAAAAGAAAATCTCTTTTAAAAAAAAAATTTTTTTTTAATTTATTTTTTGAGAGAGAGAGGGCACATGAGAAAGAGAATCTCATGCAGCCCCTGCACTGTTCGTGTGGAGCCTGAAGCAAGGCTCTAGCTCACTGGAAGCAGGGCTTGAGTTCATGAACCATAAGATCATAACTTGAGCCAAAGGTGTCCCTGAAAATCTTTTTATTGGTTGAGATGTTAACTGCTAGAATGTTCATGACAAGTTCTGTTGATTTTCCTCTTTATATTCCTTTCTGTGGATCGTCCACACTTCAACACCCGTATATTCATGAAACTATGTTTTCAAATTTATTAACATATAGTTATTCTTAATATGCTTATTTTTAAATTGTGTTTAAGTTTCTATAGTTATTTCTTCTGCATTTTCCTTTCTGCATTTGCTATCTATATATTTTTTCTGCACATATTTAATTTTTTTAAAAGAAGCAGTCTCTAGTTTTATTATTTTTCAATTTTTCTCTTGATTTCTGCCGTATCTTCCTTATGTCTTTTCCTCCTGAGATTTCTCTATTGCTTTTTTTAACTTCATAAATTGAATTATTAGGTCATTCTTTTTACTGTTTCCTGACAAAATTTTTTGAAAGCTAGAATTCATGTAAATGCAGCTTCATGTCCTGTGAATTTTGACATATAGAGTGTTCATTATCACTCCATTCTAAGTACTTAACTTCCTTCGTGATTTAAAAAACATATTTTTTTTTTTAATTTTTTTTTTCAACGTTTATTTATTTTTGGGACAGAGAGAGACAGAGCATGAACGGGTGAGGGGCAGAGAGAGAGGGAGACACAGAATCAGAAACAGGCCCCAGGCCCCGAGCCATCAGCCCAGAGCCCGACGCGGGGCTCGAACTCACGGACCGCGAGATCGTGACCTGGCTGAAGTCGGACGCTTAACCGACTGCGCCACCCAGGCGCCCCTAAAAAACATATTTTTAATGTTTGTTTTTGAGACAGGGAGACAGAGAGAGAGAGCACGCAAGTAGGGGAGGGGCAGACAGAGAGGGAGACACAGAATCTGAAGCAGGCTTCAGGCTCTGAGCTATCAGCACAGACCCTGATGGGGGGCTTGGACTCACGGACCGCGAGATATGACCTGAGCCCAAGCTGGATGCTTAACCGACTGAGCCACCCAGGTGCCCTCCTTCATGATTTTTTAACCCAAGGGATATTTATACTGTTATTTATGCTATATACAGTTGACCCTTGAACAACACAGAAGTTAGAGGCACTGATCCCTCTTCCCTCCCACTCCTCACAAAAATCCACATATAGCTTTTTTAATCCCCTCAAACTTAGCTACTAATAGCCTACTGTCAACTAGAAACTTTACCAATAACATAAACAGTCATTTAACACATATTTATGTTATATGCATTACATACAGTATTCTTACAATGAAGCTAGAGAGAAGAAAATGTTATTAAGAAAATCATAGGGGTATCTGGGTGGCTCAGTTGGTTAAGTGTCCAGCTTCAGCTCAGGTCACGATCTCGCAGTTCATGAGTCTGAGCCCTGCATCGGGCTCTATGCTGTCAGCTCAGAGCCTGGAGCCTGCTTCAGATTCTGTGTCTCTCTCTCTCTCTCTCTCTGCCCCTCCCTCTCTCTCTTTCAAAAATAAATAAAAACATTAAAAATATATATTTAAAAAAATCATAGGGGTGCGTGGGTGGCTCAGTCGGTTGAATGTCCAACTTCATTTTGGCTCAGGTTATGATTTCAGGGTTGTGGGATCAAGCCTTGCATTGGGCTCCTTGCTGAGCATGGAGCCTGCTTAAAATTCTCTCCCTCTCTCTCTCTCTGCCCCTCCTTTCCTTCTCAAATTAAAAAGAGAAAATCATAAGGAAGAGAAAATACATTTAGAGTGCTATACTGTAAAAAATCCACGTGTAAGTGGATCCACGCAGTTCAAACCCATGTTGTTGCTCAAGGGTCAACTCTATAAATGTTAATTTGCAGTGCAATAAAGCTTAGTGATTGGAGAATATAGTCTGTACAATAATGACAAGGATTCTTTAGAATTTATTGGGATTTTTCTTGTGGCCTAATATATGGTCCATTTTTGTAAATCATCCATAATGTTTGAATATAATGTGCATTTGAAGTTTTGAGTATAGATTTCTACATATATTTAGTCACTTGAGCATATTAATAGTATTAGTCATGTCTTCAACATTTCTGCTAATTTTTTGTGTGCTTATAATGATTTCTGAGTGACAAGCATTGAAAATTTAACTACAATTATTGACTTATCTCTATCTATTTTGCAATTCTGGTAGTTATTGCTTGATATGTGATAATATATCTAAGATGTTTATTTCTGTCTTATATAACATTTTTTTTTAAGTTTATTTATTTTGAGGGGCGCCTGGGTGGCTCAGTCGGTTGAGCATCCGACTTCGGCTCAGGTCATGATCTCATGGTCCGTGAGTTTGAGCCCTGCGTCAGGCTCTGTGCTGACAGCTCAGAGCCTGGAGCCTGCTTCGGATTCTGTGTTTCCCTCTCTCTCTGACCCTCCCCCGTTCATGCTCTGTCTCTCTTTCTCAAAAATAAATAAAAACATTAAAAAAAATTATAAAAAAAAGTTTATTTATTTTGAGAGAGAGAGAGTGAGCAGGGGAGGAGCAAAGAGAGAGGGAGAGAGAGAATCCCAAGGAGGCTCTGCACTATCAGCACAGAGCCCAATGCGGGGCTTGAACTCATGAACTGCAAGATCATGACCTGAGCTAAAAGCAAGAGTCAGACAATCAACAGATTGAGCCACCCAGGTGCCCCTATGTTATATAACATTTTGAGAGTAAGCAGCTTAGAGCTGGTATAGTGGCTCATGATGCTAGGAACATAGGCTTCTCCTGTATTACTGCTTTGTCATTCCTGGGGCATTGCCCTGATTGACATGGTTGAAGATGGTTCACCAAGTCTTTTTTCTTTTTTTTAAGTTTTATTTTTATTTACTCATTTTGAGAGAGAGAGAGAGAGAGAGAGAGAGAGAGAGAGAGAGAGAGAATGAGCAGGGGAGGGACAGAGACAGAGGGAGAGAGAATCTCAAGCAGGTTCTTTATTGTCAGTGCAGAAGCCCAATGTGGTGCTCAAATTCATGAACTGTGAGATCATGACCTGAGCCGAGGAAGTAAGCTTAATGCACTGAGCCACCCAGGTGCCCCTCGCTACCAAGTCTTTTGAAAGACCAGCCCCTTCCCTTTGATGTGTCTATCTGGAAGTTGCACATATTGCTTCTGTTCACTTTCCATTAACCAGAATGTCATCATGTGAGTAATACCTCCATGGGACAGTGACAAATAAATATATAAATATATAAATAAAATAAAATAAAAATAAAAAAATAAATATATAAATAAATTAAAATCAGGATTCTGTTACTACTATAGAAAAAGGGGAACATGCATATGGGAAGACAACTAGCTGCCTGTCACAAAGTCTCAACATTTTGTATGTAATCATTTAATCCCTTTTTTTCAATATCCTTCTACTCTCAACCTTCACTCAGTTCAACATCCTTTTTTGTTTTATCCTTTTTTTTTTTGAAGGGTTTTTTGTTTGTTTAATACATCTGAAAAGAATGCATGTACAAAGAATTGAGACATGCGAAAGCATTGGTTCAACACTAATGAATCTACGAGAATTAGGATTTGGGGAAGGCGGAGGAGATTACCTAAACATTTTTAAAAATTGGGAACTGCAACCAAAATAAGCAGATAAAATCCCCATTAACACTTATGAAGCATCTTCATAAGACTCCATTTTTTTTACTAAACTAGAGAGCCTTAACTAGCTACTCTAGGGTTCCTTCTATGCAAAACAGAAATAAGGGGATTCCCCTGACTGGTCCCCACATTGTTAAATGTCCTCCCCACCCCCACCCGCACCCCCAGCTTCTTCATGAAGCAGATCTGTCTCCATCCTCCAACTTGAAAGAGGATGTGCATCATTCCACAGACATCTGTCTTCTAGCACCACCCCTCACACTTCCTCGATCTACCAGGTCTCTGGCTGTGTTTTAGGAACACCGTATCATACGCTACTAAGCTGGACATCTACCTAAGCATGTAAGACAATGACTGACAGGGAAAAAAATGTTTTTTAATTATGTACTCAATCCATTTGGTGTATTTCAAAAGGTGCAATACTTTTCTTCATTAATCAATGAATGAAGTTAGAAATTAACTTCAAAAAAAAAAATCAGCAAATGGCAAACAAATTTCCTTGAAAGTCACAGTTACATATAGAGTGCATCCTAGAAAAGAGGAGGGGCAAGACAGGTTCCACCCACTTTCATGAGTTTCATCAAGTACTAGACCTACTCAAGGGTGGAGAGAAAGGCAACTTTCAAAAAGGAGTACGTTATTAAATGAGGCATTTACTATACTCCTTCCTAAGAGCACCAGGTGGGGGACAAGTGTTCTAAACTAGCTCCAGGAAGTGGAATGCGGAGTCAGTCCATCCTCCTCCCCTTAAGGGCTGTCCAATGGTTACTGAATTTAAAAAACATGACTAAATAAAAACAACCCCCCCACATTCCCCCCCCAAAAAAAGAACAAAAACAAAAACAAAAAGAACAAAAACAAAAACAAAACCCCTAAATGTCCCAGATTATTCTTCAGAGTGGATGGAGCCCCGGGAGCAGCTTCAACAGCCCAAATTAGTCTGTTACAGAGTAATCACAAGCATGCCTTGCTTTTAAACAAAAAAACAAAAAAAAAATTTTTTTTTTTTGAAACAACAGAACAAAAACTAGTACTAATCACTTTTCTGCCAATACACAATTACTCAAATTAACTAGTACTGAGAGGGGGAAGGGGACCATACCTATGGGCCTTGTCTCACACGAGTGCATGTGGGTAGGTGCAGGGCATTTGTCATTATTGCAAAAACGAATTTTAATTTTTAATTTTTAGTTTGATTTAACATTGCTTTTAGTACGATGCTGACACCAGCTGTGTGGAAAGGGCTCTGGAGATGTTCATAGCAGCACACACCTGCGGGTCTTCTTCGGTTCTGGAGGCTCCAGGGCAGCCAATATTGCTTCGTCAAATACATTCTTTAGGCCTTTCTGTGTGAGTGCAGAACACTCCACATAGTTGACCGCCTTCAGGTCACGGGCCAGCTTTTCAGCAGTCTCTGGAGTGATAGGCTTCTATTTGTCCTTGGCAAGTTTCTCAATCGTAGAGGGGTCATCTTGGAGATCAATTTGGGTCCCAACAAACAAGAAAGGAGTCTTTGGACAGTGGTGAGTTATCTCAGGCACCCACTTCTCCTTCACATTTTCAAATGGGGATGGAGAGACCACTGAAAAACAGACTAGAAATACATGTTTGTGGATAACTCAGCGGTCATAATCTGTCATAATCCTCTTGCCCTGCAGTATCAAAAAGTCCAAGAGTATATGGCTCTCCACCAATCATAACTGTGACTGCATAGTTGTCAAAAACAGTCGGTACATACTCCGATGGACATTTATTTGTTGTGTAGGATATCAGGAGACAGGTTTTACCAACAGCACCGTCGCCCACAACAACACACTTAATTGTCTGCATTGCTGAAACAGTTTTGTATCCACTTTAAATATTTCAAATTCAATGATGACCTCAGCTTCTCTGCCGGGGCCTGTTTTATCCTTTTTTTATTTTTATTTATTTATTTATTTATTTTTTTAAATTTTTTTTAACATTTATTTATTTTTGAGACAGAGAGAGACAGAGCATGAACAGGGGAGGGGCAGAGAGAGGCAGACATAGAATCTGAAACAGGCCCCGGGCTCTGAGCTGTCAGTACAGAGCCCGACGCGGGGCTCGAACTCACAGACTGTGAGATCATGACCCGAGCTGAAGTCGGATGCTCAACCGACTGAGCCACCCAGGCGCCCCTATCCTTTTTTTATTAAAAAGATTTTTTTTTTAATTTATTTTGAGAGAGAGTGAGAGAGAGGAGGAATAGACAGAGAGGGAGAGAGAGAGAGAATCTCAAGCAGGTTCTGTACTGTCAGCACAGAGCCCAATGCAGGGCTCCAACTCACAAACGCCTGAGATCATGACCTAAGCCAAAATCAAGAGTTGGATGCTTAATTGATTGAGCCACCCAGGCTCCCCTGTATTATCCTCTTTATTTTTTTTTAATGTTTATTTATTTTTGAGAGAGAGAGAGAGAGAGAGAGAGAGAGAGAGAACAAGTGGGCGATGGGCAGAGAGAGAGGGAGACAGAGGATCCGAAGCAGTGTGGGACTGGAACTCATCAACTATGAGATCATGACGAACTTATCAACTATGAGATTATGACATGAGCCTAAGTTGGATGCTTAACTGACTGAGCCACCCAGATGCCTCTTTTATCCTCTTTAAACTTCTAGTCTTCTATTGCCTTGGGGAAGAAGATGTAGACAGTCTAAATACCTCTTAAAAATGTTCAACCTAACCGCCTTTTTTTAGCCCTATTTTCATTCTCTATTCCTAGAGGGACCTGCTGCAACTAATTCCTGAGCCTTTCTTAGTCTGCTAGGTTAATTACTACTTGTTCATCTCTTTTCCAGCTTTTAAAATGTTGCTGTTGCTTCCTTTCCCATTCTCTTTGATCCTGTTTTACCGAAAAACAAAACAAAACAAAACAAAACAACAAATAAAAGGTGTGCCTGGCTTAGTAGGTTAAGCATCTGACTCTTGATTTAGGCTCAGGTTATAATCTCATGGTTTGTTGGATTGAGCCCTGTGTCAGGCTCTGTGCTGACAGTACAGAGCCTGCTTGGGATTCAATCTCTGCCTCTTCCTACTCTCTCTCAAAATAAATACATATTTAAAAAAATTTAAAAAAATTCTCTAGGGTCAATCACATTAAAAAAAAAAACAAAAAATGTCCTTTATTAGTATGTAGACAGGCTTCAAAAGGGAATGGATGTAAATGTATGTCTTCAACCCAACATCTTTTAAAAAAATTTTTTAATGTTTTATTTATTTATTTTTATTTTTGAGAGAGAGAGAGAGAGAGAAAGAGAGAGAAAGTGCAGGGGAGGGGCAGAGAGAGAGGGAGCCAGAGGATCCAAATCGGGCTCTGCACTGACAGCAGAGAGCCAATGTGGGGCTTGAACCCGTGAACCATGAGATCATGACCTGAGCCAATGTCTGGCATTCAACTGACTGAGCTATCCAGGCACCCCTCAACCCAACATCTTTAACTGGAAGCCCTCCCTAAATCTTGTTAAATATAAGATTCTTCCCACCCCACTCCAGATAAAGTCCCATTATCCTTATTACTTACTATGAAATATTGGTTCTTATTTTAAGTAGATATATTCTTTTTTAAAAAATTTTTTTAATGTTTATTTTTGAGACAGAGAGAGACAGAGCATGAACGGGGGAGGGTCAGAGAGAGGGGGAGACACAGAATCTGAAGCAGGCTCCAGGCTCTGAGCTGTCAGCACAGAGCCTGATGCGGGGCTCGAACCCACGAACCATGAGATCATGACCTGAGCCGAAGTCGGACGCTTAACCGACTGAGCCACCCAGGCGCCCCTAAGTAGATATATTCTAAGTGAAATTTCTTTCAGTTCTAATTATGATTATACTATGATTGCTTCATTTGTTCATTCCTTCAGTCATCTAACAAGTTTTTTTCAACATTAAAAAACATTTTTTTAATGTTTATTTATTTTTTAGAGAGATAGAGTGTGAGCAGTGGAGGGGCAGAGAGAGAGGGAGACACAGAATCTAAAGCAGCTACAGGCTCTGAGCTGTCAGCACAGACCGCGATCCAGGGCTTGAACTCACAAACCGAGAGGTCATGATCTAACCCGAAGTTGGACACTAAACTGACTGAGTCACCCAGGCGCCCCCCCAACAAGTTCACTTTGGACACCTAGTGTGAGTCAGCCACTACTATGGTATGCATTGGGGATTTAGCTATAAACAAGACAGAAAAAGTCACATGGAACCTATACTTAGAACTGGGTGAGAGTTAAAAAAACAAAAACAAAAAAACCAAGTAAATAACTTCAGAGTTTGATGAGCACAATGGAAGAATATACAAAAAGGAAGCTAATTTTGATTGAGTGGACTGGGAAGGCTTCTTTGGAGAAGTAACATTTAAAATGAGGCCTGAAGGATGAATAGAGCTAGTCATTCCAAGTATTGGGAGAAGAGCTTTCTAGGCAGTCAGGTAGTAAGCACAAAGGCCCCTGGATATGAGAAAGGGCTTGGGCATTCTGAGGAATAGCAAGGAGATCAACATAGTAGGAGGAAGATAAAGGAAAGGGAGTAGTATGAGATGTTTGGAGAGGTGGATTGGAGCCGGATCATGCAGGACCTTGCAGGCAATGATAAGGAGCTCAAAATTTCTTCTAAGAGCAATGGAAAGCTATTCAAGGAGAGTGATGTGATCTTATTTATATTTTAAAAAGATTTTCCTGGAGACGATTATGCAGAGACCAGAGGCTGTGTAGTAGTACAGGCAAGAGATGATGGTGGCTAGGCTTGGATCAGAATGCTGGTAGTAAAGACTGACAGAGTGGATGGATTTTAAATCTATTTTAAAATCTATTTTTTATACAACTGAATTCCCCAAAGTCAGAGATCATGTCTTTTGTCCTTAGGACCTAGTACAAAGCCTGGCACAGCATGGTTGCTCTGTGAATGTTAGTTTAACAGATGAGTGGGTCACAAAAGGTACTAGACCGGTTTCTCAGACCCTAGCCCAGGTTGCAATGCTGCAATGACTCTGAAGAGATCTCCCCTTCCCCAAGCCAACCCTCCAGTCACCACCTTATCAGACAGTGGTAGCCATTTAATGAGTGTTTAGCATAAGCCAGGTAGTGTTGATTATTGAAACAAGCATTAACTGTAATTTTCACAATATCCTGGAGTGAATATAAATATTGTCCTCATTTTACATACAATCTTAAAAGATTACATGACTTACCTCAAGTCACCCAGCTAATAAGGGGGATCCCACTTCTGTTTGCCACAGGAATTGGCATTTACAGGTCTAGCTCTATGCCCCTAAGATTTCAACCTGCCTGACCTTTTACAGACTGGAGGAAGAATTCTTGCAGGAAATCTTTTCCAGTGTGCCTTAACCTGGACAGAAATAAAATCCCTGTTCTGGGGCACCTGGGTGGCTCAGTCGGTTAAGCGGCCGACTTCGGCTGGGGTCATGATCTCGCGGTCCGTGGGTTTGAGCCCCGCATCGGGCTCTGTGCTTGACAGCTCAGAACCTGGAGCCTGTTTCAGATTCTGTGTCTCCCTCTCTCTGACCCTCCCCCGTTCATGCTCTGTCTCTGTCTGTCTCAAAAATAAATAAACGTTAAAAAAAAAAAAATCCCTGTTCTGATCACCATAGGGAAGGCCATGGTGGAAGGCAATGGATGATGCTACAGGTGTGAGAAAGTGCAATCATTGCAGCCTGCCAGTTATCTTCCACTGCCAGTTGCAGGAAATGGAAGCACACTGCTTTCCGTAACTGACTTGTCTTGCAACTTTCTGAACAAGGCACACTCTTCCCCCTCGCCCCCCCTTTAAAGTGTATTTATTTTGAGAGGGGGTAGGTGGGGAGGAGCAGAGAGAGAGAATCCCAAGCAGGCTCCACACAGTCAGCGTCGGAGCCGGATGCGGGCTCTAACTCCCCAATCATGAGATCATGACCTGAACCGAAATGGAGAGACCGATACTTAGCCGAGCCACCTAGGCGCCCCCTCTGAATCTTGGCTTCTATTTCTACCAAATGGGGCTGATAATCCCGATCTCACCAGTAGTGTTGTTAAGATTTAATAAAAACGGCTAACATCTTTCAAAGCGCCTAAGCAAAGTACTCTTTTCGTACTGTGCAAACGACAAACGGTAGCTCCGAGTGGAGGAAAAGAGCTGGGAGAGTTCAACTAGCCAGATTTGGAGTCTGGGTAGGGCTAAAAGGATTGCGTCAGGGGATTGGGCCAGTTGAAGGGGGGCGGGCCCAGAGGGAGGAGCCAGTCGTCAACACCCGCAGCCCTGACTTTGAATCCAGCGCGGTAGTTTCAGCGGTAGCCAATCCTAGGGTAGTATTTTCTTGCATCATTGTTGCTGAGGTTCAGAGCCACGAGTCTCTTACCGAAATCAGTTCTGGACGTTGCTGCTGTACCCATGCTCGGTTCTTTCGTGTCCGTCCGTTAGGACTGAGAGGACGGATAGAAAGTTTCGTTCACCTTTCGGAGTATCTGGGCCAGAAAGAGACCCTCGGTTACTCTCTCCAAACATGCAGAGCAGCACCAGCTTCCCCTTCCGTGAAAGTCGCTGGCCGAAGCCCAGACAGGAGTTGTAATACCAAGATTCCAGTTCTTCTTACGCGACTTGCTAGAGAAGCAGGAAGTTACTTTTTGGGGAGAAAGCTGGCAAGGGAGGAAGGTACCCCGTTGAAAACGACGGCGAGAGAGGGCGTGTCCTTGGACTGGACTGGAGCAGAGTCCTGGCCCTTTAAACTCGAGGGGGAGGATCCGGAAGTGGAAGGGCGGGGCGAAGGGCTCTGGTATATATAGGGGTCCAGCCGCGCGGGGTCTCCAATCTGCCATTTTCTGTCCCTGAATAGGTTTCTGGCTTTCCAAATTCCCTCTGTTTTCCTCACAGATTCTGTTCTGCCCGCTGGTCCACCACCTCAGGGGAACGATGGCCGCAGAGTCCACAGCCACTGCCGCCATCACCGCGGAGCTGGTTTCCGCCGACAAGTAAGCGGGACTGCAGAGAGCTTGAGGCACTGGCCAGTACACGGGGAGGGGGTGGTGGACGGGGGCTCTCCCGGAGGGACAGACCCGTGAGAGGGAGGACTTGCCTCCCAGTGAGCAACCGTCGCAGTTTGGGGAGGCCGGCACTGTGGAAGCCCACCTCTTGCAGAGAACCTCGAGCATTAGCGGTAACGCAAGTCGGCTGGCGCCCCCTGCCCCGCTTTTCGCGGCCGCCATCTTGCCGGGGGCAGCGGCGGCTGCTCCATCGCCTGCCCCTCTCCTTCCTCCCCCGGCCCGGGGCTATCTTTGAGGAGGCGGGGCCACAGCGCGCTGGTCTGTGTTTAAGCTCCTACTGTCCTCCCACTCTTGGCTGGTGTCTTCAGTAGGGTCCCCAAACAAACCGGGAAAATAACTCAAGAGATTTGGCGCCAAAAAAAAAAAAAAAAAAAACCCTCTGCATGAGGAGGGAGGCCGGTCCGGTGGGCTCTGGAGGGGGCGGGGCCTGCGGGGGCGGGGCTTGCGCGGGAGCGTTCCCTTCCCTCTAGCTCTGGAGCAGGGGGCGGGGTCCTGAGGAGGCGGGAAAACTCCATTGTTTGGGGCTGTGCGGCTCGCGGAGAACCTCCAACTTCCGCGGTGTGGCGCGGTGAAGCTTGTTTTCCACCGTCTATTCGCTCGCCTCGTGTCCTCCTACTCAGCTGTCCACGTTCTTAGGCCTGTGATGGAGAGCATAGTGTCTCTTTAGGCTTCAAGAGTTGTCCAGAGACTTGGCTGCCAGGGAGGGATTTTTATGGGGACACACAGCATCTTCACCTAGCACTACGTGGAGCTCCCCTCACTTTCAGAAGTGTTTGGTTGCTAGGTGAATGGACTGTAATATGCGCGACTAGTAGTAGGAGGATTGAATAAAAGATATATGATTGCTTTGAAAATGGCACAGTGCTCGTCAGGTGTAAGGTATTTCTTGAAACGTGAAAGGGAACACTCCATTAATTCGAGGGAGCAAGTGCTCTTCATCTAGTAGGTCTCACTTTTCAATTATCCTTCGTTTCTTAGGGGCCTGGTCTTCTATTTTTCCTTCTCTTCTGCACTTTAAAAGTAAGCTTTCTCCACTATAAAGAGAAAGGTTGCTGTGAGGTTCTGTAGGCTTAGACTACACTAACTACACTGTACTAGCAGTACAGTCAGTTACTAGAGATTTACGTATTTCTATCATGCTACCTACCACTTTTTGGTTCTCTTTCCCTTCAGAACCATGTTCATGTTGAGGAGTGGTTCCCAAACCAGCATCAAAATCACTTGGAAACTCTTGGAAAGTACAATTTTAGTTTCAAGCTCCGTTTTCAGCCTCTTCATTGATTTACTAGGACTGAAATAACTTAAGCTTTGTGAGTCGTGTGGTATCTTTTTTTTTTTTTTTTTTAAGGATCTTACTTGAGATTCTCAGGAGACCCATGTTATGGTGCCCTAGACAGCTCTAGCAATCATTCCACTTAGAGGGATCCTTGCCCTCTACAATACTTAATAAAAGCTGTATGGGTTTTGTTTTGAGATAAAATTATGCAATGAATATGGATTGCAGATTTCCAGATGTTATCAGTGTTTGGCAAAGTTGGTAGTGAACTGGTCTGCAGCTTCCTGGAAGGTCATACACAGAGAAAGTACTCACGTGCCACCAAAAAGGAAAATATAAGTTCTTCCTATCATAAGTTGCAAACTAAAACTGACCAATTGTAATAAGTGCTTTTCTTTCTTTAAAAAAATTTTTTTTTAATGTTTTATTTATTGTTGAGAGAGACAGACCATGAGTGAGGGAGGGGCAGAGAAAGAGTGGGACACAGAAGCTGAAGCAGGCTCTAGGCTAGGAGCTGTCAGCACAGAGCCTGACGTGAGGCTCGAACTCACAAACCGCGAGATCATGACCCAAGAGGAAGTTGGATGCTCAACCGACTGAGCCAGCCAGGCATCCCTGTAATAAGTGCTTTTCTGAGTGTTTTTATTTGATCCACATAAGTATGCTATGAAATAGTTATCTTTTATTGATAAGAAAAATCAAGGTTAGAGTGGTGAAATAATTTCCAAATTAGTAAGTGGCAGTCTGGGTTAAATCCCAGTATTTCCTTTTTTATTCCTTCATTACTCCTAGAAAAACCTGAGTAAATTCCATGAAAACCTAATTAGCTAATCTGAGGGAACAGTAAAGATGGCATTTCTCAGTTACACAAGTTGGTGAGGCTTTTCAGAGGTAAAATGTCTAAAGGTTAAATTTAAAGGGGTAGGTAAAGAAAAGGAGTTTAGACTTTCGTATGATGCACTTTATAATTTTTAAAAAATGTTTATTTTTGAGAGAGAGGGCAACAGGATCCGAAGCAGGCTCTGTGCTGATAGAGTCCCACTGTGGGGCCTGAATTCACAAACCATGAGATATGACCTGAGCCAAAGCTTAACCGAGTGAGCCACCCAGGCACCCCTATAATTCTGATATAACTAAAAGAATAAGAACATGTATAACTTTCAAACCAGTAGAGAGGAAAAGTGGAATGAGAAAAAGACTTAGTTCAGAGTTGATTTTGATACCAACTTCATTGCTTAAGTAGAGAGATGTTGGGCCACAATTTTGTCACCTGTAAAAAGCTTCAATTTGGCCTCTCTCCCCTCATGCCATTTAAACATTGCTGGGTGGGTGCCTGGGTGGCTCAGTCGGTTAAACGTCTGACTTCGGCTCAGGTCATGATCTCACGGCTGGTGGGTTCCAGCCCCGCATCAGCCTCTGTGCTGACAGCTCAGAGCCTGGAGCCTGCTTAGGATTCTGTATCTCCCTCCCTCTCTCTCTGCCCCCTCCCCACTCACACTCTGTCTCTTAGTCTCTTAAAAATAAATAAACAAAACATTGCTAAAGGTAACCAGTGACTAAGTGCTAAATCAGTCCTTGCCCTTATTACCTTTCTAACCAGTTCTTAATCTTTTTGTTACAAAAAGTAAAGAATATAGCAGTTTGTAATGGTAAAAAGGAAAGAAAGCTCAGAAGGGAGTCTTTGTGATGCACTGAATTTTGGCTTAGCTGTTGTATAATTCCTGGGCTGCTTATTTGTTGCTTGAGAAGAGAGATGTCAAAATAAAAATTAGGTGGTTTAGCTCAATAATCTTCAAAGTTCTGGGTTTTTTTTTATTTCCACAAGTGATTCGTTTCATTTATGTTGGTGTGGTGGTTATGTTAGTGCTTAGTATTTTGCTGTTCAAAATAAAATAACCGGGGTGCCTGGGTGGCTCAGTTGGGTAAGCGTCTGACTTCAGCTTGGGTCACGAGCTCACGGTTTTGTGAGTTTGTGAGTTCGAGCCCCCCATCAGGCTCTGTGCTGACAGCTTGGAGCCTGGAGACTGCTTTGGGTTCTGTGTCTCTGCCCCTCACCCGCTCACGTTCTGTCTCTATCTCTCAAAAATAAATAAAAATGTTAAAAAAATTTTTAAATAAGATAATCTTGTGAGTTAGCTTTATGGACTTATGATGAATTAATGTCATAATTTGTGTGACAGATTTAGCCAGAACACTTGAGTACCTATTTTTCAGTGGGGTGGAGGAGTTAAGTGTATTAGCTCAAGTATGTAAGTGGGAAAAGAGCCCTTCTGGTGAATCTGGGGGGGAAAGGCAACAAACTATTCTTAGATTTGTTTTAGATGAATTCTGTTATTTGGTAATTCTGCTATTTCCTTTTTTGAGGTGAGGACAGAAAAATAAATGGAGTAAGTGTGTTGAAATTATTTCTGAATAAGAGCATCACCTTGTATTCTTAAGACAATTTAGGGGAGCTTGGGTGACTCAGTCAGTTGAGTGTCTGACTTCAGCTCAGGTCATGATCTTGTGGTCAGTGAGTTTGAGCCCCGCGTCGGGCTCTGTGCTGACAGCTCAGAGCCTGGAGCCTGCTTCAGATTCTGTGTCTCCCTCTCTCTGCCCCTCTGTTTGTGCCCAGTCTCTCCCCCTCTCTCAAAAATAAATAAACATTAAAACAAATTTTTTTTAAAGTATACTTCTGGACACCTGGCTGGCTCAGTACAGAGCATGCAACTCTTGATCTCTGGTGGTGAATTCAAGCCCTATGTTGGATGTGGATACTACTTAAGTAAAAAATTTTTTTAAAGATAAAAACTACATTTATCATGATGAACACTGAGCAATGTATAGAATTGTTGAATCACTGTATTATACACCTGAAACCAATATAACACTGTTAATTGTACTGGAATTAAAATTCTTTAAAATAAATTTAAAAATTTTAAATGAAGTCCACCTTAAAGATTACACACAAAAAAACTGGTAAAACTAATGAACAAATTTTGCAAGGTTTTGTTTTTTTAAGATTTTATTTTTATATAATCTCTATATCCAACGTGGGGCTCCAGCTTACAACTCCCAAGATCGAGTGCATCCTCTACTGACCAGTGAGGTTGCCCCTGCAAAGTTTTAAGATACTAAATCAACACAAAAATCAGTTCTGTTTGGGGGCACCTGGCTGGCCCAGATGTTGGAGCATGCAACTCTTGATCTCAGGGATGTGAATCCAAGCCCCACGTTGGGTGTACAGATTATTTAAAAGTAAAATCTTAAATCAGGGCACCTGGGTGGCTCAGTCAGTTGAGTGTCAGACTCTTGATTTCAGCCCAGATCATGATCTCAGGGTCCTGAGTTCAAGCCCCACATTGGACTCCATGCTAGTCATGGAGCCTACTTAAAAAAAAAAAAAAAATGAGTTATGCATTTATATAATAACGAATGATCTGGAAAGTTAACAGTTCATTTAAAATAGCACCAGGGGTGCCTGGGTGGCTCAGTCAGTTAGTTAAGCATCTGACTTTGGCTGTGCTGGTAGCTCAGAGCCTGGATCCTGCTCCAGATTCTGTGTCTCCCTCTCTGCCTCTCCCCTGCTTGCACTCTGTCTCTCTCTTTCAAAAATAAGTAAACATTAAAAAAATTTTAAATAACATCCAAGTGTTAGATACTAGGTATAAGCCTGACCAAGGAGGTGAAAAACTTATACAAACTTTTGTAATAAAAAGTACAAAATGGGTGACTGCATGGCTCAGTGGGTTGAGCGTCCAACCCTTGATCTTGGTTCAGGTCATGATCTCATGGTCTTTAGATCCAGCCCCACATTAGGCTCTGCGCTGACAGTGCAGATTCCGCTTGGGATTCTGTCTGTCTTTGCCCCTCCCCTTCTCTCTCTCTCTCTCTCTCTCTCTCTCTCTCTCTCTCTCAAAATAAGTAAACATTAAAAAAAGTCTGAACCTGCAATGGAAAGTTTAGTTAGAAGATGGAAGTCAGGTCTTGATTATTCAAAATTATTTTATTGATTGTAGATCCCTGCTTTTTAATTTTACATAGTTTTTTTTTTTTTTTTTTTTAAAGAATTAGTTCTGAGGTAAAAGTACAAGCAAGGCAAGTCATTCAACTTAAAAAAAAATTTACCAGCCCGTTTTTCAGTATATTTTACTGAAGTGTAACATACTACAAAAAGTACACAAATGGAAAACGTACAGCTGAGTTTTCACAAAGGAAAATTAAAAACAAAACACTGTGGAACCCAGAAATCCCCCTTTTAATCCCATCACTCCCATCAAGAATAGCTCTTCTGATTTCTAACATACTTGTTTTGCTAGTTTTTAAAAAAAGCATTTATCTATTTTGAGAGATATAGAGCGAGAGAGAGAATCCAATCCCAAGGAGGTTCCATGCTGTCACTGCGGAGCCCTACATGGGGCTCAGGCTTGATATACGAAGGGTGAGATCATGACCCCAGGCAAAATCAAGAGTCTGATGCCTAACTGACTGAAATAAATGGTATTATGTACTGTATGTAGTAATGTCTTTTTTTTTTTTAATTTATTTTTAGTTTTATTTTTTAATGTTTATTATTGAGAGACAGAGTGTGAGCAGGGGAGGGGGCAGAGAGAGAGGGGGAGACACAGAATCCAAAGCAGGCTCCAGGCTCTGAGCTGTCAGCACAGAGCCCAAGGTGGGGCTCGAACTCACAAACTGCAAGATCATGACCATGACCCGAGCTGAAGTCGGTTGCCCAACCAACTGAGCCACCCAGGTGCCCCGATAATGTCTGGTTTTCTTTTATTCAACTTTGTGAGAATTGTTCACATTACATACTGTTTCAGTGATCTCTGCTGTATATTGCTTCACTGTATGAATATGTCCTACTTTATCCATTCTATCATAGGCAGACGTTGAGCTTACATTTATGTGTAAGGGTACCTTAAAATCTAGAGTGGATGATAGATGATAATAAATTTCTATGATGACTAGGTATCTGGAAAACTGTATTGTTTCTGGTTGCCACTGTGGGCCCTGGTTTTTCCCATTTCTCATGGTGGCAGTAGTGGGGGAGATTCTGCAAGTTAAGATTTCATTCTTTTAGAAGAATTTTGTGAAGCAGTTTTCTTGTCTCCCAGGTTATAAGCATATTTCCCCTATATTTACTGATCATTTGTTTCAGTTACTAGAGGTACTGTGGTTAAGGAGAGAGAAGAGGTGGTGTGCCTGGGTGGCTCAGTCGGTTAAGCATCTGACTTCAGCTCAGGTCATGGTCTCGTGGTCAGTGGGTTCGAGCCCCACGTTGGGCTCTGTGTTGACAGGGTGAAGCCTGGAGCCTGCTTTGGATTCTGTGTCTCTCTCTCTGCCCTTCCCCCGCTCTCTCTCTCTCTCTCTCTCTCAAAAGTAAACGTTAAAAAATTTAAAAAAAGAGAAGAGGTCCCTCTTGTCATGTCAGATGGAGTCTCCACTACTGGACTATAGACTGTAAATACATAGATTCGAGAATGTCAGTGATAAAATGTGTGCAGATGATTGTCTTCATTTACCCATTTTAAGGTGAAAGTAACTGGGTGATTAATTTAGACTGCATGGTCAGATATTGCCATTATGAGATGTGAATGACAAGGAGCAGCTATATGAAGATTCTAGTACAGAAACTTTATTCATAGAAATAAGGATAGCAGAAAATAGGGTTAGCAGGTTGGTAATTTTGGCGTGGTGGAGAAAGGTCTGTTTCTGTTTGCTTAGTGAAGTGTGAGGCAAGTTCTGTTTTGAAGCAAGGAGGAATGTAGTATGATGTAGGACATTTGAAGAAGAAATAGTCATTATGGAGAGTGGGAAAAAAACACATAGGGGATGTGTGGTAGGATTGCCATTGTTGTCTCTGTTTTGGGTTTGTGGCCAAGAATGTAGTGTTAGGGTGGGGGTTACAGAGAGAGAGAGACTCTTAAGCAGGCTCCATGCTCAGCGTAAAACTAGATATGGGGGCTTGATTCCTCGACCTTGGCATCATGACCTGAGCTGAACTCAAGAGTTGGATGCTTGAGGCGCCTGGGTGGCTCAATCGGTTAAGCCTCTGACTTTGGCTCAGGTCACAATCTTAGGGTTTGTGGGTTCAAGCCCCATGTCTGTCTCTGTGCTGACAGCTCAGTCTGGAGCCTGATTCAGATTCTGTGTCTCCCTCTCTGTGCCCCTCCCCTGCTTGTGTGCGTGTTCTCTTTCACTTTCTCTCTCTCTCTCTCTCAAAAATAAACTTAAAAAAGACAAAGAGTTGGACGCTTAACCGACTGAGCTACCCATGCACCCCTGTGGCCAGGAATTTAAAATGAGCCCATTCAGTACTGTTGTATGTTTTCTTAGAATGTTCATTCAGATGCTTGGCAATAACAGACACAAAATAGATGGTTAGAGGGTTGAGACCTCCCTCTTGTGGAACTTAAAGGTTTTATACAAGAAAAGTCTGAATATAGTACAGTGTCTTCATAGGGGGTTTATATTAAAAAACATCTTGAAGATAACCATTGGAAATTCCCCCCTTCCCCCCCGCCCCCAAGTGGGCGCGGAGCCTGCTTGGGATTCTCTGTCTCCCTCTCTCAAAAAGAAGTAAACATTAAAAAAAAAAAAAGTGATGGGGATTGTAGTACATTCTCCTTCCTTAAAGTGAGTGGTCACTATTTAGCTCCAGCTGATTGTGTGAGAAGGTAAGGCCATATTGGCAGGTATCAGATTTTTAAGAAATATTTTAATTTTTAACAGAAAATACATTCCTGATTCAAAATCCATAAGGATCGTTATACAGTGAAATGTCCTTCTACCCCTTATTTTGTAGTCGCATAGTTTTTCTTCTCAAGTGGGAATTTATTATATGTTCCTCAAAGACAACCTTCTGCATATAAAAACAAATGGTATGTAGTTATTCTACATTGTTGTATAAATGGTAGCCTATTTGACACATTTCTGAACATTTAGCAATATGTCTTGGAGATCATTCATCAGGGCATAGTTACCTTAAATTTTCCTTAATTTTTTTTTTTTTTTAATTTATTTTTGAGACACAGAGAGACAGCATGAACAGGGGAGGGTGAGAGAGAGAGGGAGACACAGAATCTGAAACAGGCTCCAGGCTCTGAGCTGTCAGCACAGAGCCCGATGCGGGGCTCGAACTCACGGACTGTGAGATCATGACCTGAGCCGAAGTCGGATGCTCAACTGACTGAGCCACCCAGGCGCCCCTTCTTAATTTTTTTTTTAAATTGTATTTATTTTGAGAGAGAGTGGAAGGGCAGAGAGAGAGGGAAAGAGAGAGAATCCCAAGCAGGCTCTGCACCGTCAGTGCAGAGTCCAATGTGGGGCTCAAACTCACAAACTGTGAGATCATGACCTGAGCTGAATGAAGTTAGACACTTAACTGAGTGAGCCACCCAGGCTCCCCTTAACTTTTTATGACTGCCTTGTATTCTGTTCTGTGGGTATCTCATAACAAATTCGCTATTGATAGACATTTGAGTTGTTTCCAATATTATTACAAATAGTGCTACAGTGAATACCTTGTAATAAACCATGGACTAGTATATCTGTAGGGTGATTTATTGTTATTTTTACTTCAAAAATTTTAATTCCAGTGTAATTAACCTACAGTGCTATATCAGTTTTAGGTGTAGCAGTGAATATAGCAGTTCAATTCTATACATTACTCAGTGCTCATCACGATCAGTGTACTCTCAATCCCCTTCACCTATTTCACCCCCCCCCCCCCTTCCCTCTGGTAACCATCAATTTGTTCTCTATAGTTAAGAGTCCAGTTTTTTGATTTGTCTCTTTTTTCTTTGTTCATTTGTTTTGTTTCTTAAATTCCACATAAGACTAAAATGTTATTTGTTTTTCTCTGACTTATTTCACTTAGCATTATACCCTCTAGATCCATCCATGGTGTTGTAGATGGCAAGATCTTGCTTTTTCTTTTATTTATTTTGAGAGAGAGAGAGAGAGAGAGAGAGAGAGCAAGCACACAAGCAGGGGAGGGGCAGAGAGAGAGGGGGAGAGAGAATCCCAAACAGGCTCCTGCACTGTCAGTGCAGGGCCCAGGGTGGGGCTCAAACTCAGGATTTATGAGATCATGATCTGAGCTGAAATCAAGAGTTGGATGATTAACCGACTGAGCCACCCAGGCACCCCAAGATCTTGCTCCCTTTTTTTTTTCTTTTCTTTAAGTTTTATTTATTTATTTTGAGAGAGAGAAAATGAGCCAGGGAGTGGCAGAGAGAAATCCCAAGTAGGCTTGCAGAGCCCAATGTGGGGGAGACCCGCAAGATCATGACCTGAGCTGAAACCAGGAGTTGGGGGCTTAACTAGCTGAGCCATCCAGGCACCAGGATCTTGCTCTTGTTTATGGCTGAGTAATATTCCATTATGTATATGTGCCACATCTTTACCCATTAAGATTAGGTTTAAAGAAATTGAGATATAATTGACAGTAGTTTCAGGTGTACAACATAGCAATCCAACATTCGTACATGTTACCAAATGATCACCATGGTAAGTCTAGATAGGACTTTTTTTTCCAGTTTTAAACTAGCTCTTATAAAAATGGACAATGTGTTTAAAAGATTCTGGGCTTAGAAATGGTGGATTGAAGGTGATAATGCAAGCACAAATAGCAAGACAATAGCAGAATTGACCCTTTTATAGTTTGTATTCCTAGCTCTTTGTTAGCCACATTAGGTTGAAAACAATGGTTGTCAGTAGTAAACCCATTAGCAGATACTTTGAAAATAAACTGTTCAAGATAATGTTGTGTTGTGTTGTTTTGTTTTGTTTTGTTTTTAAGTAAGCTCTTGGCCCATTGTGGGGCTTGAACTCACCACCCAGGATCAGGAGTTGTTTGCTGTACTGACTGAGCTAGCCAGGTGCCCTAAGATAAAATTGATCTGTTAACAAATGAGAAAGTAACTGTTTTTCAAAAGATACATGCTATGGAGAGAGTTGTTTGTATGTTTGTTTGTTTATTTTTAATTTTATTTATTTTTAAATTTATATCCAAGTTAGCATATAGTGCAATAATTATTTCAGAAGTAGATTCCAGTGATTCATCCATCCCTTATGTATAAATAACACCCAGTGCTAGGCCCAACAAGCACTTAATGCCCCTTAATGCCCCTTACCCATTTAGCCCATCCCCACCCACCCACAACCCCTCCAGCAACCCTCAGTTTGTTCTCTGTATTTAAGAGTCTTTTGTCCCCCTCCCTGTTTTATTAATTAATTAATTAATTAATTAATTAATGTTTTATTATTTTTGAGAGAGAGCACGAGCAGGGGAAGGGCAGAGAGGGAGGGAGACAGAATCCGAAGTAGGCTCCAGGCTCCAAGCTGGAATGAAAAGACCCAGATATGGGGTTCAAACCCATGAAGTGTGTGATCATGACTTGAGGTGATGTCTGATTCTTAATCGACAGACACCCTGCCCCTCCCTGTTCTTATTTTTGCTTCCCTTATGTTCATCTGTTTTGTATCTTAAATTACTCCTATGAGTGAAGTCGTAGGCCATTTTCTTTCTCTAATTTTTTTTTTATTTTCTAGTAAGACTAAATTTATTCAGTACCCTAGTAAAAGTTTTGATTATAAGTATCCAACAGTATAAAAAGTACAAAACAGATTTGTAGATTTCTAATATATTAATACAAAGTGCATGACTACATACAGTGCATCCTACAGGCAAAGAGGTGGAAGGGGAAAAAGAAGGCTGTGGTTGAGGTCTGGTAATAAATAAATACAGAAGTAGAGACGATCCATATTATAGTATATTCTACCACCAATACTGTAGCCAAAATGTACAAAAAAATAAAAAAAAACCATTTGGAAACAACAGGAGGAATATGATAATGGCTGGGACTCTTGTAATCACCTCAGAGGCTGTGGGAGAGCCAACCCAACTCACGGTGTAATCTGTGCATATGGTGGCTTGTAGTTTTTGCCATAAGGAAGAAATAACAAAATTTTAAGTTTAGATTAAGAATTATAAAACTATATGATGCCCATAAAAAATGGCTCACTCCTTACTGTTATTTATACTATCTAATTTTTAAAATCCAGTTTTAAAAATAAGCACTGAGTCATGTTATTATAAGGTAGGCAAACGATCCTCCCTAATTATGAGAGGTCTGAACCGGTGATAGGTTATTCCCGAACGTTTAGAAAAGAGGCAATGACAGTACTTTGGTTTGGGTTCAGGTAAAAAGGCCTCAAATGAAGATTTTGGAATCAAAGAGCTCCGTGTTCAGGATGCATCATCTAACATCTCAATGTTCACAAAGCCTGACTAAAAGAAGTCAAACCTAAACCAGCCCACTCAGCATTAACACACACCTCTTTTCTTTTAGAATTTTACTTTAATATAGAGTGGAAAAAAAAAACCCAAAAACCCCAGACCCTAATAGGTTAAAACCAGTCAAACAACCCCAACTCACTCTACACAGACAAAACCTTCACAAATGTCAACTGAAGTAATCCAGAGCTAAAACTGAATTGCGCAGATTTTCAATGAAGTCACCAGTCATGTAACACAAACAAAAGTCAATTATTTACACACTAGGCAAGCCCTCTAAGAAATGTGCCCCAAGCAGCATTAACCTTTGTTTTTTGTGTGTGCCATCCTGAAGACGTGCACATTTTTTTTTTGATAATTTAACATTTTTAATAGAATGTGATCTCTACCATGCGGTAAGGCTTTGGTTCTCTTCATTTAGGATTGCTCATCCTAAAACTTGACATTTCCCCAGAGAAGCTTTGATTCTGCTTTAGAAGTTTCAATATAGATTAAAATCTTTATCAAAAATGAATATGGAAGGAGGTGACAGAGGATGCAACATATATACTCAAGTTGCCTCTCTGTATGTTTAGAAACTACTCCTTCGAGGCATTTGCACCAGAGAGCTTAGTCTGTCCTGCTTAATATTCAGCAGTACAGGTTTGAATCATCAGAACCTTGGCAAGACCTTAAATTATTGACAGCTACCTCTTGGGGCAAGTCCATGTTACTGAGTTATGACAAATTTATTATCATGAAGGAAAACAAGTATAGCCAGCCATCTTAAAAATGCCCAACACTGCTTCTCAATATAGAAAGACTAAAACTACATATGTTTATCATACAACAAATCCCATCTCTGTCCCCTGAAATTCCCCTAGATTCATTCATTAGAAGGGGATTAAAAAAAAAAAAAAAGACTTAAAGAGCACTTTACAGCAGCATCAGCTTTCCTGTGAAATACTCAGCATCTTAAATATTATGTATACTTTTTTTCTTTTAGTAAGCTAGACACTGGCTTCAGAGTTTGTGGAACTGGAGGAGAAATAACAACCCATTCAAAACTATTCTAGAAAGTGTCTTTTGGCAGAATAGCAGGTATCCAAGTTAAAAATAGGAGGGTTTTGTTGCTTTGTTTTCTTTCCAAAATTTAAATTGTTTTTTTGTTCCCCTTCTACCTAAACCTCAGTCACCACTCCTGAGTGGAGATGGGCAGAGGCTCTGGCCCCTGCTCCTCCAGCTTCTCAGCAGCTGCTTTCTTATTGTTGCAGCAAGGCTTGAATAGATGTGTGTCAATGAGAACTTCTCCAAAACGGCCTTTATAGATCATCCCACAACGTATTTTCTGTCTTTTCCAGTATGTGAGATCTAAAAAGGAAAAAACTGGCGTTCTGTTAGAGCCAGAAGCCATCTCTGTATCTGAGCCATCATCTGACTGGTTACTATAACAAGGAGACTGAGCTGGGGAGGCACTTGAGGTGGTACTGTGAGCATCAGAATGGTGATGTTTGAATTCCTTCTGTAGTTTACTGATTTGGTTGCTTTTTATCATGTTTCCAGATAAAGTTTTCACTTTCTTTGGTTTCAATGTTGTCTTCAGACTGGGTCCTGCCCTTGCATCTACCACATGCTTCCAGTTTTTTTGTGATCCTGCTGGCAATTTCTTCCATCTTTTCACAAGCAGGACACAGGCATTACAGATGTCTCCTGAACCAGTCTCACGCGACCCAAAAGAGCTCTGGAAGTCCTTTTCATAGCGTTTACTCTCGGTGAATCGAGAACTGGAGGACTTAGCTCTGCAAATACAGCAGCCCTCTATACTTTGGTACATCTTTGGCTTGTGAAAACCAAACATCTTTTCTTCTGGGCAATAGTCTTCCAAAATCCTGTCTTTCTCTAATTTTGCTTAGCATAACACCCTCTAGCTCCATCCATGTAGTTGCAAATGGCAAGGTTTCATTCTTTTTGATTGCCTAGTAATACTCCATTGTGTGTGTGTGTGTGTGTGTGTGTGTGTGTGTGTGTGTGTGTACACCCCACATCTTCTTGATCCATTCATCGGTCAGTGGACATTTGGGCTCTTTTCATACTTTGGCTATTGTTGATAGCGCTGCTATAAACATTGGGGTGCACATGCCCCTTTGAAACAGCACACCTGTTTCTACCTACTAGTGCAATTGCTGGGTCGTAGGGTAGTTCTATTTTTAATTTTTTGAGGAACCTCCATACTGTTTTCCACAGTGGCTGCACCAGTTTGCATTCCCACCAGCAGTGCAAAAGAGATCCTCTCTCCCTGTATCCTCGCCAACATCTGTTGTTGCCTGAGTTGTTCATTTTAGCCATTCGGACTGGTGTGAGGTGGTATCTCATTGTGGTTTTAGTTTGTATTTCCCTGATGAGTGATGTTGAGCATTTTTTCATGTGTCAGCCATCTGAATGTCTTCTTTGGAGAAGTGTCTATTCCTGTCTTTTGCCCATATCTTCAGTGGATTTCTTTTTTTGGGTGTTGAGCTTGATAAGTTCTTTATGAATTTTGGATACTTACCCTTTATCTGATATGTCGTTTGCAAATATCTTCTCCCATTCTGTTGGTTGCCTTTTAGTTTTGCTGATTGTTTCCTTTGCTGTGCAAAAACTTTTTATTTTGATGAAGTCCCAATAGTTTGTTTTTGTTTTTGTTTTTGTTTTTCTTGCCTCTGGAGACATGTTGAGTAAGAAATTGCTGCTGCCGAAGTCAAAAAGGTTTTGCCTGCTTTCTCCTCGAGGATTTTGATGGCTTCCTGTCTTACATTTAGGTCTTTCATCCATTTTGAGTTTATTTTTGTATATGGTGTAAGAAAGTGGTCCAGGTTCATTTTGCTGCATGTCACTGTCCAGTTTTCCCAGTACCATTTGCGGAAGAGAGTGTCTTATTTCAATGGATATTCAGTTCCTGCTTTGTCAAAGATTAGTTCGCCATACGTTTGTGGGTCCATTTCTGGGTTCTCTATTCTGTTCCATTGATCTGAATGTCTGCTTTTGCGCCAGTACAATACTGTCTTGATTACAGCTTTGTAATACAATGCATCTTGAAGTCCGGGATTGTGATGACTCCGGTTTCGGTTTTCTTTTTCAGGATTGCTTTGGCTATTTGGGGTCTTTTCTGGTTCCCTGCAAATTTTAGGATTGTTTGTTGTAGCTCTGTGAAGAATGCTGGTGTTACTTTGATAAGGATTGTATTGAATGTGTAGATTGCTTTGGGTAGTAATGACGTTCTAACAATATTCTTCCAATCCAAGAGCATGGAATATTTTTCCTGTGTGTGTGTGTGTCTTCAATTTCTTTCATAAGCTTTCTATGGTTTTCAGTGTGTAGATTTTTCACCTTTGGTTAGAGCTGACAGCTCAGAGCCTGGAGCCTGCTTTGGATTCTATGTGTCTCTCTCTCTCTCTCTCTCTCTCTCTCTCTCTCTCTCTCACCCTCCCCTGCTCACTGTCTCTCTCTCAAAAAAAAGTTTTAAAAAATAAAGATATTATATTTATAAATATATATAACTTGTATATATTTTAAAATATATATATAAATATATAAAATATAAAAATTTATATGGGGCGCCTGGGTGGCGCAGTCGGTTAAGCCTCCAACTTCAGCCAGGTCACGATCTCGCGGTCCATGAGTTCGAGCCCCACGTCAGGCGCTGGGCTGATGGCTCAGAGCCTGGAGCCTGTTTCCGATTCTGTGTCTCCCTCTCTCTCTGCCCCTCCCCCGTTCATGCTCTGTCTCTCTCTGTCCCCCCCAAAAATAAATAAACGTTGGAAAAAAAATTTATATAAATATAAATAAAGATATATTTACAATCCTCATTTACTGTTGTCAATGCTTTTTATTTATGTATATACAAACTTCTTTTTTTGGGTGTGTAGATCCAAATTTCTACCCGGTATTATTTTTTCTCTGTCTAGACTTCTTTTAGTATTTTTTTCATGAAGAGGATTTATTTCTTGTATTTGAAAGATACTTCATTAGCTACAAAATAGGGTGATATTTTTTTGTGTTTTGCCCACCCCTCCCCCTCCCCCATTTTAGAGATCTGACTACTATGTTTTGGCTTACATTGTTTCTAACAAGTTGCCATTCTTAAATTTGTTACTGTGATTATACAAGTCTCTTTTTTTTCCTTTTGCCTGATTTTTATGTTTTGTTTTCCCCCCGTCACTGGTTTTCTGAAACTTTTAAAAAAGACTTATTTTTGGGGTGCCTGGGTGGCTCAGTTGGTTAAGCATTTGACTTCAGCTCAGGTCATGATTTCGCAGTCCATGAGTTTGAGCCCCGCGTCCGGCCCTGTGCTGACAGCTGGGAGCCTGGAGCCTGCTTCGGATTCTGTGTCTCCCTCTCACTGCCCATCCCCTGCTTATGCTCTGTCTGTGTCACTCTCAAAAATGAATAAATGTTAAAAAAAAATTTTTTTTAAAGACTTATTTTTAAATAATCCCTACACCCAGCGTGGGTCTGGAACCCACAACCCTGAGATTAAGAGTTGCATGCCATACCAACTGAGCCAGCCACAAGTCCCTTTAGCAGTTTATGAAATGCTTTGGTGTGTGTTTTTTCATATTTCTTTTGCTTGGGGTTTGTTTTTTGGATCTGTAGATTTATACTTTTCATCAAAACTGGCAAGTTTTCTGCCATTGTTTATTTTGTAAACTTACTGCTTATTGTTTTTATTGTGTTTGTTTTGGTTTTGCCATCATTTAAGTATTTTCCTCCATTCCTTTAAATATTTCCTTTCCCGGGGCGCCTGGGTGACTCAGTCGGTTAAGCAGCCGACTTCGGCTCAGGTCATGATCTCACAGTCAGTGAGTTCAAGCCCCGCGTCCAGCTCTGCTGACAGCTCAGAGCCTGGAGCCTGTTTCAGATTCTGTGTCTCCCTCTCTCTGACCCTCCCCCATTCATGCTCTGTCTCTCTCTGTCTCAAGAATAAATAAACGTTAAAAAAAAATTAAAAAAAAATATTTCCTTTCCCATCCATATCCCTTCAGGCAGCCAGTCAACATGTATGTTTGTATGCTTAGTGTTTCATACTCACAAAGTTCTTTTTTTTTTTTTTTTAATGTTTATTTATTCTTGAGAGAGAAAGAGAACAGTGGAGAGGCAGAGAGAGGGAGATGGGATCCAAAGCAGAGAGCCTCATGCGGGGCTCGAATTCATGAACTGTGAGATCATGACCTGAGCAGAAACCAAGAAGTCAGATGCTTAACCGAATGAGCCACCCAGGCACCCCTGTTCTTTTTGTTTTTTTAAATCTTTGTGTTTTCGTTTAGGTAGTTTCTACTGCTATTTTTGAGTTCTTTTTTTTTTAAGTTTGTTTATTTAATCAAACTCAATCTATACTCAATGTCGGTCTCAAACTCACAACCCCAAGATCAAGAGTCACATGCACTTCCAACTGAGCAAGCCAGGTGCCCCAAGTATCTTTAATTCCTGATAATGTTCTTCTTCACCGTCTGATTGATGTTAATCCTATTAAGTGTATTTTTGTCTCCAGAAGTCTTTCTCTTTGTTATTTATTTATTTATTTATTTATTTATTTATTTATTTATTTTTCAACGTTTGTTTATTTTTGGGACAGAGAGAGACAGAGCATGAACAGGGGAGGGGCGGAGAGAGGGGGAGACACAGAATCGGAAACAGGCTCCAGGCTCTGAGCCATCAGCCCAGAGCCTGACGCGGGGCTCGAACTCACGGACCGCGAGATCGTGACCTGGCTGAAGACGGACGCTTAACCGACTGCGCCACCCAGGCGCCCCTCTCTTTGTTTTTTAAAGTATCTTCTATTTCTCTCCTGCTCATGCTTTGCTTTACATTCTTGAGTATGTGGAATACATTTTCTTAAATTTTTCTACTTATTTTTGAGAGATGCTCGGGGGCAAGGGCAACAGAGGATCTGAAGCAGACTCTGCGCTGATAGCAGAGAGCCCTATGTGGGACTTGAACTCAACAAACCATGAGATAGATCATGACCTTAGCTGAAGTTGGACTCTCAACTGACTGAGCCACCCAGATGCCCCAGAGCATGTGAAATACATTTTAAATAACTGTCTTAATGTCCTTGTCTAGTTCTGTCATCTATGTCCTTTTTGGGTCTGTTTCTATTGAATATCCTTTCTTTATTATGGATTTTAATTCCTTGCTTCTTTGTTTGCCTGATAATTTTTTACTTATGTAACTTACCAGATATTGTGAGGTTTGTTGCAGTGCTGGGTTTTTGTTTTTTGTGTGTGTTTTGTTTTGATGAACATGAGTGGGGGAGAGGGACGAGAGCGGGGGAGAGAGAATCTTAAGCAGGAGCCACATGAAGGCTTGATCCCACAACCCTGGGATCATGACCTGAGCCAAAATCAAGTCAGACGCTCAACGGACTGAACCACCCAGGTGCCCCTGTATGTATGTTGTTTGTTTTGACTCTGGGAGGCAGTTACTTGGAAACAGTTTGGTCCTATTGAGGATTGCCTTTATGTTTTGTTAGGCAGGCCTGGAACCAGGTCTCCAGTGTTACTTTAACTCCATTACTAAAGCAGTACTTGCCCTGTGTGGTATAGGTCTTTCTACCTTGGCTATTGGGAACATGAGTTATTCTAGACCCTATGTGATATCTGAAGATTGTTTCATCTACTCATTTCTAAGTAATTCTTATATAAGCCTCAGTTTTCTCAAGCAGAAGCTGATTGAAGTTAGCCAAAGGCTGGAGGGAATGTTCTGCAGATATCTGAGCTTGCTATCTCTTCATTCTGTCCTGTAAATTCTAGCCACCAAAGCCTCTCCAAGCCCCAAACTCTTGTCTCAATTCTGTGAGACAATACTCCTTTTGGGTTGCTCCTCTATGCTGTGAACAAAATTCTGTAGGCAGTAAGTTGGGGACACTTGTAGGACTCCTCTCATTTGTTTCCCTTCTCTCAGATCACTGTCCTGTGCTACTACTGTTCAGTGTTGAAAACTGATGTTTCATGTACTTGGCCATTTTTTTTATTTGTTTGAGGTGGGAGGGTGAATCTGGTACCTGTTAACTTCCATCATGGCTAACAGTGAAAGTTAAATAGTACTGCAACTTACCCCTCATTTGTGTGGGATATAAAACATTTTGTGTATTTTTGTTGCCACTGGAGTACCTCAATGTTTGTAGCATGTATATGTAGCATTCATGTGTTTGTTTTTAGTGCTCATACTCTGTTTGGATATTTAATGTTACTACCACATTGTGTGGTCCATAGACTAATGTGGTTTGTGAACTGTTTGTTACTGGTCTACAGAGAGAGAAGTATAAAAATTTGGAGTAAGCATAATTTTTTAAAATTTATTTTGAGAAAGTGTGAGTGGGGGAGGGCAGAGAACAAGAGGCAGAGAGAATCCCAAGTAGGCTCCATGCTCAGTGCAGGTTTGATCTCACAACTGCAAGATTATGACCTGAGTGGAAATCAAGAGTTGGATGCCTAACCACTTGAGCCACCCAGGTACCCCTGGAGTGAGCATTATTTTATAAAAATCCATTTGATGGGGTGCCTGGCTGACTTCAGTTGGAAGAGCATATATATATGCCTCTTGATCTCGGGGTTGTGAGTTTGAGTCCCACATTGGGTATAGAGATTACTAAAAATAAATAAAATTTTTTTAAATTTTTTTTAACGTTTATTTATTTTTGAGACAGAAACAGAGCGTGAACAGGGGAGGGGCAGAGAGAGAGGGAGACACAGAATCTGAAACAGGCTCCAGGCTCTGAGCGGTCAGCACAGAGCCCGACGCGGGGCTCGAACTCACAGACTGTGAGATCGTGACCTGAGCCGAAGTCGGATGCTTAACCCACCAAGCCACCCAGGCGCCCCTGAAATAAATAAATTTTAAAAAATACAGCAAGGAGTGATTGTTAACAAAAAAACCCATCTGTTGTACACTGGAAATAAAAAATCTGGTCCTTCAACCACTGGTAATTTGAGGAGCTATGTGTTGGAATCTGCCCAGAATGACTAACTTCACTAAGGGGTTAGACATCACTGGCTAGGTCAGAAAGTGTTTGTAGATAAGGATCCAAAGCCATAATTCCAGGATTCTGGGCAGATTATTTGTCTGCTTACTTACCTGCAGCTAAATACTGCCTTTTAAACTGTGCCTCATCCCTATGGCTCTAGCTTTGAAGTCTCTCTATTTTCAACCTGGTTTTTCCCCATTCCTCAGGGCTTTTCATCAAACTTGTTGACTAATATATTCACAAAAGGATTAGGAGTTGGAAGCAAAGATTTGGGATTCTGCTGAAAGTAACTGACTTTTTTTAATTTTATTTTAATCTTCAAAGCATTTAAGCATTTTCTAGGACTCTGACTCCAATATAGTTAGTCCCCACCTGTCATGTAATCTCTTCTCCCTTTCTCTGTCCTTCTAAACAAGTGTCCCCTCTACTGTTTTAATGTTTGGTTGGAGACGGTCTCCAATGCATACAGTAGGCACTAAAATTAAAATGTCTGTTGAATTTAAATATTTACTGAATTGAGTAAGCTGTTTTTTCATTGATCATTTGTTTTGTCCATTTTGCTTGTGTTATTTCATTTCTTTATAAGTTTGTTACAGCTAAACAAGAAGAAAGTCCAGTTTGAAAAACTAATGGACTCCATTCTGTGTGTATGTGTGTGAGAAAGAGAGTCAGTAATTGTCTAATAGGAGAGCCCTTTTAATCTTCCATATATTCCTTTTTATTTTAATTATTATTACTATTATTATTATTTTATTTTTTATTAAAAAATTTTTTTAATGTTTATTTTAGAGAGAGTGTGAGTAGAGGAGGGGCAAAGAGAGAGGGAGACAGAATCCGAAGCAGGCTCCAGGTTCTGAACTGTCAGCACAGAGCCCTATGTGGGGCTTGAACCCATGAACGTGAAATCATGACCTGAGGTGAAGTTGGATGCTCAACTGACTGAGCCACCCAGGCGCCCCTATTTCATTATTTTTTTAAAAAACTTTTTAATGTTTATTTTATTTTTGAGAGAGAGACAGTGTGAGCACGGGAGGAGCAGTGAGGGAAACGGAATCTGAAGAAGGCTCCAGGCCCTGGGCTATCATCACAGACCCTGATGCTTGAACCCACGAACTATGAGATCATGACCAGAACCAAAAGTCAGAGACTTAACTGATTGAGCCACCCAGACGTCCCGCATACTTCCTTTAAAAAAATTGTTTTTTTAAATTTATTTAAGAGAGAGATTATTGGGGGGAGGGGGTGCAGAAACAGAGACGGAAGGAGGGAAGAGAGAGTGCCCACACGAGCATCCCAGGCAGGCTCTGCACTGTCAGTGCAGATGCCGGGCTTGAACTCCCAAATCATGGATCATGACCTGAGCCGAAATCAAGAATCAAACACTTAAACCGACTGAGCTACCCAGGCGCCCCTATCTTTTAAGCTTCTATTTATTATCATATTTCTAGCTTTCTTGTGGTATGTACTCCCAATTCTAATTTATTGCTTCTGAGTAATACTTGGTAGTATAAAGTACCTGGTAGTCAGGTTGCCTCTTTCTGTGTGTTCTTTCTTTTCCTTTTCTCCATTTCACCAGTTAACAGCATTCTTGGGTCTCATTTGAGATCTGGTGTGCTTTGGGGGCACATTTATAAATGATATAAATGATATCCTTCTCTGGATATTACTTTTGGGATATACATGAAAACTGATAGTAGAGCAGGTTAAAATGGCAAGAATTTAAGTTAATACCAAATAATCTACAGGATTCCTAAGTAGTAACTTAAATCAACCATATCTTAAAGCCTGTCTAAATACAACTGTATTGTAAAGAAAATGCAAATGCAATTGTATTGTAGCTTTTTCTCTCACTTTATTTACTAATTTTCAGAATAATGCAGTGGTTTCCTATTATTCTTCAAAGATAATGAGTTCTTTGTTTTTGTTTGTGTCATTGAGAGTGCATCGATTTAAACATATTCGAAGTTTTCAATCCATTGTAGCTGTTATTTTTTTGGTGCTCAAACTGACTCTTCTTTGCACCAGTGGGATTTTATCCAGGCTGGCTCTTGAATCTGCTTTTGTAATATTTTTGTAAATTATTATGAAACATGTCAAATTTATAGAAAAGTTGCAAAAATGGCACAGAGAACTATTCATCTGCTTTTCCCTGGATTCCCCGTATTTGCTTTATAATTCCTTTTGGCATGACCATAAGTATATAGAACTCCTAAGTCGTTATTAGAAATAGCTTTGTTGCTTTCTGGCATGAAAGCCAAAGTCACCTTTGTATTTTCCCTGTCCCAGCTTAGAATCTGTTAACTTCTCAATGGAATCTTGGTTCCTTTTAGTGAGAAATGGGATTTTAGGCATATAGTCTGGGTGCTAGGGGTGGGGTACTCATTGCTACTGAGTTGGTCATTATTTCTAGGCCTTTTCAGTAAACGCCACTATGAAATGTTTTTTTTTTTTTTTTAATTAAAAAAGTTTTTAATGTTTCGTTTTGAGAGCAAGCGCGTGCTGTTTCTTTTTGAGAGAGGGCAAGTGCGTGCAAGTGGGGGAGGGGCAGAGAGAGAGGGAGACACAGAATCTGAAGCAGGCTCCAGGCTCTGAGCTGTCCGCACAGAGCCTGATGCAGGGCTTGAACTCAGGAACCATGAGATCATGACTTGAACCAGTCGGATTCCCAACTGACTGAGCCAGCCAGGTGCCCCACAACTATGAAATGTTTTAAAGATACTTATTAAAACTTTTCAGGGGCGCCTGGGTGGCGCAGTCGGTTAAGCGTCCGACTTCAGCCAGGTCACGGTCTCGCGGTCCGTGAGTTCGAGCCCCGCGTCGGGCTCTGGGCTGATGGCTCAGAGCCTGGAGCCTGTTTCCGATTCTGTGTCTCCCTCTCTCTCTGCCCCTCCCCCATTCATGCTCTGTCTCTCTCTGTCCCAAAAATAAATAAACGTTGAAAAAAAAAAAAAAACTTTTCAAAAAATGAATGTTCTTGAAAACTTTGCTTCTTTGTTTTTTAAAGAACAGAAAACTTATTTTTAGTGAGAAGTTAAGCAGAATGTGAGATTTTTCAGTAATGCATATGTTGCATTATAATAAATACTTCACTTTCATCCACCTAATCATAAACTTAAAGCTAGGATGTGACCATCACTGTAGTATATCTCATGACTAGCAAATACGTATTTAACAGATACTTGAATGAGTGAAGATTGAATAGAAGTAAATATTGGTTTTAAGATCTTAATATCCTATCAGGCATTTAATAAATGGTGACTCTTCTTAAGGCTTTTTAAAAAAAATTTTTTTAACTTATTTTGAGAGAGAGCCAGAGTGTGAGAGTGGGGGAGGGGCAGAGAGAATCCCAAGCAGGCCCCACACTGCCAGCATAAGGCCCAACATGGGGTTGAACCCATGAACTATAAGCTATGACCTGAGCTGAAGTCAAGAACTGGATGCTTAACCAACTGAGCCACCCAGGCACCCTCTTTTTATGGCTTTATATTTTTCTTAATTTATGTAATTTCCAGGCTTAAAATAACCTCATTTTTGTTTCCTCTTAATGTTTCATTACAGGATTGAAGAAGATGCTCCTGCTCCCTCTACCTCTGCAGATAAAGTGGATAGGTAAGATTGTTTACAGAGTACAGTTAGATTTTATCTCTGGAACATAAACTTAAGAACTATATAACTTGAGGGCAGTGTCATTATTTATTAAAAACATTTTTTTTAATGTTTATTTTTTGAGAAACAGAGCATGAGTGGGGGAGGGGCAGAGAGAGAAGGAGACAGAATCCGAAGCAGGTTCCAGGCTCTGAGCTGTCAAGACAGAGCTGGATGTGGGGCTTGAACCCACAAGCCATAAGATCATGACCTGAGCCGAAGTCGGTTGCTTAACCAACTGAGCCACCCAGGCACCACAGTATCATTATTATTATTTTTTTAATTATTATTTTTTAAAATGTTTATTCACCCTTGAGAGAGAGAGAGAAAGAGAGAGAGAGAGACAGAGCACAAGCAGGGGAGGGGCAGAGAGAGAGAGAGGGAGACACAGAATCTGAAGTAGGCTCCAGGTTCTGAGCTGTCAGCACAGAGCCCGACACAGGGCTGAAGCTCATGAGCCATGAGGTCCTAGCCACCCAGAGAAGCCCCTATACTTGTGTGTAATTTAAAGTATAGTCTTGGGCCACCTGGGTGGCTCAGTCAGTTAAGTGTCCGACTTTGGCTGAGGTCATGATCTCATAGTTCATGGGTTCAAGCCCCACATCAGGCTCTGTGCTGACAGCTCAGATCCCGGAGCCTGCTTCAGATTCTGTGTCTCCTCTCTGCCCCTCCCCTGCTCACGCTCTTGTCTCTATCTCTTTCAAAATAAATAAACATTAAAAATTTAAAAAATATATAAAGTATGGCATCCTCCTGACACTGATGTCTTCTGGTTTTTCACATTGATTAAAATATTAAATTGTAAGGTACTTAGTTCTCCTTATTCATTACATGCCTGGCAAATGTTAACCTATCTTTGAATACTTATGAGCCGTGAGGTCATGACTTGAACAGAAGCTGGACGTTTGTTTGTTTGTTTGTTTGTTTATTTTAGTGTTTATTTTTTAGAGAGAGCAAGCAGGAGAGGGTCAGAGAGAGAGGGAGACAGGATCCCAACTGGGCTCTGTGCTGCTAGCAGAGAGCCCCATGTGGGGCTTGAACTCTTGAACCGTGAGATCATGACCTGAGCTGAAGTTAAATGCTTAGTTGACTGAGCCACCCAGGCGTCCCAGGATTTCTTTTGATTTTATAGTGATAAATAAATGTGAGTTAGCTAGGCCTTGCCACAGTGGTCAGAGGTTTAAAGAGGTTAAAGTATAATGGTTTAAATGTAGCAGGTATTCAGGGCACTGGGTGAGTCAGTGGATTGTCTGACTCTTGATTTTGTCTCAGGTCGTGATCCCAGGGTCGTGGGATCCAGCTCCATGCTGGCTCCATGCTGTGTGTGAAGAATCCTGCTTAAGATTCTCTCTCTTTTCCCTCTGCCTTTCTTCCCTGCTTGCACTCTCTCTGAAGTAAAAATTAAAAAAATACATAGCAGGTATTCCAAAAAATGTGGGTTTTAAACAGTATTTGACACTTGAAAAACTTTTTTCTTGCAGTTTGGATGTGGATAATGAAGCTAAGAAACTGTTGGGTTTAGGACAGAAACATCTGGTGATGGGGGATATTCCAGCAGCTGTCAATGCATTCCAGGAAGCAGCTAGTCTTTTGTAAGTACTGTGTTTTGATATGATGTGCTATATTTTGTTCGTTAAAAGGTTGTCTTCTGGTGCCTGGATGGCTGAGTCGGTTAAGCGTCTGACTCTTGATTTTGGCTCAGGTCATGATTTCATGGTTTTGGGGTTTGAACCTGCATTGAGCTCTGCACTGTCAGTGGGGAGCATGCTTAGGATTCTCTCTCCCTCTCTCTCTGCTCAAATACATATAAATACATATATATATATATATATATATATATATATATATATACACACACACACACACACAAATATATATGTGTATATATATATATGTATATATATGGTTGTCTTGTGGGGGAAAGAATTTTAAAAGATTGGATATTTTTCATGTACAAGTTTATTCCCGTAACTAATGATGAGACTTATGTATCAGTGAGCAGTTTTGGTCTTTGCTTTTCCTGAGTAAGGTAATTTGTTTTCCAACCACCACTGATTAGGGTGGCCAACCTGCCCTGCTTTGTTCTGGGACTTTTCTAAATTTTTTATTTTTTAATGTTTTATTTATTCTTGAGAGAGGGAGAGAGTGTGCACGTGCCTGAACATGAGTGGGGGAGGGGCAGAGCTAGAGAGATACACAGAATTCGAAGCAGGCTCCAGGCTCTGAGCTGTCAGCACAGAGCCTGATGCGGGGCTTGAGCCCACAAGCCGCAAGATCATGAGCTGAAGTTGGACGATCAACCAGCTGAGCCACCCAGGCGCCCCTGTTCTGGGACTTTTCTAATTTAACATTGGAAGTTCTGTGTCTGGGGAAACTCCTCAAAGTCCCAAGCAAGCCGTAGGGGCTCCTGGGTGGGTAATTCAGTTGAGCAACCAACTTGTGATTTTAGATCAGGTCATGATCCCAGGGTGGGATCGAGCCCCCCCCCCCAGGCTCGGAGCATGGAGCCTGCTTAAGATTCCCTCCCTCACCACCACCCCCCTCACCTGCTCAAGTGCTTTCTTTTCTCTCTTAAAAAAAAAAAAAAAAAAAAAAGTCCCAGGTAAGCCATAACGGCCCCCCTACCACTAATGCTGATATAAGTGCAGAAGTTTTCATATTGTTAGCACCTTTATTCTCTGTTGCAACTATTTGGAAGTTGGCAGCTACCACTAAGTGGCCATATATATCTACATCATGAGGAAGCAGATTAGCTTTATTTAGTGCCTCAAAAGTGATTTATTTTAACCAAAGAGTTTAATGTATCCATGGAACTGGAAGAGAAGAAATTTAAGTTGAATCTTCAAGCAATAGGCTTTCAGCCTATGACCTGGTTTGAGCTAGTTTCTCAATATAGGTAACATCCTGTTACCAGTAGCAGTTGAAGTTAGTCATGTTCCCTGATGAATTGAGTAGTTATATGGAGTTGAGTTGAAGAAATCCTCCTTATAATAGAAATCCTTATAATAAAACTGGGCTTCAGGCTCACAGTGATTAAAAGCCTCTGGCTTTTCCATTCCTTCTTATTCAGTCAGGGTCGTATCAGTCCATTCTTGTCTCAACCCCACTACTTCTCCCAATAGAGCAGAATCTTATTTCTAGATGTCTGCATTAATATCGTGTCTAATTCCTTTTTTTTTTTTTTTTGCTTTTTTTAATGCTTGTTTATTCACTTTGAGAATGGGGGGAGGGGCAAAGAGAGAGGGAGAGACAGAATTCCAAGCAGGGTCCAGGATCAGCATGGAGCCCAACATGGGCTTCATTCCACAATGAGGAGATGACGACCTGTGCCGAAATCAAGAGTTGGATGCTTAACCATCTGAGCCACCCTGTCTAGAGATTAATAGCTAAAACTTACATATAGTGCTGTCTGTATGTCTAAGCATCGTTTTTTTTTTTTTTCAACGTTTATTTATTTTTGGGACAGAGACAGAGCATGAACGGGGGAGGGGCAGAGAGAGAGGGAGACACAGAATCAGAAACAGGCTCCAGGCTCTGAGCCATCAGCCCAGAGCCTGACGCGGGGCTCGAACTCACGGACCGCGAGATCGTGACCTGGCTGAAGTCGGATGCTTAACCGACTGCGCCACCCAGGCGCCCCTAAGCATCGTACTTTTGTATACATTAATTCAATTCTTAGATCTTTGAGCAGTTCTTAACATTTCTACATTAAGGCACTGTGAGTCTAAGGTTATACAGCTAAAGTTTAGAGATGTGATTTGAAGCCAGACAGTCTAACTCCAGAGAGTCTACCCTCTATAACATGATGTCTTTCCATATATTTTATTCGTCTTTTAGGTTCCAGCTAAAGGTCCTTTAACTATTCTGGCCTATACTGACATCCATCTTCTAGCAAGAGAAATATCTATTAATGTAGTTTGTCTCTTAAGATTATATACTCTAACCATAGCAAATTGATGTTAATTGGAATGTATATGTAGAGAGACCAGGCAATAACCCTTTGACCTTGACTTGAAAGCAAGAGGAGGGGAATATTGGTTTCCTAGAGAGATGTGTTACTGAAGAAATGTCATTTTAGAGCTTAAAGAACTAGAAATGAATGTTTTAGACTAGATGTTAATTCAGGTCTTAGATGTTTCTTCTCTTTGTAGAGGTAAGAAGTATGGAGAGACCGCTAATGAGTGTGGAGAAGCCTTCTTTTTCTATGGGAAATCACTTCTGGAGTTAGCAAGGTATGTCTTTTAAGCCACAGTTTTTAAGTAGGGTGTTTTGTGTAACATTATGATGGTCTCTTTAAAAACTTAAGGTTTCTTTGTTTGCCAGGATTGTTTACTAGCTTTGTGATTTCACATGAGCTAAGTGAACTGGGGGTTTAGGAGGAACAGGACATATTGATGGAAGTTTTCAAAGGCACTTGAAGCAGAGTAAAGTTATGCATGGGTTTTGACTTTTGGGTTCTTTAGAGGCAGAGATGTTTCTATTAGTGGATGGTCAATAATTTATTGAAGTCCAGTATAGAGAGAACTTTTAAAAACACTCTCATCCCAAAACAGTCATCCTTAAAAGCACTCTCAGCCCAGAACAATCATCCTTAACAAGGACTGAATGAAGGACAATTTGAAAACATTAGCATATGAGAATCTCTAGTACATAAAACTCATAAGTAGTCTAAACTCTTGGAAACTTGTGTATTTTCCACTGAAGTTTATTAACCAGAATAGAATCTATTGAGGGTACACAAACTAGCAAATAATTTGTGCCCTGTTTAATTTGGTAAGTTTTCTAAGTTGTAGATCATTCCCATGATTTGTCATGAAAGTCTTGCCAGAATGTTTTTAAGCCATCTAGAGAAATGCGGGTGGATGCGAAGTTTAGGAAATACAATGACTATAATGTAAAGGGAATATATTTATTGATTTTGTTCTTTTGACAAGAGTCATCAGTATTTTTTAGGTGGCTGGATGAAGGGTATGCTTTTTTCTTTCAGTACTTTTACAGTCTTAATTTATATTAGTTTTGATTGTTGCTTTTCGTCTCTGAAAACTTAGTTTATATTCTCTGCGCTTGATTGCTCTTCTGTTGCTTTTATAATATAGGACTGTAATTTTTGTCTTAGAAAAACTGTTAGTTCTATCCATCATACCTCTGGTGCTTTCTCCTTTTGTTCTCCTAGAATGGAGAATGGTGTGTTGGGAAATGCCCTGGAAGGTGTGCATGTGGAAGAGGAGGAAGGAGAAAAAACAGAAGACGAATCTCTGGTAGAAAATAATGATAACATAGATGGTATGTGGAGTTGCATGTGACATTCAGAAGATGCGACGTATATTTTTTGTGTACAGATGATGGAAGTAAGGCTCTCCCTATCCTGGATGGTCTCTCCCTAAGTTGCTAGGGGGTAAATAACCTGCATCTAGTGGAGACTACAGTGGAGGTAGCCAATTACTGAAACTGACAGCAGGCTTTTGTAAGAGGAAAACTTAATTTCCCCAATAAATGTGTTAAATTGATACTTTTAAATATACAACAACTTTAAATATTTTTCTGATGCAAAAATTTTAAAAGTCTGTGCAGCTCAGTGATTTTAATAGTCATGGTTTTGGAGTCTTTACACTTTTTGTGGCTAAGAAAATTAAATGTTAAATTCTAAGTAGAGTTTGGCTACTAGAGTTTTACATGTCAGTTGGAGGTTTATAATGTTCAGAGGAGAGAAAGCTTGGCATCTCTTACCTAACTGATAATCAGAATGCTCAAGTAAAAGAGTATCTAATTTAAGGAGCTTGGGTTTCTTTTGCAATAAGTTGCTCTGCTATCTGGGACTTTTTCCCTTTGCTTTTCTCAAGGGGGTAGATAAGTTTTAGGTCATCGCTAAAATTTAAGCCAGGTTGTTTGAGGGTTTAAAGGGAATGTATTTTTAGTTTCCGTTTATGCCTTTATCACTAAACTCGAAGACATGTTTATGCTTCATGTTCTTTAACCATGTAGAGGAAGCAAGGGAAGAGTTGAGAGAACAGGTTTATGACGCCATGGGAGAAAAAGAAGAAGCAAAAAAACCAGAAGACCAGTCTCTGGTAAAGCCTGAAATTGATAAAGAGCAGGAGACTGAAATGGAGAAGGGTGGAAGAGAAGATATGGATATAAGTGAGCCTGCACAGGAACTACAGGAAAAAGTTGAATCCACTCCAGATCAGTTAGCTGAAACCACTGAGGAAGCAAAAGAAACAGCACCAGAAGGACTGAATGAAGCCAAGGTCACTTCTGAGAAGAGACCAGAGGAGGAAGCACCAGATGCTGAGGAAGAAAAATCAGTTTGTAGAACTGACATCCAAGAAGAATGCAGAGAAAAAGGAGGTCAAGAAAAGCAGGGAGAAGTAATTGTGAGCATAGAGGAGAAGCCAAAAGAAGCTTTAGAAGAGCAGTCTGATATGACTCTTGAAAAGCAGGGTACTGCAGTGGAGGCAGAAGCAGAGCCTATAGATTCAGCAGTCAAGCCAGTGGATGTGGGTGGGGATGAGCCAAAGGAGCAGGTAGCTGCCTCTGAAAATGAGTCAGGAAAGGCTGTTCTTGAGCAGTTGGTAGGGCAAGAAGTGCCTCCTGCTGAAGAGTCACCAGAGGTGACAGTAGAGGCTGCAGAGTCCTCAGCTGTAAAAGCTGGGTCAGAAGTCTCTGAGAAGCCTGGGCAGGAGATCACAGTTCTCCCTAAGGATGGTGCAGTCAATGGACTGTCAGCTGCAGGAGATCAGACTCCTGTTGAACAACAGACTAATGCAGAAGGACTGACAGAAACAAAAGATGGCTCAGGACTAGAGGAGAAGGTCAGGGCAGAGTTGGTTCCTAGCCAGGAGGAGATTAAGCTGTCCACAGAAGAGTCTGAGGCAGCTGGAGATGGGGTTGAGACCAAGGTAGCCCAGGGGGCTACTGAGAAATGCCCTGAAGACAAAGTTAAGATAGCTGCTAATGAAGAAACACAAGAGAGAGAAGAACAGATGAAAGAGGGTGAAGGTAACCGGGATATGCAAGAGCTGCAGTGGGTGGAGTACATTCTGGATTTGACTCACTAATCATGGGTAAAAGTCAGCCTTCCATTCAGGATTTTCCGTCTGCCTTTGGATTAGGAAAGGGCTAAATGAAAATGGGGGTAGTTTAAGAAGATTGTGATAAGTTTAGCAAGTTAAATCAAAAGCAAGTCTTTAGCTGGCTTATAAACTAACGCTTTTACTAACTGCAAAATAGGCCTTCTCTGTGATTTCTGAGACTTGGCTAGCTATCAGTAATTTGTATTGTACTAGCCAATAAAGGTGGATGGAGGGTGGTGGAGTAGGTAGGGAAATAGTGGGCTAGGCTGGCAGAGAATGCTGAATGGATGTTCACTTGCATGCCTCTGGATTTTTAAATTTACTGTTCACATGGTTCCTATTCTCTGCTTTAGGAAGCAGGATTAGAACAGTAGAATCCAGTGAATTGGTACACTTAAGCAGGCATGCCATTTAAATGAAGGCAGTTAACCACAGTGAAAGAATTCTGGTGACTTTTACTTTTAGTCTTCAGGAAGTACTTAGAGGCTTATTCACATTAGTTTTAAATTAGCCCCTCCAAAAGATAATGAAAAACTTAACTGTTAGCTCTCTTGCTGCTTTCCCCCTCATTTCATGCTTGCTTTGGCTGCTAAACTGAAGTTTTTGTTACTTAGAACGTTATAAAGTGTCTGGATGCTTTGTATAGTATTGGTCTAATTTTGATTCAATTCCATCAAGATGTATAAGCCTCTAATTAGTAATTAGATAACTGGCACGTCTGACTTGAGTTGTACTATCATTTGAGGATTCTACTGTCTGTAAGGTTCATCTAACGTTGGTATTAATAACCACAGGTATATTCTAGTTAATAGTTACTACTTCATATAATTGCCAGACTACTTCAAGAGTTCTCTTTACTTTTAGATTTTCAAAAACAAACAATCAGTACTTGCAGCTCATCCTGGTAAAATACATTCTACCTATGTGCAGGTCGCTGCACTCCAGCCAGCACAGGCATGGTAACCAGAAATGAATTGGCTAAGTGGTAGCACCATTGGGCTGCTTATTGGGATTTAGGAGTTCTTTATGGAAAAAAGCACAGAACTGAATTACCTCAATTTTTAAGAAACTACCATGTCTTGATCTTTAATGATAGTGAGCAAAGACAGTAAGAAGTTCTGCTGGCTCTTTTAAGTTGGACTTTGAATAATAAGCTACAGTAGAGATGTCCTATTTCTCCAGTTCAAAACTATTCTGTGGGATCACAAGTGACATCGTTAGAGCTTTCTCACATACTTTATTTTTTATTCCAAGATTATACTATGTAGTAGGTAGTATTACTCCACCTACAGCCATGAGGAAATTGAGGCTTAGGGGTTACGTTACATGTTTAGGGTCAAACACTAAGTCATAGTACTAGAATCCAACTCTAGATCTGACATGAATGTATTGCTGTCCCCAAGCCTACCTCACAGTGAGGAAGGTAGTTTTATCTCCTTTAATCCATCTCCTATCAAAAACTTTCTGGTCACTCTTTTCAAAACACTTAATAAAAGCCCTAGGAGTCATCAGTTGCAGTTTTTAGTCTTATCCCAGCTACCACTCTACTTCTAAAGAAGGTAGTTTTCCATATTTTACAAAAGAAGAAATGGCAGGGGCACCTGGATGGCTCAGTCATTTAGGCGTCCCACTCTTGATTTTGGCTCAGGTCATGATCTCGGTTGGTTCGAGTCCTGAGTAGGACTCTATGCTAACAGTGTGGAGCCTGCTTGGGATACCCTTCGCCACTCATGATCTCTGTCTCAAAAAAAAAAAAAAAAAAAAATTAAGAAATGGCAGAAAGAGGTTAAGCAATTTGCCTTAGTCATATAGCCAATAAGTGGAGGGCTGAGGTACCCAAACCTTCTGGCTCTAGGGCCCAAGCTCTCAACTCTCTGTGCTCTATTTCTCTTTATGTGGCAACAGTAGCCTGCAGAATTTTTTTTTTTTAAGTTTATTTTGAGAGAGCATGTGAGCAAGTGGGGAAGGAACAGAGAGAGAGAGAGAGAGAGAGAGAGAGAGAGAGAGAATCCCAAGCAGACCTCCACACTGTCAGCCCAGAGCCTGATGCAGGGCTTGAACCCACGAACCATGAGATCATGACCTGAGCCCAAGTCAGATGCCTAACTATACCACCCAGGTGTCCCTTTGCAGAAATCTTATAAGTGTTGTTTTGTTTTTGTTTTTTTTTTTTCCTCTCTCTTTATCTTTTAAGAATTTTGATTTTTTATTTTTTTTAATTTTTAATGTTTGTTTATTTTGAGACAGAGTGCACACAAGTGTGGGGCAGGGGGTGGGGGGGCAGAGAGAGAGGGAAAGAGAGAATCCCAAGCAGGCTCTGTGCTGTTAGCACAGACCCCAAAGTGGGACTCAATCTCATTAACTGCCAGGGCATAACCTGAGCTGAAATCAAGAGTTGGCAGTTTAACTGACTGAGCTACCCAGGCACCCCTTAAGATTTTATTTAAAAAAAAAAAAAAAAAAAATTAACGTTTATTTATTTTTGAGAGACAGAGCATGAGTGGGGGAGGAGCAGAAAGAGAGGGAAACACAGAATCTGAAGCAGGCTGAAGGCTCTGAACTATCAGCACAGAGCCCGACATGGGGCTTAAACTCCTGAACTGTAAGATCATGACCTAAGCCCAAGTTGGAAGCTTAACTGACAGAGCCAACTAGGTGCCCTTTAAGATTTTATTTTTAAGTAATCTCTACACTTAACAGGGGGCTCAAACTTACAACCCCAAAATCAAGAGTGTCACATATACTACCAACTGAGCCAGCCAGGTATCCCAGAGGTTTTCTCTTAAAATCCCATTTTCTACCACCTCTCTTAAAATGGCATTTATCCCTAATAAAGATAACTGATCTGTTCTTTTCTGATTGTCACACTAGATAGGATTGATAAGTAAACAAAGTTTTTAAATTGTAGGCACAGAGCTTGGCCATGCTCAGACTACTGGTCAGTCTGTAGTGTTTACCTGACTTAGTCCTGTGGGAGTGCTAGAATAACCAAAGAACCAGCAGATTGCCTTTACTTTGTCTTTAAGAGGAATTTTCTTCTTTGCACCATTCTGTGCCCTTAACTTTTGAACAGGCAACAAATTAGAGAAATGGTATAAAACTGTGTTTCCCTTTCTCCAAAGGATGATAATAGGCATACTACAAAGAAGATTCCACTTTCAAAGAAGTTTGGAAAATATTTTAACAGATCACTTTACTGAGGACATCAGGGCAATTCCTATTAATACTTGAGTACAGGTTACCAGATTGGAAAGTATCACTTTAAAGTAATGGCTTTCTCATTAACCTAGCTGCTTCTCTACCATCCCATGAAGGTAGTATAAATTTCTGCAGGAAAACCAATATTTTCTCACATTATCATAAGAGTTTTAGTTTAAAAATTTGATGTAAAACTCAGTAAGACCTTATGCCAAATTAGATGTCACCTAGCATTCTGGTATGAGTAGGAACAGATACCAGATAATGAAAAATAGAGAATAACCATACACATTTTGTTAATTTTTTCTACAAATTGTGAAGGTAAAATGTTTCATAGATTTACTTCACCCGTTTTGCATATTCTCCTGGAGAACGGGCTTCATTACCATCTAGCCTTAACAGTGTACTAAGTATACAAACATCTTGGAAATTTGGGCATGGATATATAATGGTGTGTGATGGTGGGTATTTATTTCAGAAGCACTAAATCACATGGTCAACGGAAAAGTGACTCATTTGATAAAACAGTTTACCAAAGAGGTTAATTAGCTTGTAACTTGTAATTGATTCTTAGAGGATTTCTTTTTTTAATTTAATTTTAATTTTATTTATTTAAGTAATCTCTACACCCAGTGTGGTGCTAGAACTTAAAATCTTGAGATCAAGAGTTACACATTCCATTGACTGTGCCGGCCAGGTGCCCTTCTTAAAGGACTTTGTTAGATTGTCCTACTAATTTATAATGTTTAGGAATTTTCTTTGCCTGTTCCCATCCTGAACCAGAATTGCTAGACAGATAAAAGTCCTTTAGCCTGACTTCCTAAGGCCTAATTGCCATATTCATGTTCCCATAATAGCTTGTTAAGAGACAATATTTTGCTTATGTTAAAAATGCTTAATGAAAGATGGCAGAGGTAGACACATTATACCCAGTTTGTGAATTGCTTGTGCCCCCATAAGCCCATTTAAAAAAAAAAAAATTTTTTTAACGTTTATTTATTATTGAAAGAGTTAGAGCATGAGCAGGGGAGGGGCAGAGGGAGAGGGAGACACAGAATCTAAAGCAGGCTCCAGGCTCTGAGCTGTCAGCACAGAGCCTGACGCGGGGCTTGAACTCAAAAACCGCGAGATCATGACCTGAGCCCAGGTCGGACACTTAACCGACTGAGCCACCCAGGTGCCCCTATAAGCCCATTTTTAATCGCTTGATATTCTGAGCTTCATGTGGTGAATAGAGCTATTTATTAGCAGCCTGTCCTTCTACTAGGCATTTGACTTGTGAGTGTATGCCAATATGGTAAAATACAGTGTCAGTATGGCTGCAAATTTTAACATTATACTGGAATAGAATAATTGGTTGTGGTAGTGCTCACTCATTTCTGTATGTGCTAGAGCTGGCTGGAGTCTGTGGCATGCTCATTGGTGAGAGTTGGTAAGGACTATGCTTTTCTCTCTACAGCTCTGTTGTGGGAAAGCTAGTCTCTTGAGCATTCTTGATCTGAATGGACTGGGGTAATTTAACTTTTCATACTTTGTCAGCTTGTTAGTATTCTCTAACAAGTGGCCTAAAGACCCCAGGAACACTGGCTGAGGTCTCCATTTGCTTCTGGCTGAGTAGATGGGAACTTCTAGTAAACAAAAGGCTACAATAGCTAATATGTCTTGATCTGAGAGATCAGGAATGATTTTTAGAAGAGAAATATTCAGCCTTCTGATCACTGAAGGTATAAACCATAGACGCCATAAGATTATACAATCTAAATCTAGATTACACATGAATTAGACTGTAATCACTGGCTTTATATTTCTATCCATTCAAATATTAACTGACTTAGCATCTGGCCTGTTCTACCTCAGAATATAGGTTATTCAACTGACATTTATTGGAACTTCTGACTAGTTAAAAGATATCCTTAGTATTCTCAATACTGAGTAATTTTTGCTTGCAGAAACTGAAGGCTCAGAAGAGGAGGATAAAGAAAATGACAAGGCTGAAGAAACACCAAATGAATCCATTCTTGAAAACAAGGTAAATTATTTGTTCAGTATCAATTTCTGCTTTCTTTTTGTAGGACTGTAGCTTACTAGGGTATGCCTGATTATTATCATAGCTTTTTCTTAGTTATACATTTAGATTTGTAATCTAAAGATGCCTCTCTTGTACTGCTGCCTAATACCAATGATTTGGATATACTTTTTAGTCTCTTCAAGAAAGTGAAGAGGAAGAGATTGGGAATCTAGAGCTTGCCTGGGATATGCTGGATTTAGCAAAGATTATTTTTAAAAGGTAAAACTTTTGGTGTGTCTAGGCTCAGGTTGGGAGTTCGGAGGTTGAATAAAAATAGAATACCAGTTAGGCTTGGGCAAATGCTGTTAAGGTTCCTGATCATCTTTTCCTTCTTTTAGGCAAGAAACAAAAGAAGCTCAGCTTTATGCTGCGCAGGCACACCTTAAACTTGGAGAAGTTAGTGTTGAATCTGGTAATACATTTTTACTCTCTCCTTTAATGTCCCCCCGCCCCCATTCTTCGTCTAATTCCTTAAAATTCAGCTTGATTGATCATAAGTTGTGGGCAGTTGGCTTTAAAGGACAGTCAGTTTGGGTTCCTGTAGCTCCTAGAGCTGTGTGAATAATCTCCCCTAACTGAAGTCTTTCAGTAGTTTTTTTGTTTTGTTTTTTGTTATTTTGATATTTATAGTCAAGGATCCTAGAGATGCTACAAAGAAAATGAAATGTAAAATAGAGCATTCCTGTAGGATAGTCTAAAATTTAGAAATATTGGGGCGCCTGGGTGGTTCAGTCGGTTGGGCGTCCGACTTCGGTTCAGGTCATGATCTTGCAGTCCGTGAGTTCGAGCCCTGCGTCGGGCTCTGGGCTGATGGCTCAGAGCCTAGAGCCTTTTTCCAATTCTGTGTCTCCCTCTCTCTCTGCCCCTCCCCCGTTCAAGCTCTGTCTCTGTCTCGAAAATAAATAAAACGTTAAAATAAATAAATAAATAAATAAATAAATAAATAAATAAATAAAATTTAGAAATATTCAATAAAAAAAATAAAATAAAATTTAGAAATATTAAATGCTATCCATTTGCTTGCTTTTCTTTTTCTCTTTATTAGAGAATTATGTCCAAGCTGTGGAGGAGTTCCAGGCTTGCCTAAACCTTCAAGAACAGTACCTGGAAGCCCATGACCGTCTCCTTGCAGAGACCCACTACCAGCTGGGCTTGGCCTATGGGTACAACTCTCAGTATGATGAGGCAGTGGCACAGTTCAGCAAATCCATTGAAGTAATTGAGAAGAGAATGGGTGAGTGAGCATCAGCTATTTGATGCTAAGCTTGGTGGATCCAGTAATTGACAAGATTTTTAAAAAAATGGATCCCCTTGTGGTTAACTATTAGTGATCACTTTAGCCTGTTTTTTGTAGCTGTACTAAGTGAGCAGATGAAGGAGGCTGATGGATCATCTTCTGAATATGAAAAAGAAATTGAGGAGCTGAAGGAACTGCTACCTGAAATTAGAGAGAAGATAGAAGATGCAAAGGAGTCCCAGCGTAGTGGGAATGTAGCTGAATTGGCTCTGAAAGCAACTCTGGTTGGTTTGGTTTCCTTTTAAAGTTTTGGTAATAGTATGATATTGTTGGAAGTCATCATGGTATTAGTGTTCCATTTGTCTAGGAACCATGACTTGGTTTCTAGGGAGCTGGTTGTTTGAAGGAATGTGAGAATTTATCTAATTATTCCTATCAGATAGTATAATGCTTAAGATAGTATAATGCTTAAGAGAAGATACTCTGGAGCCATACTGGGTTTGAGCTCTGTATCTGCTGCTTACTGTGTGTGGCCACAGGCATGTTACTTAACATTTCTTTGCCTTAGTTGACTCATCTGTAAGATGGGGATAAATAATACGTAGGTTAAGATACTTATGACAATACAAATAGTGTTCGCTTAATAAATGTTAGCTATTACTTCCATCTTTGAGAACTCCTATTTAGATTAGCAAGGTATTGATGATGGCTTTTAGCCCCACATTTCCTGGCTCTGCTTTTGGCTGCTGGAATGTCAGGGAGCGTCCTACCCTCCTGGTGATGACATGATACAGAGGGGTTAATTTAACATCTACACTGCCTAAGCTCCCAGTTTGGGGATGGCAGGTGTAGGTAGAGGTGGGTGGACGATATTGCTTCTATAAGGAAGCCCGCTAGTATTTGAGGTCTTAATCAGAATCAGTTTTTTGGATGGTCAGTACCGTTGTAGGACTGTGGGTGACCTGGTGGGTTTTGTCCTGGGCCCCACTTGGGTCTGTCACCTCCCAAACAGGTGGAGAGCTCTACTTCAGGTTTCACTCCTAGCGGAGGAGGCACTTCAGTCTCCATGGTGAGTATGCGGGTGGTTTTTGTCACTTAACATCAGGTCTGTTGGCCTCATGTAGCTGTACGTTGCTAACAAAGTCCTTTTTGCCAGGTTGCCAGTAGAAAGCCAACAGATGGTGCTTCCTCATCTAACTGTGTGACTGATATTTCCCACCTTGTCAGAAAGAAGGTAAATGTACATGTGGTCATTTCTGTCTTTCCAGTCTTTTTGTTTTGTTTTTTGCTTCAAATGATACATGGGGAATGCATTCCCTAATATTTGATGCAATAGACACTCATTTTGCAAAGTTGGTGAGGGTTTGAGTGAACGTAGTTTTCACTTGAATATATCTTCTAACAAAAATTTCCAGGCCTCTTCTGGCCTAGGAGTATCAAATCAGAAAAGTTGCTGAGGAGACTTGGTCTCATGGCTCATCTTAGGAAGCAGGCAAGTTTTGACAGTAGTCATTCAGCAGCAGACCTGCTGATACTTACACTCCTGACTGCCCGTAGTTACAATAGTTTTTTTTTTTCCCTCTTGTGGGAGACTGATTCCTTTGTTTCTGACTCCCAAAATTGTGGTTTGGTTATTGTTTAGATCTCCTTACCCTACCCCACCTTTCCACTAGGGAGGCTGAATTGGTATGTTTTGGCAGACCACTTTATTGTATTGAACTCAGGTTGGCTTCTGCCTCTGTGGCCATGGGAGAAGACCCTTAGACCTGTGGATCCTGGTGCTGCAAAACCATGGGGTGGCAGCGGCAGGGGAGGAGAGGAGTAAAGGGACTGTTAAAAAGTTCTGCAGTTCTTTTAAAAATACCCAGCACATTTGTGAAGCTCACAATTATATCTTCAGAGGAAACCAGAGGAAGAGAGTCCCCGAAAAGATGATGCAAAGAAAGCCAAACAAGAGCTGGAGGTGAATGGAGGCAGTGGGGATGCCGTCTCCAGTGGAAATGAAGTTTCAGAAAACATGGAGGAGGAGGTGGGCAGTTAAGAGGGCTTGGACTCTTGCCTTATTTCCCCTTGTTCTCAGGGCCTGGGGAAACTGGTCCTCCTAAGTGCATGTTCCCCGCCTTGAGCCTGTTTGTTTTTATAAGGGTTGCATTCAGTTAATCCACTGTGCAGGAAACGATTTGGTTATGGAATGTAGGATGTCCCATTGACAGATGGAAACTATATACATACCACAGGTCCCATCCTAATGAATGAGGAGGTATTTAATTGGCAAGACCATTGGGTTACTTCTGCTTCCTCCTTTCCAGGTAACCTATAAACATTGGCGTGGTCAGCCCTATTCTAGAAAATTTAGGAAATGGCCTTATATTTTGTGGTCATTGCTGTTATTCATGTAGGGAGCAAAGCAGGGTTTTAAGAGACCTGTTTACTTTCTCTAAGGCCTCTACTCAATATATAAGACAGAATGGCTTAAACTAGGTAGGGTCATTTATGCCCAGGCTCCCTGTTTGTCTTCCAGGCTGAGAATCAGGCTGAAAGCCGGGCAGCAGTGGAGGGGACCGTGGAGGCCGGAGCAACAGTTGAAAGCACTGCATGTTAAGAGAGGGCGCAGAGCCTTCCTCCTGAGGGAAAGTGTTTTTGTATATAATGTATTTTTTCACTTTGGGGGGATTCTTTTTGTATAACTTCAATAAAGATTGTAAGCAAAGGTTGAGGCTTTGATGATTTTTTTTCTTAAACATTGGCTGAATCTGTGCCTTGGAACGCTCCAGGTTTTGTATAGTGGCCAAAGGCACCCCCCACTCCCTTTCTGTACTGTTCTCATCCAGATTCCTACCTATTGTGGAGGTGATCAAATCAAGCATGGTTATAGGCCTTTTGTCTTCCAATGGTGCTATGCTTTTTCCATTTTAAATATTGCACTCAGCTGTGTTGCAAACCTTCAGTGGTGCTGTCCCTGGATGGGGGCTACAAAAACAAGACTTGGTGAAGATCTTGCTCTTTGGTGCTGATACTTCTGTTTGATGGACTTTGTGAGCTGATAACCGCCTCTGAGTCAGCCCTTGGTACTTTTATCCACTTAGTCTCCAACTGGGGGCCAATAATTCTGTCTGGAAAAAGAACTCTGAAGAAAACTTGTGAGGGAGTGGTGGGGGAAACCTTGAGAACTGGTGTGCTAATTATAGAGAAATGAGCTTTCTGGTTTGAAAGTGGCTGAGGGACAGACTGGACCCTTTGGATGTGCTTGGGAGAATCTGTGGGGAGGCTGGTTGATGGAGTTTTGTTTTCTGTACAGAAAGGCTGAAATTATCTATCAACTTGAATCCGAATTGTTACCCCATCTGCAGTTTTGACTTCTCAAATAAAGATGCTAAAAAAGCTCTTGGTCTGAACTTGTGTTTAAAGATTTTCAGATTCAGTGTCTCCTTCTCTGCCCCTCCTCTGCTCACTCTTACTCTCTCAACTAAATGTTAAAAAAAAAAAAGATCTTCACTGGGATCCTTGACTGCCTAGAGCATTTCCATGTGGAAGGTGGGGTTGAAAGTCTGGCTGCCCAGTCTAAGGGTGCTCGTGCTTAGGATACTGGTACTAAAGCCATCCCATTAGGACCTCACAGATGCCCAGGATGCAAGGTAAATGGAGAGCCTCCATATATGAGCTGCCTCTGACCCGACCCTTAGTTTAATTACGTGTTATGCATCAGGCATTGTTTGGATCTGAATTCCAAACAGTGCCTGCCCTACATTACCTAAAGGGAGTTACTTAATTCTGACCACCCACAGGGCTACTTTGCTGCACTAGACTCTAGGTCAGAACCTGCCATTTTAATAACCAATGTCAGAGGCAGTTTTTCACTTTATTATTTTGTCCCCTAAATACAAGAGAAAATGGAGTTTTTCTGGGCTGGTTATGGTAACTCATGGCTGCAGATCTTCCTGAAGATGCCTTCGTATTGCATGTACCAAGTCCTGAGAGTTTTAGGCCTAATATCAAATTTCAGCCAGATTTCACAAGTGACCCTCTACAAGTATGTAAGATATGGGAGCTCCTAGTTTATGGGACCTTTAGAGCCTGGATGGCTTCCCAGAGGATGTCCTGAGGAAGCTTGGATTTGAATGAAGAAGTGTGGCAACAAGACAGGCTTTAGCAAGAAACGTGGGAATAAGTTCAAGTTCCTTTAATGAATTAAAGAGTGCCCTTGCTCATCTTTGAAAGGATTTAGATGCCAGGCGGTATTGCAAATAACCTTACATTCACTTAATCGCCACATCTGTTTTACAAAATATTTTTGAAAGGTGGTAAAGCCGTTGGAGCTTTTATCTGCTATTTGCTCCTAGACCTTCAGAAGGTGTAGTAGTAAAACTGCAGGTCTGGCAACTTCAAATCCTAGATCTCTGCATGTTAAGCTACTCCTGCCCATATTTTCCTAACTCAAAGCCAGAGGGGGGGTAGGTCAAAGCTGTGATGAGGGCCCAAACCCTCATCTCAAACCTTGACTGCTGAGGGGCTCTTCTGTGGGAGGAGGGGGATCAACAAAGCCAGCTTTTGGGGCAAGGGAGCTGGCTTCCAGTGAAGACGAACTGGACATCTGTGGAACGGGGAGAAGAAAGTGTATCTTTAGCAAGAGGTTTGTCTTGACTACCCAATGTAAACCAAGTTAACCTCATCATTGTCTGATTTCCTTATCCATTTACCTAGATCTACCTAATAGGATGTATGAGGGTTAAATGAGTTCATTCACAGCACTTGATAACTTGGCACATGGTGGTCAGCAAATATCGGCAATTAACCACACCAATCACACCTGTGGTGCCCCTAGCTCCAGGTGGGCCCTCACCAGAGGTGGGTACTGGTATTCCTGGGCATTTGCTGGATTGATCTCTGCCAGTGTCTGGACACCTGCATCTCTTGCATTAACCAGTCGCAGAAAGAGCTCAGCCTGACCTACCTGGAGAGAGATGAAATAGTAATGCATCTGTACCTGGAGTAGACCCAGTCCTCGTTACTCCACACTTACCTGGGGAATCCCATTCAGCTGCCCAAGGCTAAGGCTGGGGTCCAGAGGAAGGGCCCGAAGTGGAATACGCCAGTGACCACTTAGCACTCTTTGATCCCGGTCAAATAACACCAGTGAGGCCCAAGCCTTTGGCTGTGGTGCTGTAGCCCATGCCAGCCCCTGCCAGGCCTGTAGCTCACAGACCAAGGATACTGATGGTGAAGGTGGCAGTCTAGAACAACCAAAACAAGGTGTCAGAACTGTTCTCCCTTCCTAGGATAGCCCTCAGAGCCAGTGGCCCTATGTACACATGAGAAAACTCAGAATGAGGGAAAAGCCTCAAAATGTGGCACCAAAGCCAATCTCCACATACTGACCTGGGTACAGGCTGCCTGCTGGCAAGGATGGCACAGTTGCCCATGGGCCCAGGAGCTGGAGGTGGGGGCAAGCAAAGGGCTGGGGGCAATGCTGTGACCCCTCCTGTATCCTGTCCATCTCGGGTCAAACCGGTCAGTAGTTGCACCCAAATCCAAGAAGCCTCAAGTCCCCGAAGGAAGTCATAGAAAATGACCAGACCAGCCCTGAAGAACACAGGTCTCAGCTGGCACCTACACATAAACACACCCCCAGCTCCTCTTAACCTTGCCCCCCTCAACCCTCACTTGTCCTAGTGGTCTCCTTAATTAAAAGTGATGGCCAAGTCACAGAGGATGTCAAAAGAGGAAGCCCGCCTCACCCAGGGTCGTAGGGTGCAGGGCCCAGTACGTCAGAAGTGGGCAGGAGGAAGTGTGCATCCAGGCCTAGGTTTCTGGTCATGGTTCCAGGAGGCAGCGGCTGTAGTTGGGAAAGAGTGGACCCCGGAAAGCCTCCCAGGTGTCCATGCTTCCCCAACTGCACAAAACAGAACTGCCTGCCACCCTCCCCCACCAAACCCCTGGGTCCTCACAGCCTCTTCTGTGCCACTCAATAGGACACCTGTGGGGTGTGGAATCGGTGGCAGTGGGGGAGCCACCCGGGGTGGGAGGCGTGGGGGATCTTCCCTCCTTCTCAGACTTGGGCTGGGATTCGCGGCAGGTGGCAGCTTCCTAGGCCCTGGGAGCAGAATTAAGAGTAGGGCACCCCTAAGCAGGACACAGCAAGTAACAGCGCTGAGATAACCCTCCCCCGGGAGCCTAGGTGCATGGACACCTGGAGATGCACGTAAACAAGGACGGACAGCACGTAAACACCAGCCTCATTCCCCATACATGGTCTCTCTAACCCCCTCTTCCGAGCTTGGTCTGATTGAGCTAGGTGACCTGGGACGGGTACTCGCTGAAGCCAGGACGCAGGGCCTGCGCCTCTCTGCATCTGCAAGGCCAGGATTTCTGCCTCCAGGCGCCGGTTTTCAGCTTCCACTACTAGAAGCTCCCCCAGTGTGGCATCTGCCTTCCTTCCTGCGATGAAAAGTCCGACCTGTCACCTCTGACCTCTGGTGACCAGCTGGTGAGATTCTGAGTTCTCCAGCTTTAGGTCTCTTTGGACAAGGCTGGATTTGTCAGGTAACATTCTAGCCATTGCCACAAAGACCACCCAGGTTTTATACTTCTGGGTTTTTGCTCAGGTGGTCCTCATGCCTCCCTCATCACCTCCCTCAACCGCCCTTTTCCTCCTCCCACAATTAAGACCACCGCATCTGAGAGGCACTCCTGGCCGGCCCCCCGGACCCCGCCTGTTCACCCCTGCGAGTCCGCAACCGCTGCAGCTCCAGTGTTGAGGCCTCCACTTGCAATTGACATATCTGGCCCAAAACGCCGGGGTCCCGGCCCCCGCCTCGAACATAGGCCTCGCGCAGGGCCCTAGGGAGGGAGTAGGGGACAAAAAGGCAGCAGCGTCTTTCCAGAGCTGATCAGCGCTTCGCCCATGCCGTACCCGGGCCCGGGACCTCACCCGATCTCGGCAGCCAGAGTCCCTGGGTTGGCCTGTAGTACCGGACAACAGAGTTCTGCCTGTCGCAAGGCGTTGAGCCCAGTCCTGGAGTAGGGGGATACCGGCGCGGAAAAGGTATTACAGATCCAGACGCCAGGCCTCCGGAAGCCCCACCCCTTCCCGACCTAACACTCGCAGCTTTCCAGCGGCTTAGGGGCTGGAGCCTCGCGCGTCCCGCCCTCCCAAGGGTCCCGCCCAGCCCCAGCCCCGCCCCCGCCCCGCCCCCAAGCCAGCTCAGCTGAGCTACCGAATTCCCCGAGCCGGCTCTCACCCGGACTCTGGCTGTAGCTGCTGAACGTGCGCCCCTAGCACTTCTAGAGCTCCCCGCGTTCGCCGGCCTTCTGCCCTGAGTTCTCGAAGCTCCCGCTCCAGGCCGATAAGGCGTGATATTCCGCCCCGGGTCTGGGCCAAACCTTGGAGGCGTTGGCTCAGTTCTGAGGCGGTAAGGGATTGGGTCGCAACGGGGCCAACAAACTCAAATCCGAAGGGCGAGGGGCGGAGCGGGCCCTTAGTCCCCCTCTCCTTTCCCCTCACCCTCGTTGCGTCGCTCCAGGGCAAGGCTCTGTGCCTTCGTCTCCACCATCCGCTTTGCGTGAGTCCTTTGCAATGCCCAAAGCCTCTCTCCCGGGCTTCCAGCAGCTTCTGGGGTGGGGCCCTGAGTCAGCGCCTCACAACGTCTTCGGAGCCCTTCTGATCTTCGGGGGACCTCTGTTATCCAGGGTTGCATTTCCTGTAGGTACAGCCACAGCCGCTGCACCTGGAGATAACAGGAACGCGCGATCTCTGTTAGGAGTAATCCGACCTATAATCTGCCTGATCTGTAGGCTTGGGGAGGACGCTGAATTTTGAGCCAAGAGTACCTCCTCCGTTAGCTTCTTCAGAGCCAATTTGCTGGCCTCTTGGTCTGAGATGCCCTGTTGTCCTTGTGGCACAACCTGGCGACAGGGTGTGGGATGAGAAATCCTCAAAGAGTTGTTTGAATACCCGCCCGGTTTGGCCAGAGGCGGCCTGTTGAGGGGTGTGCACCAGGTGTTACCTCTGGGGTCAGATGGCCAATGCAGAAGCGCTGAGTGTGGGTAGCCAGCAGGGCCCAGGAGCGGAAAACCATGTCACAGGACCCACAGGACAGGAGCCCTGGCTCCCCAGAGTAGGAGGCCATGGAATGGGATCCCTTTCCTGACACCAGACAAGACCTGCAGAAGACAGGACAGAGGGCAGGGGAATGGGAGAGGAGTTTGAAACAGAAAGCCAGAGGCAGAGAGGAAAGGCCAGGTTTACTGAGTTTAGATTAAGTTTATGTTTGGGGAGGAGATTTAGCAACCTGGGAAACAACTACAAGTCTAGGCAGGTCTGGAGCGTGGGCGGGAAAAAGCAGGCCACCTTTGGGAGGAGCCCCTAAAAAGTGTCACAAGGACTGCTCTACCTAATTACATGAGCATGGGCAAGTCCCTTTTAAGATCTCCGTTTCTCTGCTTATGTAAAGGGGAACAAACAGCTGTCTCCTAGGCTGGCTGGGCCCCATCACTCCCGATTGCTGGCCACTCAATAGCCTCCAGCAGGGAGGTGTCATCTTGTTCATTCTTGTTTTCCCCCAAATGGAGGTTACCCAAGTTAGCCCCATTCTCCATTCTAGGGAACACCTGGGAATGGAAGCAATCGGCCCTTCTGGGTTTTCTTCCAAGAAACCTTTCCTGTAGGCTGAAAAGCTCTTCTTTGCACTGTGCCTCTCTGGAAGAAACCACAGCTCTTGTATAACCAAGTCACACCAAGGCCAGGGGTCTCTCCCTAACACCCATTCCCTGATTCCTGTTTTTTGGGTTTTGTTTTGTTTGGCTATACAGGAAAGATAGTCCACACAGGCCAAGGAATGGAAAGTTCAGGGAGAACATTATAAATTTATCAGATGAGGGTAAGCTTTCACTTGAGCTGGCCGGGGCCAGGGAGGCCCTTCTTGTGGGTCAGATCTCTCTGCCACCTCCCCAAAGATCTGCATCCATCAGAGGCAGGAGCTCTGACTTAGCCCCATGTTTCCAAACAAACTCCCTTTTCTAAACAAGATAGAGACTTAAGGTAGCAACACCCCCTCCCCATGTAAGGCCAAGATATGACCAGCAACAGCTTGCAAAGCATTTCAAAGCATGTGATCTCAGTCCAGCTTAAGTCCAAGGGAGAAGGGCACATTTTTAGAAATCTGTTCTGTGAAAGCTAGTTAGGAGCAAAGCCCAAGGCTGAACAGGTACGATATTTCTATCTCAACCAATTTCTCATGTCTGGTTTAATACTTCTGCAACTTAATTCATTTATAGTATTCACGGATTCTAATATGCACGTTTTTTCCACATTTTAACACTGAAATCAGGATCGACAATGTAGTAACTGTGAAGTTTTCTTATTACTACATAAAAGAATGTCTTCAAATAGATATATTCAATGAAATATGATAGTTTTTATTGCTCAATCAACATTTCTACTTGGACTACTTGTCACACTAGCAGGAGAGACTATATAATAGTGTGGCAGATAGGGTCTCTGCCTTCCTAGCCTTTAGAATCCAACAAATGTCATGCTAGTCTTTCTGCCTCTAGACCTCTACCCCTTCTGAAGACACTACAAGTTAGTCATCTAACATGCAATGAGGCCTGTTACTCTGCTGCTGGTCTCCTATTAGAGTATGATCTTAGACCTCTATAGCCACTGTAGGGATGGCCAAAGAGTGCCAGTGTATCTGTTTGGTTTAACTTCTACCTGGTCCATCAAATTTTGGACTAAGGTTTCATTTTTAATGTAACTTTATTTTCTTTCCTACTGGGCTGGGCACTCCCTGCATCCCCAGAGCCTTGCTGGGGAAGTGTATGTTGAATGAGAAAATGTACCTCCTCCACTGGTCACCCAGACAGCACTGGCTCAAACCCTTTCCCATGTTCTTATTTAGCAGGAAACTGAGACATAAACCTTCCTTAAAATATGCACACTGGTAAATACTTAAGCAGTGAAAATCAGTTCCAGGAAGGAAACTTGGGTTTCTGATTTTATTATGGGTAATTTATTGCACAAATTCTTCTGCATCAGAAAAGTATCTGCTAAAAGGAGAAACAGGTGTGTCTGAATTCAGATTTCCCTCAGACTTCTAAAAGTATTTCCCCAAAGAATCCACTCATCTAATTTTAAAGGAAATATACTTCTTACACAAGACAATCCAAACTGATGCAAAATATTTATTCCAAGTTAGTTATTTTATGCAGTAGTTTTCCCCCTCAACAGACTTGTGATAACCACATCTTTTAAATCTGTAAATAATGTTATCAAAATAATCTTAATCTTTGAAATCTCACAAAAATTTATATTTTACAATCCACCCTGAATATCAAGGCTGCAAGAATAACACATTTCCTATATCCAAATATTTTACAGCTGTACCCAAAAAGGAAAAAAAAAAAAAAAAAAAAAAAAAAAAAAAGAAAGAAAGAAAAAGAAAAAGAAAACCATGTATGCTTGGTTAAGGGCTATCGTTACCCGAGCAGCCAAAAATAAAATAAAATATCCAAATTATTAGCATTAATTTAATACAATTATAACTTCAATAGTCACTTTGTCATTGACAATGATTGCTTGAGCACAGGGGTGAGTGCCCCAAGGGCTGGTAGTAGAAGCTGTTGCTGCAGACCGGTGTCTCCTCCTCTCTGCACTGCCAGCTCCCACCTGTGCATCGCCCCATATATACTGTGTCTGTGTGTGTGTATTTAAAAAATTTTTCCCATCACACAAACTTCTTTCTATTAAGCAGATAACAGGGAAGAACAACAACAAAAGCTAAACAAGCCAATTGCTCTCTCTTTGGGATATGATTATTTCCCTTGTGCATGAAGTATTCAACAACAACATAAGAAAAGGAAAAGAACAATTTCTTTTGTATACTCTCTAAACACACAAGCTGAGTTTCCTGGGTCAGATTTGTGAACATTTATATGCCTACTTCCAGGCATCGTCATCTGATGTTTCACTGCTACTGGTTTCCGTGTCTGAGTCCTCAAACTCTGCTTTACAAGTGCTTCTCCATGGGGAGAACAGGCTGGAACTGCGGCTCTGCAAAAAGCCATTCTTCCCAAAGCCATTTCTTCTCAGCTATGGTTAGCATGGGAAAGAAAAAAGAAAACCATCAAAAACGACACTGGCAATGGGACCTGGAAAAGGCCAGGCCTCAATTCAATTCTAGGCAGAATGTGGACGGCGCCCTTCTGAGAGATTAAGGATTTCATATAGCTGTGCTTTTCAAAGTTTAATGTGCAAATCAATCATTTAATGATTTTTTTAAAATGCAGATTCTGATTTCAGTAGGTAGGGTTTCAGATTCTCTATTTCTCCAAGTTCTCAGATGATGACAATGACTGAGGGGATAGTTCTGAGTAGCAAAATTTTTCTGTCAGCCTGTAATTTCTCTTTATAGGACTTGATACTGTTATTTGTGCTTTAAACATAAATGCCATAAATACAAATACATGTAAATAAAATATAAATATAAATACCACCAGAATTTAGGCTCCACGAGGTTTGTAGAGACTCCATTTATCTTGCTCACTGCTATAAACCCTAGGATCTGGCAGTGTTTCACTCAAAGACTCCAAACATTTGTTGAATGAATTCAAATATGTCGTTTCTTGGCTCTGGCCAGAGTATCTGAAGGAAACCATAACGCTGAAGGCAGGGGAGGGTGAGCTTGCTTCTCTAGAGACCAAGGGCTGAGCCCCTAGCTTTGGACACAGTCTTGTGGCTCTGATAAGGAGTTAGAGCTGCCAGGATGAAAGACTATACTACCTTCTGAAATCTGCAAACTACTGACCTAGTTTTTGTATCCACCTACTGGAGATCCATATTGCCTAGGAAGTGATACACTTCTCTTTATTTTTACTATGACAACTTACTTTATATTTTCTTCTCCAAGGTCCTTTTCTTACACTAAACTGGGGCTCCCTAAGGACAAGGATTGTTCTGACTCCTTCCTCTCCTGGTCATTAACTGGTGTCCAGGAAAGGTTTATGACATACCTGCTCTGTCTTCATGTGGAACTCTCTGAGCTCATCCTCTGTGAGGGGGAGGCAATTCTCATCATTTTCAGGATACTCTTGCCATCCCATTGCTTTCAATAACCTTGTAGAGGGAGGTAAGGCAAAACAAAAACAAAACAAAACAAAAAAAACAAAAAAACATGACACCTTTAAGCATAAGTGGGAAGCCCACAACTTTTCAGAAAAAACTTACTTGTCTAGGGGCAATGGTACCCACTTGGATTTTTCTTTCCTCCCCAGCGGGGTAAACTTTAATTATGGCAACTTAGGTGCTTGAATTAAATGAGGGATCTCCACAGTTGCTCTTTCCAGAGCACAAGGGCTATAGAGAAGAGATAGTAGAGCAGAAAATAAGATTGCATAAGAGCCAAAATGCAAGGGCCCTCTCTATCCCATAGATAAAACAGAGGAAGAAATCTCACTTTTGTCTCTTGTAAGTAAATTAGTACAGTTCCACATGTACCTAAGTTTTCTTTCAAGTTCATGGCATTGTGGTCTCCTTCATACTCTTGTGATCTTGCTGACTCCTAAAGTTATTCTGGACAGGAACCTCCTTTCAGGAAGGGACTGCCAAACATGGCAGGTCCTATCTGCCATCTAGTTAGTTGCCCAGAGAGCTGGCTGCTCTGTGTTTGAGGCCCTCATTAAAAGAATGCACTCCACCCATGGGGGTCTCATGCCTCCTAAAGCCCTTTAAAGGCTTCTTGGAACTGCTCACTTGGGTTAGGAGGGCCCAAGGGCCAGCACAACAGTCCCAGAAAACCGGTTCCCCTTTCCACCCAGAGTTATAAACTGAATCTGAAACTAAACTACATGAAAGCCTTGGAGAGGAAAGTGTAAAAAAAGCTGGCAAATCTGTAAAGCAATGCCTAGCGGGCAATAGGTCAAGCAGGGGCATACAGAGAGAACACATTATTGTGCTAATGGACACTTCTCTCTGTATGCCAGACCAGATGTGAAATGTCTTAAGTATGTTCAAGCTTCTCGCAGGCCATACGCAGCATCCACTGTGATCTGATCTTCCCTTACCTGTGCTCTGCTTCCAGAGAATGTGAGAGGACTTCCCCTTCCTCCTCTATAGGGAGACTAAGACCATTTTGATGACAGCCTTCCTCTCCATTTTCCTTTGGTTCTGGTGTGCTGTTGTCCTCCAACTGAAATAAGGACACACTTGGTTTAATGATCCTTTGTGGCAAGAAAAGTAATCTACAAAATTAAGGAGTCAGGATTGAGGGAAGTGCTTTCCAGAAAACAACTTCAGTTCAAAAGTCTTCCTATTTAATAATGAGGACTTGCTCACCTTACTAAGATTTCCAAAGTATTACCAACTAGTCAGGATCTTAACTTCAGGTTATGTCAATGGTGGCAGAGCTATTAGATCCCTATGCAATACCCATGCAATCATTTGGTCTAAAGAACTGTGCTCAGCTTTAAAAAGTTCACTTTCGGGTACCTGGGTGGCTCAAGTCAACTGAGAGCGTCCGACACTTGATTTTGGCTCAGGTCATTATCCCAGGGTAAAAAAAAAAAAAAAAAGTTCACTTTCCTAGAGTTCTTGCAGCTAGGTGTTGCTATCTGACAGTTGGCCAATGTTGTATACATGCAAATTGCAGGATGGGGCTTTTAAGGAAGCACTTAAAGAAGGGAGATGTCATCCTCTTTCAGGTTTTTCGCTCTTTGTCCTTTCTCTAACCAGAACATGGATGGGTAGTATAGAGGTGCATAACTAGCCAAGCCCAAGTTGACTAAAACTTACAAGTTTCTTGATAATACCAAGGAACTCACCCTCGTATTTTTTTATTTTTAGTTTTTTTAAATGTTTATTTTTGAGAGAGAGAACACGAGCAGGAGAGAGGCAGAGAGAGAGGGAGACATAGAATCTGAAGCAGGCTCCAGGCTCAGAACTGTCAGCACAGAGCCTGATGTAGGGCTCGAACTCACAATCTGTGAGATCATGACCTGAGCTGAAGTCGGACACTTAACCAACCATACCACCCAGGTGCCCCAGGCTCACCCTCTTAAACTGCAACCTCTAACTCTCCTGTTGTAGGATACAGAACAAAAACAAAACAAAACAAAACCCTCTTGGCTTTACGGTTTTGTTTGTCAGATTTTCTAATTTTTTAAAATGTATTTCTAAGGTTGGGGGCAACAGAGGGATCCAAAGTGGGCTCTGTGCTTACAGCAGAGAGCCCGCAGTGGGACTTGAACTCTCGAACCATGAGATGATGACCTGAGCCGAAGTCAGATGCTTAACCGACTCAGCCACCCAGGTACCCTGTCAGATTTTCTTATATTGCAAGTAAATATAATCCTAACTGATAAAAGCTTCTGTAAGTTTACCAACTTCTTATAGCACTGACCAATTCAAGACTTTAAAAAAGCATAAATACAACACGGGAAAACCCCTATGTTGCCCAGAAAATTCCTATGGTCTTACATCCTCCAGCTTGTCACAGTCTCTGTTCTCTGAAAAGTCTCCATTCCGGTCATCCTTCAGAGTCTTCAGGAACTCACTCTTCCTGTCGGTAGTTCGGCGGGTCAGCTTGGTCAGGCGAGAGGAGCTGATCTCAATTGGAGGAGTAGTGCTGGAGGGACTCTGGGCAAATATCACAAATAGGTTGCTCCTGACAGCAAAGAGCAAGAACTGGAATTCTCTGGGTCACTTCTATTTGGAAGTGGTTTCCAGAATCTGGCAGCCTATTTACCAGTCTGTCTTTTACCAAAAACAAACTATCCTTTTCATAGAAACAGACTTCAGCTTTGCAGGGTTTTTGCAGTTAAGACTGTATAGTTTATACAGCATCTCTTTCATTTTTTTATAGTCTCGAGAAATGATGCCTGTCTAACATAGTCTACTACAGAGCAACTACTAACTACTCAGCTACTGTCCATCTTTAGACGCTAATGGGGTCAAGAAATGACTCTGAGAGAAGCACAGCTACAAAGGAAATGGAATTAGAGCTGTACATGTCATACCGTGTATCTTAGCATATGTAAGTAAATGAGAAATGGCAATTTTAGAAAAGGCTGTTTGGCCTTGTCCTCACTCACCTCTTTAGGAGAGCTTAAAACTGCACCACCAGCCAGTACTACTGGTTTGGTAACAGAGATTGGACTGGTAAAAGCAGACTCCCGGCTCGAGGAAAGGGATCCTGATTTGTGTTCCATTCTGTTAGCTTTCCATGCACTGGGCTACACAGGAAGAAAGAATAAATCAGTCAAAACAAGTATGGAGACAGAAGCTCAGCCTGGAAGATCAGAAAGCAAACAGTGAAATGTTATGTAAGAACACGAGTTCCAAGAGCTTACCCATCTTAACATGTTTGGGAGGCATGCAACCTCTTTCTGATGTTAGGCACTTGAAGGAGAAAAAAGCAGATGGGAACCAGAAGGGTCATGGGATATTAATAGGTATTTCTCAAAAAGAAAGCTCTGGTTCAATAACTGTGGGAGAAGCTAAAGTGAATAAAGTTCAACAGGTTTCTTCACTGTGCTATTTCTCAAAGCATTTAATTGTATACGAATTTGAGAGGCAGATATAATATACAGCGTTTTCCAAACTTACTGGACCCCAAAATGTTTTGTTTCCCAGAAGGAACTCTTATGGCAGGAAGCTAGTTCTAGGAGGCCAGAGCAGGCAATGTAAATGGCTAGACAATTCTGGTTTGATCCTTTCTTTGCTTGGCCTTGTGGGGCTTAGGCCTATTCTGTCACGCTGGCCCTAGCTCCAATTTTGATGGCGGCATAGTGAAGCCGGAAATTTTTTTTTTGAGTCAATCACACTGTCTGAAGAGACAGGAAGACAAAGCACATCAATGGAGTGAGGCTGGATAAGTGAAAAATGTCCATTTTTCCAGAATGAAACAATCAGAACGGAGAGACAGTCAGGACAAAGGAAGGATCTGAGTGAAAAGAATTTCTTTCTTGGTATTCAACAGGATATTATAGGCTTTAGGAAAGGAATTAATGTAAATGAGTATCTACCAGATGCTTATCAAACTGTTCACATTCTTATTCTAATTAGGTATAATTATTATATTGACTTTGAAGAAAGTTATACAATTTGTCCAAGGTTACTCAAATAGTATGTAGTATTGTTTTTTTGCAATGCCTCCAAAAAGAACATGCAAACAGATAAGAGAGACAATGACCCTACTGGAATGGAGATTAATTTTTTTTCTTGTGCTCATCAAAATCTAAAGATGGCTGCTTATATAAGGCTAAATATCAAAGATGATAGTTCCTCAGTGGCTTCCACAGAGTTGTAGATGGTTACCAGATGCCTTGTCTTTCTTTTTTTTTTTTTTTTCCAACGTTTATTTATTTTTGGGACAGAGAGAGACAGAACATGAACGGGGGAGGGTCAGAGAGAGAGGGAGACACAGAATCGGAAACAGGCTCCGGGCTCTGAGCCATCCGCCCAGAGACTGACGCGGGGCTCGAACTCACGGACCGCGAGATCGTGACCTGGCTGAAGTCGGACGCTTAACCGACTGCGCCACCCAGGCGCCCCGCCTTGTCTTTCTTTTAACATTGTCACCTCAGGACACACAAACACTTGCATTTCTGCCACAGTAGTATGAAAAGTTTACCAATGTTACATGCAACAGGATACCTACATCTATCTCTGCCCAACTTTATTCCAATTTAATCTTAATTTTCAGTAACTCAAACACTATGCTATATAGCTGACTTCTCACTGGACAAAAACCATTATGCCCTGGGCCCTCTTTTAGTAGAGAAATTATATATGTAGAAATCCATCAGAGTGAACCACATATCAACCATGGTTGGCTTTTTTTTTTTTAATGTTTGAGAGAGAGAGAGAGAGAGAGAGAGACAGACAGACAAACAGACAGACAGACACCAAGCGCACATACATGAGCAGGGGAGAGGCAGAGAGAGAATCCCAAGTAGGCTCCACACCACCAGTGCAGAGCTGGATGCTGGATTTGATCCCACAAACCATGAGATCATGACCCGAACCGAAATCAAGAGTCAGACGCTTAACCAACTGAGCCATCCAGGCACCCCTCAACACAGCTTTTTAAAAAATGTCCTCCCTTTCCTTTAAACTCCAATCAAAGCACTCCCAACTCTCTCCACCACAAATGATCCTGTCTTCTCCTACTGGACTCAGAAGTCAGAAGTCACTAGATCAAACTTTCCCCAATTCCCTCCTTTGCACCTCAAGTTTAACAGCTTCCTACTCCCTTTCTACCATTCTACACCTGGCTCATTCTCTTTCCATTCAGAATTTATCAGTTATTTCCTCCCTTCCTTCTAATAAGTTCTTCCACTTTATCTACAAACATGCTAAGCCACCTTACTGAAGCTAGGTGAACAAAACCAAACACATTTATTTTCCTTTATACTACCATCCTTTTATTGACAAGCTTTCCTGCATTAAGTCAGTATCTGCTGTCTTACACTTGCTCATTATTACTTTTCAATTCTTTGCAACATTCACCTCCATCCCCATTTTAATAAAATAGTTCTTTTGGGGCACCTGGGTGGCACAGCCTGCTTCAGTTCCTCTGTCCCCCTCTCCCTCCCCTGCTTGCACTCTCTCCCTAAACAATCAATTAATTAACTAGCTCTTTCAATAAATAACCAAAAATCTTGTTGTCATATTATATTCCAAGGCCAGCTCTTAATAAAAATATCTGTTTTTGGAGATTGCTATTACCCATCTTTTCAGAACCTGTCCCCTCTCTCTTTCCTTTCTGGATTCCCTTGCATCTTTTCAGTGGATCCAGGAGGCATTCTCCGGGGCTCTAGCCTCAGTGTTCTGCTGTAATATGCTTCTCAGTTAACCAGTTATTTGTAACTGTTTAATCCTTTAAATTGTTGAGACCATATGATAATATGTAAAACTGTATCTCTACACTTAATCTCTCTCCTGAGGTTTGTTTTTTTTTTAAAAATGTTTATCTATGTTTGAGAGAGACAGAGACAGCGTGCAAGTGGGGGAGGAGCAGAGAGAGAGGGAGACACAGAATCCAAAAGCAGGCTCCAGGCTCTGAGCTGTCAGCACAGAGCCAGATTTGGAGCTTAAACTCACAAACTGCGAGATCACAACCTGAGTTGAAGTCAGATGCTTAACCAAGTGAGCCACCCACGTGTGCTGTCTCTCCTGAGTTTTTATAAAGACCTCCATGACTGGACTGGCTTTAGTAGTCCTTCCCCCCATCAATTCCCAACTATCAGCCATACTTAAGCATTTGTCTTTTCCCAAACATACCATGTTTTGCCTTCCTTCCTTTCCTTCCCTTTCTTTCCTCTCTCTTTTTGGATAACAATGGTTCCTCTGCCTCAAAAGCCCCATCTACTTGCTCCCTAACAAACTTCTGTTTTCTTTTTTATTTTTTTAAAGTAATCTCTAGGCCCAATGTGGGGCTCAAACTCATGATCCTGAGATCAAGAATCACATGCTTCATGGGCTGTGCCAGCCCTTCAGGTGTGTCCCAAACTTCTACTGTTTTTAAACTATTTACTGACTTAGGCCGTGTCAATATTATATTCCAAGTACTTTTAAAACTTTAATTTCATTCTTTTACCACAATTATGTGACAGATATAATTCGCTCCAATTTATTTTTAAGGAAACAAGTTTAGCAAAATTAAGTAACTTGCTGAAAATCATAGGCCTAGAGAGCGGCATGAAGTTTGACTCTAAAATCCAAATTCTCAACTTCCTCTTTTTTAATCCTTCAGGATGGTAGACATTTTGGAGCAGTGGAAACAGCTCTGGATTGAAGTTGGTCAAACCTGGTTTAAGAGTCCTGGCTCCATCACTTTATTAGCTATGTAATCTCATATTACAGAATTTTCTACATCCTAGGATTAGAGGAGTAAACGTTATCGAATATATGTAAAAGGCCCAATGAAGGTCTTGGAACATAGGAAGATGTCAACAAATGGCAATTCTTTCCTTTTCTACTTCAAAACCCAGTTCAAATCTGACCTTATCTATAAAGACTCTGAGAAGAACATTTATTATTATTATTATTTATTTTTTTATGTTTATTTCTCTTTCAGAGTGAGAGAGAGGGAGACATACAATCTGAAGCAGGCTCCAGGCTCTGAGCTGTCAACACAGAGCCCAACATGGGGCTCAAACTCACAAACAACAAAATCATGACCTGAGCCAAAGTTGGACACTTAACTGACTGAGCCACCCAGGTGCCCCGAGAACATTTTTTTATATCTGTCTCTCCACTAGACAGCAAACTCTTTAAGATTATTTTGGGGGTTTGTTGTTGTTGTTTTATTTGAGAGAGAGAGAGAGAGAGAGAGAGAGTACAGGAGCAGAGAAGAGAGGCAGAGGGAGAAAGAGAGAATCCCAACCAGGCTACATGTTCAGCATGGAGCCCGACAGGGAGCTTGATCCCACAACCCTGGGATCATGACCTGAACCAAAATCAAGAGTCTGATGCTCAACCGACTGAGCCACCCAGGCACCCCTAAGATTATTTTGTGCCTCTAGTGACACAGGTTTTAATACACAGATACTCAACGTCTAGAGAAAATGAATGAATGGATAAATCCACGTTTTCCAGTCATCTCACCTCTTCCTTCCTCTAATACCTCGCTTTTCACATATCTACAACCATTCTCATTAACTGTTCCTGAAATCTGACCTTCCTCTCTTTTACACCTCTAGTGAAACGGCTCCAGAGCTATACCAGTTTCCCAGAAGAACATGTGGTGTCATGTTTTCGGCCTCTAATTTGCTTCACACTGTGTGACTTCACCACCTCCCTTCTCTGTCCACTTTCATCATCCCTGTTCAGGCTTCATTACCTTTTACAAGGACAGTAACAGCTTTTCCTTTAGTTTTCCTATTTTCATTCTACCCTCCACTTAGGATAGTCCTACACAACAGGGCTAAATTAATCTTAACCCCTGTGTCCTGACTTTTGTTCTTGCCACTTCTTCACCCTCAAAACTGTTCCTAGATGTTTGAGGACATGACATTGTCTTAACTCATTTCTATACTCTCTAGAGTCTAACAGAATACTTGCACTCATTTCAAATTAAATAACACTCATAAAAATTCTTTATAAATTCTTAAGGAATGGAGCAAACATAAAGTGTGATGGCATATTGATAATAATAGCTATGGGGCGCCTGGGTGGCGCAGTCGGTTAAGCGTCCGACTTCAGCCAGGTCACGATCTCGCGGTCCGTGAGTTCGAGCCCCGCGTCAGGCTCTGGGCTGATGGCTCAGAGCCTGGAGCCTGTTTCTGATTCTGTGTCTCCCTCTCTCTCTGCCCCTACCCCGTTCATGCTGTCTCTCTCTGTCCCAAAAATAAATAAACATTGATAATAATAGCTATAATTTATTAGCACTTACTATATGTCAGCTTTAAGTACTTCATAAAACCTTCTCATCTATTCCTCACAAAAACCTTAAAAGAGGGGTGGGGCGCCTGGGTGGCGCAGTCGGTTAAGTGTCCGACTTCAGCCAGGTCACGATCTCGTGGTCCGTGAGTTCGAGCCCCGCGTCAGGCTCTGGGCTGATGGCTCAGAGCCTGGGGCCTGTTTCCGATTCTGTGTCTCCCTCTCTCTCTGCCCCTCCCCCGTTCATGCTCTGTCTCTCTCTGTCCCAAAATAAATAAACGTTGAAAAAAAAAAAAAAAAAAAAAAAACCTTAAAAGAGGGGTACTATTACCCCATTTTATAGATGATCAAACTGAGACTTAGTAAGAAACCTGACCACGGTCATATCATAAAGAATGTGCAAAGTGAACTCTATCTACTCCAAAGCCCTGCTGTTAATATTCATGGCACATTATTTCTTTGATAGTACTTGCTCCCTTGACTTAAATTCACATTCTTTCCCTTCTACATCAGAGAAACAAGTATCTTATACCCTTTCAAAGATAATTCAACTTGTCAATCAGTTTTATTCCCACTCATTTCTTCCTGAGCCATGATTCTTTAATGACTTCTTTGAAGTATATTCCAAGTTGCTCCCAAGGGCTTCTTCCTACAGATTTCTTCATCCTTTCACTTAACTTTACCACCACATATATTCTATTTCCTTTTACTGTCAAGTCTCAAAAGTTGCCACTGCCTCTACTCCACCCACATAATTCCAGGATCCCCTGACATCTTGTTTTGTCCCTACACCACTCTCATAAAACCTAAAGTCAAAGGTCATCTAAACCTTTCCAACTGCTAAGGTCAAAACCCATTTTTCATTTATTTTCCTCAAATGGTCAGCAGCAATTGACAAGCGTTGACAACCCCAGTTGCTATCTAAACTCACCTACCCAGATTTTTGTGACAGCATAGTATTTTTTTGATGTCTGAATTATAATTTCTTAGTCTTATGGACTATATTGTTATTTTCCTAATATTTATAAGATATTAAATATTTCCTCCAAGTTTTATTTTCCCGTTCTTTACTCTTCCATCCTTTTCCCTTAGAGATCTTATCTACCCTGAAAGCCTCATTCATTACCACTAGGATAAGGACCCCCAGTCTGGATATTTCCCCAGTGCTCCCAGGAGTAATTAAAATGATCATCCACTATCCCTCAAATATGCCTAGTGTTTTCTGGTTTCAGAACTTGCATTTAACTATCTCTTCTTACTATGTACAATACTCCCCAGACTCTTTTCTGCCTATCCAAATGTGAATCATCCTCCAAAGATCAGTTCAAAAGACAGTTTTCAATAAAATTTTCCTCAATGGTCATAATCTGAACTGATGCTGCTCCTCTAAACTGAACACTAAATAGTGTTTATTTAAAAAAAATTTTTTTTGAATGTTTATTTATTCTTGAGACAGAGACAGAACGCGAACAGGGGAGGGGCAGAGAGACAGGGAGACACAGAATCCAAAACAGGCTCCAGGCACGGAGCTGTCAGCACAGAGCCCGATGTAGGACTCGAACCCACGAACTGTGAGATCCTGACCTGAGCCGAAGTCGGATGCCCAACCGACTGAGCCACGCAGGTGCCCCCTAAATAGTGTTTAAGTAATTTAGTTATTCCAAGTCTGTTTAGAATTTGTTATTAGCATGTTATTATTTTATTTCACATATATCACATGACCTTTCATATTGTTATATCTTGTTAATCAGATTTTCAGCTCATGGAGTATCATGACCCATGTTGTACTTCTCTGTACTGTTCATAACCACCAAACACAGTGCTTACACACAGAGGAAATGAATAAATGCTCACTGCTTTTCCTCTCAATAACAAAGTAAATTCTAGTTATTGTTGTACTGTGCTAACAGCTCAGAGCCTGGAGCCGGCTTCAAATTCTGTGTCTGCCTCTCTCTCTCTCTCAAAAATAAACATTAAAAAAAATTTGGGGGGGGGGGCACCTGGGTGGCTCAGCCAGTAAGCGTCCGACCTTGGCTCAGGTCATGATCTCACAGTTCGTGGGTTTGAGCCCCACATCGGGCTCTGTGCCGTCAGCTCAGAGCCTGGAGCCTGCTTTGGATTCTGCATCTTATTCTCTCTGTGCCTCTCCACGACTCATGCTCTGTCTCTCAAAAATAAACAAACGTTAAACAAATTTTTAAAAAAACACTAAAAAAATTTTAAATTATAATAAAGAGATCCAATAAAGTGTTACAAATATTATGATAAGAGACAAGAGCAATACTCAATTAGAGATAAAAGGATGAATTAGATCTTTAGATGTATGTGATAGAAAAGGATTCACAGAGCAGGTAACATGAACTTGAAGGATAACTAATTTCCCAGGTAAAAGAAAGAAGCGATAGTAAAATATAAAAGATGGATTAGAGTTAGGCTATAAAGAATTATACATGCCACTGCCAAGGAGTCTAGCCACTGTTATTATAAGATCAGTGTTGGCAAGCAACAACCTGTGGGTCAGAGGCCTGTTTTTGTATGGCCCATGAGCTAATAATATTTTACATTTTTCAAGCACTGTAAAACAAACAAAAAACACAAGGGGAAGGGAGAAAAGGTAACAGAGACCATATGTCATAAGTGACCAGCAAAGCCTAAAATATTTATTATTTGGCTCTTCACAGAAAAGTTTACCAAACCCTTCTGTAGATGGTTTGGGACCGCTAAAGTGATTGAGGAAAGGATGTGTTATATTCAATATGTTTTATGATAATCATCCTGGCAGTTCTGTACAAGATGACTGTAGGGAGATGAAGAAATAGAAGAGGACACTACAACAGTAAATGGGAGGTGAAAAGGGCACAGGACATCACAGAGGGAGTTACTGACACGGACTTTATAACTGCTTGGTAGAGGGGAATGAGTAATGAGGAGGAAAGAAGCAGCCAATCTAGACAATCACCCGAGTGATCAAATGGATGTTGATGCTATTAATGGAAACAGCAAATCAAGAGAAACAGGTTTATGAGATGAAGCTCATGAGAATGAGAAGCCTACTAAGCAAGCAGCTGGCAGCAGTAGAGTTTGGAGACAGAGTAAACCATATCTATAGATATCTGTATATAACTATATAGATATCTATACAGTTATATCTATTTTTTTTTCTGTTGAATCATTCACCAGATACTCATTCAGTAGTATATATATTAGGTACTGAATGAGTATCTGGCGAATGATTCAACAGAAAAAAATAAAAATACTAATTTTTTTCCTAATTTATTACCAAACTCCTACTGTATAAGATTCTTATACGGATTCCAAATCATACCTTGGAAGGTGGTGGTGCAGGCTTAGGAACCAGGTTCTTATAGACACTTGGAACCATGGTTGACGATTTGTTCCCATTTGCATGGTGAGATCCTGGTGAGGTGAATGCAGCAGAGAAGGCAGCAGAAGGATCTTCTTTGGAAACTTTTTTGATGACTAGCATTTTGGAAGGTTGCTTGGCACTAGGTGGGTTTTCTGTGAAATACAATAGCGAAGAGACAAAAGAATGTCAAGCAATGGTTAACATGAAGCACAGTTTATATGAAGTCCTCACTTTCAACAGAGAGCTGGCAGGTGAGACTGAGGGACAAACATTTCCTGGTATGCACTTAACAGATATTCTCAAAAGTGACAATACTTGAGAACTACAGGAAAAAAGGCAACATATGAAGCTAAATTCATAAATCAACCAGGAAGCCCAAAGATGTTAGTAGTCCTTCAGGGGCTTAATATGTCTAGTGTATGGTGTGATCACTCAGGCCATCAAGAATGTATCCAAGGGTGGCAGTTCCTGTCAGCAGGGGAATGCAGAGAGATGTGGAAATTGGGAAAAGGAGGCTACCATGGGACCTTCTGATCAAAGTGGAGCAAAGCTTTACACTATTAACAAAGGGGAAATGGTACAACAAGCACCCTTAATTCTGTAACTCAAAATCCAAAACCAGTATTCAGGTATGCTAAAGCCTTCCCAATAAGATGCCTAACTACTGACTGAATAAGTCTAATGTAGGAACTAGGGGAGTCTCATTTGTAAATGCCAACAATTTCAAAACTACAGATCACATTTGGTATAAAATACATTGATTTGTATGTTAATTTTTTATAAGGCTAGTTACTCCCAGCATGTACACATAAACAGGTATATGTATATGTTTTCACCTTGCCTTCTACAATAAGCAACATTTAACTGCCAAACCTGCCCCTTAACCACCCCCACCAAATAAAAAAAAAATCAAGTGTAACCTGGCTGAACAAAATACTCTATAGGATGTGGTAGTATGCAGCCTTTCAAAGAACATTTTAGAAGAGTATCCAATAATATGCAAGAATGCTTAGTACATATTGTTATATATGCCTGCCAAATATTTAGGAGACAATTATAACAACATAAAATTCAATTGGATTGTTACAAATGAATTAGCAATGTTAATTAAACATTACTACTTATAAGCTTTAGATTATTCTCCCTTTGCTTAAAATCTTTCAAATTCAGGGCTCTACAAGCTCTCAATTATCTGTATTGGGATTCCACTACCATTACAGTTCAGTGGTATTTTCGGCGGGCAGAGTAAGAGATAATAGGTGTTAGTTACCATGTGCAAATGGATGAGATGAGAAAAAAAGAGATAAAGAAACAAACAAACAAAAAAGAGATAAAGAATTTTTGCTCTTCTCCATGCGAAGAAAAATTTTAAGTTGTGTGCCTTTAAAATGGCAAAATCTACCTACCCCACACTCCAGAAGGGGTCCCAATAGGTCTGCATGGCTGATTCTGTTTGCCAGCTTCTGGATTCAAAGAAGGCTAGGAAAAAAGGGATATTAATGGTTGATAAAGAAAGCTAATTATTTTGGCACTTTTTACAAAGTAGCCATCACCATGGAACCTATCAAATAATTATATATGAGCAGCACTTATTTAACGCTGTAATCAGAATCAAGTAAGCAGAAGATATTGAAATGCTAAATCAACAGATCTTGTATTAATCTTAGGCTCTCTTGGGTTTCATTTCCCTTAATGTAAGAGAATTAAATTTGTTTTTTTTAAAATGAACAGATTAAATGTAAGTCCTCATCTGCCAATAGGAATATATACGCCAAATAAGGAGGCACAGAAAACTGAATGAACAAGAATGTAGATCACTTTTCTCAGATTTAAGGACAATCTGGACAGTGAAATGTGTAGTATTTGTAACTTATTCTAAGACTGCTTTAGGGCAGAGGCTGACAATGTGCCAGGGACAGTGCTAGAAATACAAAGACAATTAAGAAGAGCCCCTGTGCCCACTACAAAGATATACTTGTAGACAAGCATAATAAAAGGTTACATGGTTTATGATAAAAATTCGTATTATGGAAGAGGAACGGTCAATTCCGCTTGAAAAAGAAGTGCTATCAGAAAAGGTTTCATTAGAGGTTAAAGGACTAAGAAGGAATCTTTAAAGATGAAGTCCAAAGTTGGAAAATGGGTGATTCCAGGAACAGAATGCTCAATGAACATCTGGACAGGAAAGCGTGAAAAAGAACAGAATATTCAGAAATCTGCAAATAGTTTAGAATGATTAGTACTAGGGAAGGAGGGGATCCTTCTGTGGTGAAAGAGATGTCTTGCAAAGTAGGCAAGAGCCAGACTGCAGTTTAGTTTTTAGGGAGACTAAATTTTATCCTGTAGGTACTGAAGATCCATCTCTCGGGCAGAGTTAACATAATCCATAATCATTAAGTTTTTAACAGTCTGGTAAGCAGCTTGAAGGATGTATTTGAGAAGTTTAAACATCAACTAGGAGACCAATTCCACAGATCCATAGATAAAGAGAGAAATGAAGGTAACAGGAATAGAGGAAGAGATGAGGGGAAGGATGGGAAAGTGTTAAGAGCAATAAACTGGACTTAACAAGGTTGAGTATGACACTGGTGTTCAAGCCCAAACTTTACAATATGGTAATAGAGTAGGAAAATGGCTTTTCAGCACAATTACCCACAGGACATTAAACAAACAACAGAAAGATGCCCAGATCCACTACAAACCTTCTGAATCAGAATCTCCAGGGATGGAGCCCCAGCAGGTATATATTTTCAACCCATCAAGGTTGAGAACCACAATAGGATAAGCACAGATACATACTGAACAACTAACTCAATATATAAGTGGACAAATTAGTGATAAAATATGAAGGACAGGTAAATACACTCCTCTGGATAGAAAAATACAGGTAAAGGGAGTCCCCATAGATAAAAGCTGTATTTTCCTGTTTTAACAGGCTTGTGTTCTTTGTTTTAATGTTTATTTCTGAGAGAGACTGAGAGACAGCATGAATGGGGAAGGTGCAGAGAGAGAGGGGGACAGAGGATCTGAAGCAGGTTCTGCCCTGAAAGCAGCGAGCCTGATATGGGGCTCAAACAGACAAACCGTGAGATAATGACTTGAGCCGAAGTTGGATGCCCAACCAACTGAGCCACCCTGGTGCCCCTAAGCTTTTATTCTTAGTCACATTTCATTTAGGGTTTTCAGAGCTACTTTATGTGTGGTACCTTCTATTTCTCTCCATTGGTTTTTTAAAAATAGTAAAATACAACACAGATACAAAAAATTACAAAAAACAAATGGGCAAAAGCTCTGGTAATCACCAGGCAGTTCAAGCAACAGAATATCAACATCCAAACCAGAAAACGTTTTATAAGCCTCATTTAAAAAAAAACAAATCAGGGGTGTCTGGGTGTCTCAGCTGGTTAAGTGTCTGACTCTTGATTTTGGCTCAGGTCATTATCTGAGTTACAGTGACAGATTAACTGACAGTGCAGAGCCTGTTTGGGATTCTGTCTCCCTCTCTCTCTGCCTCCTACTGCTCTCTCTCTCTCTCTCAAAAATAAATAAAACCTAAAACAAACAAAAAACCACAATATAAACCCAAAAAACAAACCTCCCTCCCCTCTAAAAATAACTATTATCCTGACTTATGGTGAACACCTCTTTGTTTTCTTTTACCACCCAAGTGTATATCCCTCAAAATGATTATTTGGTCTCCAAAAAAATATCTCTTAACTCTCTTAACTTACAGGTTACTCTAAAATATCTTATACCTCTATATTTCCTATAAATTGGTGGTTGGTTCTAGAGGTTACAGAACTGCCCCCCCTCCCCTATACACATCTTTATTTTGGAAAGGCAACTTCTTGCTAGCTTTGTGCACTAGGAGACACATAATGTCTGATTATGCTTCTTTTTGTGAGGCTGGCAGATATGGATGCTCATAGCCTAAAACTATCAACTTACTACAAGCTGCAAAACAATGATCTTCCAGTTTTATCATTCCTTCTTTATTAGCTAGTATACTTGCATAAAATGGAATTTCCTCTCATCTATTTGGTGACTCAATGGTAAAATTCACAGGGAAAGATAGACTACATGCTTATTTCTAAGGTGAGGTATCACTGAGAACTCACAAATTTAATCAGTTAATATCCTTAGCTGATGCATGAAACATCTATATTTGGCCAGTGGGAACATCTTCAATTTGGCTACTGAATACTTTTGATACAGCTCTAGTAATCTTTAATCACTTCTCTGCTATGTAGTATGACAAAATGTTCCAAGCTTATCTTACAAATATCCTGTCCAGAAATGCTATTTCAAGACTACAATCTGGGTACTAGGGATGCTAATTGCTACGAGGTTGGTCACTGCTTTTAGGTCTTTTCCATGAGCGGAGTCTGGAAATATATACCCGTTTTCAAAGAATATATCATAACATGACCTCTCACTGATATAGATTTTTTAAAGATTTATTTTAAGAGAGAGATTGCATACGAGGAGGGAAGAGGGGCAGAGGGAGAATCAATCTTAAGCTCAACATGGGGCTCGATCCCATGACCTTGGGATCATGACCTGAGCCAAAAACAAGAGGTGGATGCTCAACCAACCAAGCCACCCATGTGCCCTGATATTTCTAATTCATATTGAGAAACTTGAGTTTTTACCAAACATCTTATATCTATACTTCCTTTCCTCTACACCAAGAATCCTGACTTTCAAGGACACAAGGTATAGAATATCACATTCAACCACTTTATCTCGTATTACATACAACATACAACAGTTACATACAGATTACATACAACAGTAATCAGAGTAACAATCAACATGACACCACCAACATGACTAATAAAATGTTATTCTGTACAGGCTCTCCCCATTCTCCCACTAAAAAGTTATACTTTTTTGGGGCAGTATGCAACTCTTTTTTTTAATGTTTATTATTTATTTTTAAGCAAGGGAGGGGCAGAGTGAGAGGGAGACACAGAATCCAAAGCAGGCTCCAGGCTCTGTCAGCAGAGCCCAACGTGGGGCTTGAACTCACAGACCGTGAGTGAGATCATAACCTGAGCTGAAGTTGGACGCTTAACTGACTGAGCCACCCAGGCGCTCCATGAGCATGCAACTCTTGATCTTGGGATTGTGAGTTCAAGCCCCAAGTTGGGTATAGAGATTACTCAGAAATAAAATCTCTAATAAAAAAAGTAAGGTGGGGCGTCTGGGTGGCTCAGTCGGTTAAGCGTCCAACTTCGGCTCAGGTCATGATCTCACGACTCGTGAGTTCGAGTCCCGCGTCGGGCTCTGTGCTGACAGCTCAGAGCCTGGAGCCTGTTTCAGATTCTGTGTCTCCCTCTCTCTGACCCTCCCCTGTTCATGCTCTGTCTCTCTCTGTCTCAAAAGTAAATAAACGTTAAAAAACAAAAATTAAAAAAAAAAAAAAAAAAAAAAGGTATGCTTTTTCTAGACTGTTAAGAGCCCATTGCTATTACATGCTAAACTCTCTTAACTCTCATTTAGTTCTATAATCAGCCATATATTTAGTATTTACCATCTTTCTGTTTATCTTTCAGGTTTCATTGTCTGAAGCTTGTCTAGTACTTTCCTCAGGAAAATTCTTGGAAACAATATTCCAAGTTCCTACACACTAGTATTTGTGACTTTTAGAAATGAAGATTAGTTTCATAGAGTATAAAATCTTTGGCTCACATTTTGAGTACTGTAATTGTTATTCCATTGACTTGTCATAAAACTTCATCAAAGTCTGATTTTCTTTGTAAGTCACTTGGACAAGCTCAAAGGGTATTTTTCTTTTTCACTTGAATCTAGCATTTTATAAGCCTATTTGGTGTTGGCTGTTCTAGCTGCCCTTTCAATTCATAGCTTCAAATCTTACTGTATTTCAGGGAATTATTCTTGAATTGTAATTTTTAGCCATTAACCTGTTCTTTTGGGATTTTCTGTGTGTGTGTGTGTGTGTGTGTGTGTGTGTGTGATCCTATTATACATATATTGGATCATTTTTGGCCAAATGTGTATCATCTCTCAATTCTTCAAAAAATTTTAATGTTTGAGACAGAGAGAGAGAGAGAGAGAGAGCGCGTGCATGAGCGGGGGAGGGGCAGAAAGAGAAGGAGACACAAAACCCAAAGCAGGCTCCAGGTTCTGAGCCGTCAGCAGAGCCCGATGCGGCACTTGAACCCACAAACTGCAAGATCAGGACCTGAGCCAAAGTCAGACACTCAAATGATTGAGCCACCCAGGTGCCCTTTTATTTTTTATTCACTCATTCATTCATTTAAACAATAATGATGCATTAAAAAAACTTTTTTTTTAAGCAGTCTTCACACATAGCACAGAGACCAACATGGGGCTTGAACTCACAATCCTAAGATCAAGACGTGAAGCAAGATCAAGAGTGGGACACTTAACTGATTGAGCCACCCAGGCACCACCCCCCCCTCAGTTTTTTATATTTAGTAAACTCTACCCCAAAAGTGGGGCTTGAACTTACAACCCTGAGACCAATGGTCACATGCTCTACTGACTGGGCCAACCAGATGCCTCTCAATTCTAACTTTTTTTTTAACGTTTACTCATTTTTGAGAGAGAGAGAGAGAGAGAGAGAGAGAGAGAGAGAGAAAGGGAATCCAAAACAGGATCCAGGCTCTGAGCCATCAGCACAGAGCTCAACATGGGGCTCAAACCCACAAACCATTGAGATCGTGACATAAGCCAAAGTCGGATGCTCAACTGACTGAACCACCTAGGCGCCCCAATTTTAACTTTTGTTTATAAATTCTTATTTATTTTGAGTGAGAGAGAGAGAGAGAGAGAGAGAACGAATGAGTGCGAGCAGGGGAGGGGCAGAGAGAGGGAAAGAATCCCAAGCAGGCTCTGTGCAATGCTGTCAGTGCAGAGACCAACACAGGAACTGTGAGATCATGACCTGAGCCGAAATCAAGAGTTGGATGTTTAACCAATATAGCCACCCAGGTGCTCCTCAATTCTAACTTTTAATGTTTCTCCCTCATTTAAAAATTTTCTTCTAATTCTTAGAAAACATTGATTATTCACTTGAGTTCCTTCTCGTTTAGTCTCCTTCTGAGTATCTTTCCTTATTTCTAGCACCTTGAGTTTTTCTGGTTGAGGTTGTTCTTATGCCATTTTCTTACTATTATCTAAATTTTAAAATAGTATAGTAGTACTGTAGTACTAGTAAATTTTAAAATGGTTATCTGTTTTGTGGACATGCTGTACAGGTGTACGTTGCATTGTCTGTTAAGGATGCTATTCTAGTCTATTCTTTATCCTTGTGACCCTTAAAAATTTTTTTTAAATGTTTTTGAGAGAGAGCAAGCAAGCCAGGGAGGGGCAGAGAGAGAGAGAGAGAGAGAGAGAGAGAGAGAGAGAGAGAGAGAGAAAGAAATCCCAAGCAGGCTGCACGAAGAGCCTGATGCAGGGCTCAAACTCATGAACCATGTGATCATGACCTGAACTGAAACCAGGAGTTGGATGTTTGCACCACCCAGGCGCCACTTCTATTGATCCTTTTATGTTCATTTATGTATGATTAGTTTTGTGAATGTGAGTCAAGACTGCTTTTCTGACATCAAACTTTAGAGCTCTTTTCTGTTGTTTTCATAGTGTTAAAAAAATATGGTGGCTTATGGGGCCGCCTGAGTGGCTCAGGTGGTTGGGTATCCAACTTCAGCTCAGGTCATGATCTCACAGTTGGTGGGTTCAAGCCCTGTGTCAGGCTCTGTGCTGGCATCTTGGAGCCTGGAGCCTGCTTCCGATTCTGTATCTCTCTCTCTCTGCCCTTCCCCTGCTCACACTGTCTCTGTCTCTCAAAAATAAATAAAAATGTTTTAAAAATTTTTAAAAAGGTGGCTTAGTTTCTTTCATGTCCAGGCTATTGTCCCCACCTTCTTCCCTCCCTTTTATCTGAACCTTCTCTTTCCTTTGTCTCTATGTTTTCCATTTCTGTAGCTCAATCTGGATTCTATTTCCAAAAGCTTTGTGTTCAGTGAGGGGCTACATTCTGGAAGGGAATACTGGCTGGTTAATATAAACAATGATAGTGGCCGGTGCTAGTTATCAACTATTGCCTTAGTCCCAAAGTCATCCTTTCTGCCTACTCTTTGTAAATGTGTCTGAGCACTTAAAATTTTTCCCTTTGCCAGCTGTCAGGTTAAGTTTTGTCAGTAGAGCAAGAGAGACTTCTGCTTCTTACTCCGGTGTGCTTACTCAGCAGGCTCCTGCAGCACCCAGTTCCTGCTAAGCCAGGTTCTAAAGTGCAAATGAGCTTTGACTTGAGTGATTTTACAGCAGAGTGACATCTGAACAGCTTTACCAGGTACTTAAGAGGGCAGATTTCCAACATGTTCTCTGGAGAAGCACCTGAACAACTGTTCTGTCATTCAGTAAACCACAGCTAAGCCCTTCCTCACAAGGTCTGGCGGTGATGGGGGAATGGGGATACTCTTCCTTGAGTACTCTATCTTAGCCCTAGGGTTAATGGCTATTCCCTACATCTGCTACTTTGATACTCTTCAGCATTCTCTTTATTGCTAGTCAACTGCTCATTTCCCCAATCCTGTACTTTCCCTGTTGAAACTATTGTGTGGCTTTTCTCTAACTGATCCAACCAGACCCTTTATACCCATTCCAGACTTCTGTATTGACTGACTAGTTTTGTAAAACCACTCCTAATTTTCAGCTGTTCTCCAATTAACGCTCTAAGCCATCTAGAAACAACTGCTGCCTGCCTCTTTTGGGGGCTGTCAGATATCCTATGCTTCCTCCAATTTTTTCCTGCACAAATGCTACCACCACCCAGGTATTATAGTTTTGTGGTTTGTTCCTGTTTAACACCTCACTTTGTTTTGCTGTAGATAATGCCCATGGATTTTTTTCTGGTTCTTCGATTCCAGTTGCTCTGTATTCTTTCTTATTATTTTGAAATAATTTCAGAGTTACAACAAAGTTGCAAAAATAATTCAAAGAATTTCTTTATATTCTGCACAGATGTCTAGATTCTCATGTCACCATTTTACATTTGCTCCAACATTCTAATTATTTTTTCTTGAACCATTTGCAAGCTGAAGGACTTGATACCATTTACCCATAAATACTTTATTATGTGTTTCCTCAAAAGCACATTCTTTATATAATCACAATGCAATTATAAAGACTGGGCATGGGGCGCCTGGGTGGCTCGGTCAGTTAAGCGTCTGACTTTGGCTCAGGTCATGATCTCGCGGTCCGTGAGTTCGAGCCCCGCGTCGGGCTCTGTGCTGACAGCTCAGAGCCTGGAGCCTGTTTCAGATTCTGTGTCTCCCTCTCTCTGTGACCCTCCCCTGTTCATGCTCTGTCTCTCTCTGTCTCAAAAATAAATAAACGTTAAAAAAAAAAAAAAAAAGACTGGGCAATTAACATCAACAAATACTACTATCTAATCTATAACACTTATTCAAATTATAATACTGATTAGTTTCATAGCAAAACAAAATTTTTAAAATGTACATTGTTTTTCTCTCATCCAGTATCCAATCTGGGATTACATGTTTTGTTTTGTTTTTTTTGCATAGGCTCCACGCCCAATGTGAGGCTCGAACTCATGACCCAGAGATCAAGAGTCTCACTGACCTAAGCAAGCCAGGCACCCTGAACGTGTTTCCTTTAGTTGTCTTATCTCTTTAGTTTTCTTTAACCTGGAACTTTTCTTTCATGACAATATTTTTAAAAAGTAGACGCTACTTCTTTTGTAGAATCTTTTGTAATTCTTTAGTAAAACTTCAATTTGAGTGTGTGTGGTATTTCCTTATGGTTAGATTCAGGCTATACATTTCTGGAAGGAGTTCACAAAGGTGAGGTTGCATTCTCAATGCATCACATCAGAAGGCTTATTATATTTATTTCCCCCATGACTGGTGCTGTTAATCTATTTTTTAAGTTTATTTATTTTGAGAGAGAGGGAGGGAAAGAGAGAGAGCACGCACATGCAGGGGTAGGGGCAGAAAGAGGGAGAGAATCCCAATCAGGCTCCACGTCGTCATTGCAGAGTCTGACATGGGCTTGATCCCACGAACCATGAGATCATGACCTGAACCAAAATTAAAAGTCGGATGCTTAACTGACTGAGCCACCCAGGCGCCCATCTATTTTTTTTAATAAAATAAAATATAGAGTGAAATGCACATATATCAAGTATACCATTCTATGAGTTTTGAAAAATGCTCATAACTCCTCAACCTCTATAAAAATAAAAACTACCTTCTACAACAAGAAAGTTCCTTTTGCCCTCTGCAGTCAATCCCCACTTCACACAAGCAACCACTGTTTGGATTTTCTTTCCCACCATAGATTACTTGCTTATTCTAGAATAGGCACATAAATAGAACCAGATGGTATGTACCATTTTGTGTAATGGTACACTGAAACTCATCATGTTGTTTTATCAGTCACTCCTTTTTATTAACAAATATGTAATTCATTACATGATTACACCACAACTTTTCTATTCTTGGGTCAACAGATATTTAAACTGTTTCCAGTTTGGTGCTATTATGAATAAAATTAAAATAAATGAACATTTACCTTCGTTTCTCTTGAGTATCTATAAATAAATATCTAGAAGTGCTGGGTCATAATGTAGTTTTACAAGAAACTACCATAGCTTTTCCCAAAATGGTTAGACTACTTCATGTTCCTGTAATGTATGAGAGTTCCAAATGCTCTAAAATGTGACCGAATTTAGTGTTTTCAGATTTATAAATTTTAGCCATTCTGGAGCGTGGGTAGCAATATCTCACAATGGTCTTAATTTGAATTTCCACATTTCCCTTGCAACTAATGACAATGATTATTTTCTCCATGTGCCTACTGGACATTTGAGTATCCTCCTTTGCGAAGTATCTGTTCAAATCTTGCTCATTTTTTTTTTCAAATTTTTATTTAAATTCTAATTAGTTAACATACTGTGCAATATTGGTTTCACAAGAAGAATTAAGTGATTCATCACTTACATACAACACCCAGTGCTAATCATAACAAGTGCCCTCCTTAATACCCATCACTCATCTAGACCATTTCACACCCACCTCCATCAATCCTGTTTGTTTTCTATCTTTAAGAGTCTCTTATGGCTTGCTTCTCCCTCTTCCCTACCCCCTTGCATATGTTCATCTGTTTTGTTTCTTAAAATCCACAGGTAAGTGAAATCCTATGGTATCTTTCTCTGACTTATTTTGCTTAGCATAATACTCTAGCTGCATCCATCTCACTGCAAATGACAAGGTTTCATTCTTTTTGATGGCTGAGTAATACTCTATTATATATGTACACCACATCTTTATCCATCCATTAGTCGACAGACACATGGACTCTTTGCCATAGTTTGGCTATTGTTGATAATGCTGCTATAAACATTGGGGTGCATGTCCCCCTTTGAATCTGTATTTTTGTATCCTTTGGGTAAATACCTAGTAGCATAATTGTTGGGTTATAGGGTAGTTCTATTCTTAGTTTTTTGAGGAACCTCCATACTGTTCTCCAGAGTGGCTGCACCAGTCTGCATTCCCACCAACAGGGCACATCCTTTCTCCACATCCGCGCCAACACCTGCTGTTTCTTATGTTAACTTTAGCCATTCTAACAGGTGTGAGGTGATATCTCATCATGGTTTTGATTTGTATTTTCCTGATGATGAGTGATGTTGAGCATCTTTTCATGTGTCTGTTAGCCATATGGATGTCTTCTTTTGAAGAGTGTCGATTCATGTCTACTGCCCACTTCTTAACTGGGTTATTTGTTTTTTGAGTGTTGAGTTTGAGAAGTTCTTTATAGATTTTGGATACTAACCCTTTATCAGGTATATAGTTTGCAAATATCTTCTCCTATTCTGTAGGCTGCCTTTTAATTTTGTGGTTTCCTTTGCTGTGCTGAAGCTTTTTATCTTGATGAGGTCCCAATAGTTCATTTTTGCTTTTGTTTCCCTTTTCTCCAGTGATGTGGTCTAGTAAGAAGTTGCTCAGGATGAGGTCACAGAGGTTACTGAACTGTGTTCTCCTCTAAGATTTTGATGGTTTCCTATCTCACATTTAGGTCTCTCATCCATTTTTAATTTATTTTTGTGTATGGTATAAGAAAGTGGTCCAGTTTCATTCTTCTACATGTGGCTGCCCAGTTCCCACAAAACTATTTGTTGAAGAAAGTGTTTTTTCACCTGGATATTCTTTCTTGCTTTGCTGAAGATTATTTGACCATATAGCTGTAGGTCCATTTCTGGGTTTTCTGTTCTGTTCCACTGATCTATATGTCTGTTTTTGAGCCAATACCATGCTGTCTTGATGAGTACAGCTTTATAATATAGGTTGAAATTCAGAATCATGGTGCCTCCAATTTTATTTTTATTTTTCAGGATTGTTATGGCTATTCAGGGTCTTTTATGGTTCCATACAAATTTGAAGACTGTTTGTTTCAGATTTGTGAAAAATGCTGGTGGTATTTTGATGGGTATACATTAAATGTATACATTGCTTTGAGCGGTATACACATTTTAACTATGTTCTTCTAACCCATGAGTATGGAATGCTTTTCCATTTCTTCATAACCTCTTCACTTTCTTTCAGAAGTTTTATGTAATTTTCAGAGTACAGATCTTTTACCTCTTTGGTTAGGTTTATTCCTACATATCTAACTGTTTTAGGTGCAAATGCAAATGGGATCAGTTCCTTGATTTATTTTTCTGCTTTGTTATCGGTGTATAGAAATGCAACAGATTTTTGTATATTGATTTTATATTCTGCAACTTTGCTAAATTCATGTATTAGTTCTGGCAATTTTTGGTGGAGACTTTTGGGTTTTCTACATAGAGTATCACGCTGTCTGCAAATAGTGAAAGTTTGACTTCTTCCTTGCCCATCTGGATTGCCTTTTATTTCGTTTTGTTGTCTGATTGCTAAGGCTAATAAGACTTCCAGTACTATGTTAAATAGTAATGGTGAAACTGGACATCTGTAATCTTGTTCCTAACCACAGGAAAAAGTTTTCAGTTTTTCCCCATCGAGGATGATATTAGCTGTAGGTCTTTTGTATATGGCCTTAATGATGTTGAGGTATGTTCAATCTCTACTTTGTTGAGTTTTTATCAAGAATGGATGTTGTATTTTGTCAAATGCTTTTTCTGCATCTATTGAGAGGTTCATTATGGTTCTCATAAATCTTGCTCATTTTTAAAATACCGAGTTGTTGGGGTACCTGGCTGGCTCAGCTGGTAGAACATGTGACTCTTGATCTTGGAGTCATGAGTTTGGGTCCCACACTGGACATAGAGGTTACTTCAAAGAAATAAAATACAGTAAAACCTTGGATTTCAAGTAACTTGCTTTGCAAGTGTTCCATAAGATGAGCAAATATTTCTAATAAATTTTAACTTGATAAATGAACGATGTCTTGCAATACAAATAGTACATGATGCCAAGCATCACATGATCATAATTGAGTCAACAGTTCTCTTTTGCTCGCTGCAGATTGTGGGTGATCGTCTCCCATACTTGGATGCTTGGTCACAGAGGCCATGGGTTTTGGCAAAAATCAGTGATTTTTCAGAACACTGGAAGGTGCCCACACCTGGCACTAGCGTATTTTTTGTCACTTTAAAGCACCTATGGACAGTCCTTTGCTTTTCCATATAAGAGTAAGCTCAGGAATGATTTGCTTCATTCTAGGTCAGGCTACCTGCAGATATAGACCCTTTCCTCTGCTGCCTTATTGCCAGTTACATTAAATACAGTGTATGACAAGAGTTTATTAACACTGTCCGGTAGTCAACATCGGTGCCAGTGTATACAATGGCCCCCATGCACAAAAAGGTTGAAAAGGCAGGCAGGGAGGAGGAGGAGATGATTACAGTGAAAGTTAAGAAAATCATCGTGGGGTGCCTGCATGGCTCAGTCAGTTAAGCATCTGACTTCGGCTCAGGTCATGATCTCACTTTTCGTGAGTTTGAGCCCCACATCAGGCTCCCTCCCTCTCTGCCCCTTGCCCACTCGCACTCTCTCTCTCTCTCAAAAATAAACAAAAGAAAAAAAAAAAAGAAAACCATCAAGAAGTAAGAACAAAGTTTGCAAGTTGCTAAAATTGCAAGATTTTAGAAGACATCTACATCTGGGGGCGCCTGGATGGCTCAGTCGGTTGAGCGTCTGACTTCAGCTCAGGTAATGATCTCATGGCTTGTGAGTTCGAGCCCCGTGTCGGGCTCTGTGCTGACAGCTCAGAGCCTGGAGCCTGCTTCAGATTCTGTGTCCCCCTCTCTCTGCTCCTCCCCTGCTTGTGCTCTGTCTCTGTCTTTCAAAAATGAATAAACATTAAAAAAAAAAAAAAAAAGACGTCTACGTCTGCATCATGTCTGCAGAGGAGGAGGAGAAAAAGGTGGATGAATCCTTCACTTCAAATGAGATTAGGGAGATGTGTAAAATGTGGCAAACAGTGCAAACTTTGTAGAAAAGCACCACCTCAATAAAGCTGTAGCAGTGCGAGCGACGAATCTGCTTAACAACAATCCAATATCACATTTCTGTAAAATCCTCAAAAGGAGGCAAAAGCAAGTGCCATTGGATAGGTTCCTTGTTAAAACTGCATGAAAAGAAAATGATTCCATTGAACCAATAGACAGCAGTGATTCCATTAGTGATAGTGAAAGTCATCCAATAACCCTCCTCCTCTCTTGTTTCCCTCATACCAACCACAAAGGTTTTCAAAGGTAAGTGCCAATTATTTTTCTTTATATTTTGTATTTTATTTTATTATTTTGTATTATATTACAGTATTGCAATCATTTTTATATGAATATTTTTGGGTTGTGGGATGAATTATCTGAGTTTCCAATATTTCTTACATGGAAATTCGCTGTGATATACAACTGCTTTGGATTACAAGCATGTTTCCAGAATGAATTATGCTCACAAACCATATATATATTTACTGTGTATATAAAATATTGTCTTTTTATTATTAAGTTGTAAGAGTTATTCATATTATATATACAGGTCCCTTTTCATATATGTTTTGCAAATATTTTCTCAGTCTGTGAGATAAGCAGATGTTTTACATTTTGATGAAATTTGATTCATCAATGTTTTTCTTTATGGTTATTGTTTCCTATGTCCAAAGAAATCTTTTTCTACCCTCTAAGCCATAAAGATATTACCCCAAGTTTTCTTCTAGAACCTTTACAGTTTTAGGCCATACATTTGGGTCTATAATTCCTCCCAAATTCATTTTTTTGTACGCTGTGAGAAAAAGGGGGAGATGGGGAGAGGGAGGGAGGGGGCAGGAGGAAGGGAGGGAGGGGGAGGGAGGGAGGGAGGGAGGGGGAGAGGGGGAGAGGGAGAGAGAGAGAGAGAGAGAGTGTGTGTGTGTGTGCATGTATGTATATATAGTTCTTTCTCCACATTTCTTTCTCTGTTGGTATGCTTTAGCATCTTTGTTGAAAATCAAATGAATGTATAAATGGAAGTTTATTTCTAAGCTCTCTATTCTGCTCCACTATTGGACTATCCTTATAATAATGTAACATTATCTTTTTCTTTCTCTTAATTTTATTAAAAAAAATTTTTTTTTCAACGTTTATTTATTTTTTGGGACAGAGAGAGACAGAGCATGAACGGGGGAGGGGCAGAGAGAGAGGGAGACACAGAATCGGAAACAGGCTCCAGGCTCTGAGCCATCAGCCCAGAGCCTGACGCGGGGCTCGAACTCACGGACCGCAAGATTGTGACCTGGCTGAAGTCGGACGCTTAACTGACTGCGCCACCCAGGCGCCCCATCTTTCTCTTAATTTTAGAGAGAGACAGCACAAAGCAGGGCAGAGAGGCAGGGGGAGAGAGAGGGAGAGAGGGGGGGGGGGGAGAGAGGTGGAGAGAGAGAGAGAGAGAGAGAGAGAGAGAGAGAGAGTCAGTCTCAAGCATGCTCCATGCTTAGCATGGAGCCTGACTTGGTACACCTGAGCTGAAATCAAGAGTCGGGACACTCAACTGACTGAGCCACACAGGTACCCCCATCATTATCTTGATTATCAAAGCTTTACACTAAGCTTCAAGTTAGGTAGTGTAAGTCCTCCAATTCTTTTTCAAGATTAATTTGGATATTCTAGAGTCTTTAAGAAAAATTTTTATAATAATTTTGTCCATTTCTATAAGAAAGCATACTGACTGATATTGTGCAGAACCTGTAGAAATGATGTCCTAACAATGTTGGGTCTTCTAATTCAAAGCCTCCCATTCACATTTCTCTTTCTGTTGTCAATTCACTTCCCACTGGGGATGCCACAGAACTGAAACAGTCCTTCTTATCAAACCATACCAATGGGGAGTATAGAGCCTAGTTTAAAAGGTATTCATAAAAAAAAAAAAATACTCTTAAGCAACTTCCACTTTACCCCACATTTCTTGTTTGCTGCAATCTCTTTTTTACCAAAGCAAGCAAAAACAAAACTAATAAAGAGACCCAAATAAACTTCTTTACTATATGCTCTGCTGGCTATGGTCATAATGTAAGACATACTTCTAAATAAACATTCAAGTCATATATAAATTACAATTTTATAGTGGGTTAGTTTAATTATGTGGAGGAGTGCCTGGGTGGCACAGTCAGTTAAGCGTTCAACTTTTGATTTCAGCTCATGGTAGTGGGATTGAGCCCCGTATTGGTCTCCACACTGAGCTTGGGATTCTTTCTCTGCCCTCTCCCCTGCTAGCTCTCTCTCTCTCTCTCTCTCTAAATAAGCATTAAAAAAAGCGGTTTTTAATTATGTGGAATAAAATACAAAAAGAAATGCTTTATAATAGGAATACAATTAAAGTTAAAAAAAAAATTATTTTGAGAGAGAGCAGGAATGGGGGAGGGGCAGACAGAGAGGGAGAGAGAGAGAATCCCAAGTGCAGATAGTGCAGAGCTTCATGCAGGGCTCAAACCCATGAACCATGAGATCATGACCTGAGCTGAAACCAAGAGCTGGACACTTAATCAAATGAGACACCCAGGTGCCCCAAAGTTTTTTGTCATTGCTAGTTTGATGAGGACTTTAACCAAGTTCCAAAAGCATGATGAGTAACAGAGGTTTTTATTAATCTTTCCCACTAGTCTTTCTTATATTTGCTAAATTTATTGAATAAATAATGAAAGTTATCATTTAGTGTCATAAGTCTGCACCACTTAATATTTAGAACATTCTGGACAAATATTCAATACGTCAGGGAAGTATAAACCTTTCACAAATAAAGTTTTGAAAAACAGGTGCCTGGGGTAGGAATTCACATTAAAAAATAACATTTAACGGATCCCAGAATGGGGCCTCTGGGTGGCTCAGTAGATTTAAGCATCTGACTCTTGATTTTGGCTCAGGTCATGATCTCATGGTTCCTGAGATGGAGTCTTGATCCGGCTCTGTGCTGACAGCACAGAGCCTGTTTGGGATTCTTTCTCTCCTTCTCTCTCTGCCCCTCCCCTGCCTGCCCACGTGCTCTCTCTCTCAAAAATAAACAAACATTAAAAAGAAATCTAGAAAAACTAAGATAAAATGACCCAGAACATTTGCTAGACTTGGGAAAAGAGGAGATGACACCTAAATTTGACTCTTAATCAGTTGGCCTTATTAATATATTAAAACGGCTGTCACAGAAGTGACTGGCTAATCGAATGTGCTACTTAAAAATGACGAGGGGCGACTGGATGGCTCAACTGGTTAAGCATCCGACTTCCGGTTCAGGTCACGATCACATGGTTCATGGGTTTGAGCCCTGTGTTAGACTGTCACACTGTCACTGTAGAGCCTGCTTTGGATTTTCCCTCTCTCTCTGTCTCTCTGCCCCTCTCCACTTGCACTTTCTCTCTCTCAAAAAGATAAATTATAAAAATAAATAAATAACTAGAGCTGCGCTGTTCAATATGGTAGCCACTACCTACATGTAGTTGTTGAGCATTCAGGAAGTGTGTCATTTATATTGAGATTATACTACAAACAAGTAGAGGATACACAAAGGATCTTGAAGATCCAGTACAGGGGTGCCTGGGTGGCTCAGTCGGTTAAGCGTCCGACTTCAGCTCAAGTCATGATCTCGCGGTCCGTGAGTTTGAGCCCCGCGTCGGGCTCTCTGCTGACAGCTCAGAGCCTGGAGCCTGTTTCAGATTCTGTGTCTCCCTCTCTCTGCCCCTCCCCTGTTCATGCTCTGTCTCTCTCTGTCTCAAAAATAAATAAACGTTAAAAAAAAAAATTAAAAAAAAAAAAAAAAAAGATCCAGTACAAAAAATAACATAAATTATCTCAATAATTTAAAGATATCAATTACATATTAAAATGTTAATAATTTAGATATATTTTGTTAAATAAAATATACTCGACTTTTTTTTTAAGGCACACTAAAAACTCTACTTTAGGTTGAAAGGCCAAAAGGCATATTAATTCAACACACAATAGCAAAGTTTTACTTACATATAGGAAGGAGCTTAAATACTCACAACTGCATATTTGTAACATCACAATTATTTTATATTAGAGGGAAAAATCAAGAGAAAAAGACCTCTTACGATAACTGGAGAAAGACAATTTAACAGGCAAGACCATTTTTACATAATTTGAATACTGAATTTTGAATGTTAAACCTTATAAAACAAAGGAAATTAAGAACTTTTTAAAGTTTCGAAGGCATAAAGATGAAAAACATGATGATGTGCCAAAAGTTACATAGGAATTTTGGTCATTAAAAAAAAAAAAACAAAAAAAGGAATTTTGGTCATTATCTTCATACTAATCAACTCCATCTAAAAACAATAAAAATCTAAATTTAGGGACTTCCTTTTTTAGCAATTTCTTCAATATTCTTATTATTAACAGGGTCTTATATTTATGGCATTATTTGTTAGGTTTTAATTAAACATCTACACTTTGATACTTACAAAGTCTTCCTCTTCGAATTGTAATTTTTCCACCTTGTCTTCTTTCTTTTCTTCTCTAATCTCTGTAGGTGGCTTCTCCTGAAAGGCACAGCCTTTCCGGGAGTGGAAGCTGCCATTCCAGTGGCGATGGTTCCCTGTGCCACCCCCACTACGCTGGCTCATGCCATCATGACCTCGGGAGGAGCCATGCCAACCAGATAGATTCCCTGTGATTCCAGCATATGTTCCCTTAGAGACACCAGAGTCCACAGAATCGTGGCGGAACAGGGAGGGCTGGTGCCAGGAATCTGGAATAGTAAGGAAAAGTAACACATTACATTTTTGCTTCCTGAACTGATTTACAGTACTACCAAAAGCACTTTAGGGGATCTTTTAAAATAAAAATAAAAGATTAAGGGGCACCTTGGTGGCTCAGTCAGTTAAGCATCTAACTCTTGATTTCGGCTCAGGTCATAATCTCACAGTTCGCGGGATCGAGCCCTGCATCGGGCTCTGCACTAACGGGCTCTGCATCGGAGCCTGCTTGAGATCCTCTATCTCCCTCTCTGCACCTCCTCCACTTGCTCTCTCCCTCCCTCAAAAAATAATAAACAAACAAATAAATAAATGATTAAGCTCACAAAAAAGAAATCACAAAATACATCTTTTTCTTTTATGTAATTTCTATATGAAATCTTCCAAATAAATAAATGACATAGGAGAACACAAGAATGTTAGAAAGCCAATGTAACTGAATAATGACAATAGGAGATCTAATTGAAAAATATGTTTAAAAAACATCATCATTTCAAGATTATGGACAGACTTGCATCCCTCAAAGTGGGCTTGCTCTGAGTAGTTTAAATATAGCCATGGAAGTTGGGCATGGCTTACCTCCTGTAGTTCGTAGAGGTCCATTGTTAAAAAAGCCATCAGAGGAATTATGTCGACGACGGCTTACTCCAAATCTACGGTCTCCTCGGGGTAGGTGTTCTCCGTGTTTTTCGAAGGTGGCTGTAGGTGACTAAGATGATAAAGTATAGAGAAGCAAACAGTTAAGATATCAATCTCAGTATCTTAGGTTTCGTATCAGCCTTTTAGAAAACAAGTAACACTGGCAGAAACCCCATTATGAGCATACGGGCCATAATAAGGGTACTATAGGCCCATGAGTTAGAGAAGTCCTAGGTTACATACTCAATCATTAACTCATTTTCTATATTCCAGAAGGGGAGAGATACTCATTTATTTGCATGAGAGAGTGAACAAAAACCCTGTTGATATCCATAAATAAGACCTCCAACTTTACACTTAAAGATATTAAGTTAATATTACAACAGGAAAGGAAAAGATGCTTGCTTTCAAAAATTCTCAGGGCGCCTGGGTGGTTCAGTTGGTTAAGTGTCCGACTTTGGCTCAGGTCATGATCTCATGGTTTGTGAGTTCGAGAGCTGCTTCGGGCTCTGTGCTGACTGCTCAGAGTCTGGAGCCTGCTTCGGATTCTGTGTCTCCCTCTCTCTCTGCCCTCCCCCACTCATGCTCTGTCTCAAAAATAAAATAAACATTAAAACAATTATTTTTAAATCCTAAACAGCTTTATTACTTTAAGTTATTCTAGAATTGGAGAAAGAAATGTGGATACCACATCACCTTGAGGCCATTAACACCTACACAGTTTTTATAGTTTTATAAAACATTTAGTTCTGAATGTCACTTAATATTCATAACAGTATTATAATTTGGCATCATTCTCATTTTACTCATTTACACATGAAGAAAGAGGTCAGGGAAAATAAGTCTTTGCAGTTACATCATGAAAAGGAAGCAGTTTGAGAAATACAGATGAACTCTCATTTCCCTCCCTATTCCAAATAATTTTATTCTAGAACATTCTTTAGTTTCCAATGAGAGAACAAAGTCTAAGAAGTTGTGAAAAATATGGATATATTTGACAAAGGCTTAGAGGAAAACTACAGGTTGGGGCACAGATATCTTTGCATTTATTTTCTTATTATTAATATCCTCACCAACACTTGGTATTGTTAGTATTGCTTATTTTAGCCAATTCTAATGGATTACAAAGATTTTTCTCCTTTCTTCCAGAAGTTTTATGGTTTTTAGCTCTTTAAATTAGGTTATTATCCACTTCAAGCTAATTTTTGTGTGTGATATGAAGGTTGAAGTCAAGGTTCTCACTCCCCCCCACCCATATTTATATCCAGTTCTAGAACCATTTCCTAAAAAGACTATCACTTCTACATTAAATTACCTTGGCATTTTAGTAAAAAAATCAACTGACTATACCTATAGGACAATTTCTGAATATTCTATTCCATTGCTTTATGTCTATGCTTATGCCAATGCTACACAACTTTGTTTATTGTAACTTTACTGGCAATAGTCAAACCATATTTCCCAATTCTTTTTACTTACTTCACTGTGCTAGATTATCTTTGCAGATAAGATCTACATACTTTTAAATGCTTTCCTGGATCTCACACCTACTCCCTCAGACCCACCATCCCCAAGCTTTGGGTCAGAATTATGCCAATTATGAGATCTTGGGAATTTCAAAAGGGCAATTCAAAATGAAGTTCAGAGAAAAAGGTTGTGGGTCTAGGCAGATAAGGAGTATCTGTCCCAAAAATCACATTTAAAAATAGGGAAGATGGGCCTTTTTTTTTTTTTTTTTGAGATTACCAATCAACTTTGTCCCTCCTTGGGAAGCATTTTTAAGTTTATTAACTTCCCAAAGGTTTCTTTTATCAATAATTTAGGCTGATCTTCTGTGTACTGTGACTAGGACTACTTTACTTCATATGAACTGGCTGTTTTCATTTGTCTTTATTCCTAATTCAACACACATTTTCCCCTGAAATCGTTAAGCAGATTATCATCTCTAAAACAGTTTCTATTTTTTTTAATATTTATTTTTGGGAGAGAGAGTGTGAGCAGGGGAGTGGCAGAGAGAGGGGGACAGAAAAGTTGAAGCAGGCTCTGCACTGACAGCAGCAAGCCCAATGCAGGGCTCAAACTCACAAACTGTGAGATCATAACCTGAACTGAAGTTGGATGCTCAGCCAACTGAGCCGCCCAGGTGCCCCTAAAAGAAAATTTCTAAGATTTAATCTGAGATCCACATAGTAGTCAATCAATGCCTCTCCCTTTTCCTTCTCATCTGTTACTATACACAAATATACATTCATTCCAAAGGTCCATTTCCCCCAAAAAACATTTCCCCTTTACCCCTGCCCCTTTGTACCTAAATAATAGGTAAGCAAATATGTTTTAGTTCCAAAGTGTAGTGCACCTAATCCAGGAAATCTTGTGTGCCACATGAGAAAAGCTTAGCATGTAATGAAAAATGGGGGGTGGGTGGGGAGACACACTTGGCAGTGGCAGGGCACACACTGACTGACTTAGACTGCCTAATTATTTATATCCTATTAAAAGAAATGTGGTAGGCTGATGAAAACACACTTTAAACCCTCAGGCAAGGCTGAATATACAAAAAACACTTAGACTGTAAAAGAGAGGCTGTCAACAAGCTGGGGATAAAACTGTTATTTGGAAAGTTACTATAGGAATGAAGAACAGTACCTTAGCTGACTGTGGTGTTGAGAAATTTAGCCAAGCAGGAACAAAGTCATGCTGCGCCATTTAGGTCCAGTGTCTCTTTTCAGCAAGGTGAGGCATCCAACCTCATGGCCAGGATCTGAAAATGAGAAAACTCTAATCACTTATGCTTGCAAGATCTGGATACCAAAGAACAAAAGAATCTGATTACTCTAAGATCCTCTCTTTATAAAAAGACCTACCCTCTGAGCCTCTCTAAGACTACTTATCAGACATACCTCAAAGTTCTAAACAGGAGCAGCAGTCCATGAATATATGAGTATGAAAAACACATGAACAGAAAAAGGTGACATAAACCTGGAAGGTTATGAATTCTTGAGTTTTATGAGAACAACCTTAAGAATAAACACCTGGGGTGCCTGGGTGGCTCAGTCAGTTAAGCATCTGATTCTTGGTTTTGGCTCAGGTCATGATCTCACGGTTTATGAGTTTGAGCCCTGCATCAGGCTCTGCACTGACAGTGTGGAGCCAGCTTGGGATTCCTTGCTCTCAAAAAATAAACAAACATTTTAAAAACAAATAGCGAAAGGTTTGAAAAAACCAAAAAGAATAAATACCTACTTAAAACTACTGATTCTTATGAAAAGAGATTAACCTGCTTCAGGTACTCAGGCAAATTGTGAAAAAGCAGTAGAAAAGACCTTCCTAGAGAAGGAAGATGCATCAGAGCCTGGAGCCTGTTTCCGATTCTGTGTCTCCCTCTCTCTCTGCCCCTCCCCTGTTCATGCTCTGTCTCTCTCTGTCCCAAAAATAAATAAACGTTGGAGAAGAAAGATGCAATCTCTCAAAGAGTTATTCTTGGGGTGCCTGGGTGGCTCAGTGGGTTAAGTGTCCAACTTCGGCTCAGGTCATGACCTCACAGCTTGTGAGCTCGAGCCCCGTGTCAGGCTCTGTGCAGACAGCTCAGAGCCTGGAGCCTGCTTCAGATTCTGTGTCTCCCTCTCTCTGTGCCCCTCCCCAACTCATGCTCTCTCTCTCAAAAATAAACATTAAACAACAAAAAAAGTTATTCTATTTAGTTCACATTAATTTCCTCCAACACCCACTAGCATCAGTTTTCCTAAGGGATCCATTGGTGTCTCTAAACCATCCCACTAAAGATCTCCAAAATTAAATACACCAGAAAACAGTATGTATTTTCCATTATACAGATACATACACAGTCTTCTTCCAAAGTTAGATATAGGAGAATATTTACCCCAGAGTGTAACCTCTGTGGTCCTGTTTCCCAAACTCCTTGAGTCTGCCAGCTGGATTTCCCACGAGGTTGTCTTGTTAAAAGGGTGCTTAAATAGGCTGGCCAGCAGCACGCCTTGTGATAAAGCACAAGGAAGCCAGACTCTGTGTGGATCACTCTCAGTCCCCTCAATTGCTCATCTTTAACTATCTAATTCCTGACACGTTTCCAAAAAGGGGAAAGGGAAAGGGGAAGGGGGAAGGGGAACATAAAAAGTATTTGTTACATTTAAAAAATGGGGGGAAGGGGAAAGAGCTGTGTCTACGTTCACCTCATTCAACTTCCTTGAGTGACGGCACTATGATGTTGTTTAAATAGATAATACATGGACATCTGCACATTGAGTGCAAACACTGTTCATAACAAGGTCATAGCTAGAAAGACAGGTTAACTCATGTGTGGGCAAATAATGCCATCAAAGCAATAGTCAAAAATATAACATTAAAGAGTTATAAAAGATCTTCTGAACAATCAATTCTAAAGGCAAAACATCCACATGACAAAGTCCTTAATTTACAAATCTCATTATTCCTACACAGCTGCTAAAAAGTATGCAGATATTTATATCTGTTTTAATATTCAAAATCTAAGGGCATAAGAAATCTTGTTTGTTTTTAATCAGACAAGAACTTGATATATGTTTCCCTCTAAAGAATAGCAGCTCTCAAGGCAAATTTCTTTGTTATATAAAGCTCCCAAATGTATCTTCTATTTCTTTGGTCTTCACTATTTATAAATTCACAGCAAAATTAAAACAAGCAGAAGGAAAGAAGTTAAAGGAGTAGTTAAGGAGTAAAACAGTTCCAACGCTGAGGTTTTTCTCTCTTCAGTTTGCTGTATTTCACTTGTTCTGCCTCTCCTGAAGACTGAACTGAGCTGGAGGGTACTATGAAGAATCTTCTGCTTCAGTAGAGTAGTCACTTTTTATTTTGGATCCATTTCCATCATTTTTCAATCATTTAAAGGCCACAGGAATCTATCACTATAAGTGAAAAAGCAAAATAACACTGTATCACAAGAGGCAAAATCATTATTACATATAATTGCTAAAATGAGACACAGTCAAATGATCAATCAATAAAAGGTATTAGTAGTTAAAACTTTTAGGTCCAACTTAGACATTAATTTAATGTGTCACCGCCTATAGCAACAAAATAACTGGCTATAATTCTTTTAAGGATTTTAGACAAGTCAGCTGAACAGTGTCTGTTGTTTTATATAACCATACCTGTAATTAGCTATCAAAGGTAATTCAGAAATGCAAATTATTGAGTTTGTTAGAGTTAACATTTTCTCTCCTACATGAGAATAACTTGCTCTAAGTAATCAAAAAGCCATAAACTTGCTTATTACCACAGTCATCAACTAATACCAACCACAGCTTGATCCTTAAAAATAAGACATCTGTCATAGTATTCCTGATATATGATACATATTTTTAGATACCTAGTTATCAACTGAGAGACTTAGGCTCTTAGGCTCTGACTTACGATATACTGTAAGAGAGAACACAAATATTTCTTTGGCAAATTCCCATCATTCTTCCAGGGGCTAGATAAAAATTTTTTGATATAAGAGGAGGCTTGCATCTGTAGGCAACTCTGGTCTACACTGGTACAAAGTCTAGTTTTGGAGGATATTTCTCATATAATAAATTGGCAGCCTTGCTCTACTATTTTAAGTTCACGGGGATAGGAAATACCAAATTCAGGGCAGTAAATACCTCTGTGAGGAAAGGAAAGGAATCAAAAAGAGGACTTGGATGGCTTTAATTACATCTGTAATACTTTATTTCTTAAAGTGAGTGATACATACATCACTACTCACTCTACACTTTTTTTAATTTACCAGCTTATTAAAGACTATGATAAAGGATATGAATCAACAGCCAGCTGGAAGACATGCATAAGGTGATGAAAGTATGCAGAGCTTCTAAGCTCTCTCCAGGTGCACCACTCTCCCCAATCTCTATGTGTTCACCATTCTCTACACTTTTTACATACTTAAAATACTTGAAACAGTAGTAACAGAACAAGCATATAGCAAGTTATGTATTGGGTGATGGGTATTGAGGAGGGCACCTGTTGGGATGAGCACTGGGTGTTGTATGGAAACCATTTTGACAATAAATTTCATATATTAAAAAAAAAAAAAAAAGTTATGTAAAAGATGGGCGTGCAGCGGCACCTGGGTGGCTCAGTCGGCTGAGCATCCAGCTTTTGATTTCAGATTGGGTCATGATCTTATGGTTCGAGAGTTTGAGCTCCGCATCGGGCTATGCACTGACGGTGCAGAGCCTGCTTGGGATTCTCTTTTGCCTTCTCTCTGCCCCTCCCCCACTTCTCTCTCCCTCTCTCAAAATTAAACAAACATTAAGAAAAAAAGATTTGAATGCAATTTATAATGTACACACACACACACACACACACACACACACACACACACACCCCAATCACCCAGAATATATATATTCCTTCAGTACACATAGAAGTCATAAAAACTGACCTTATACTAGCTAGAAGTCTCCAAAGAATAAAACATTCTATGTTCTCTAACCATACTGTATTAAACTTATAAAATGACATTCTTTTGCAGTTCCCATTCTCCTTCCCCCTCCTGAAAAGATCCTGTCCAAAGTCATTAGGTGGGGTCAAGCAAGGTCAGATCTATAGATCTATGGCAGAGGCGCATGTCAGGGTGCTGGGGCCTAATCAGGATGTGAAGTGTGTCCACGAAGGGTGGAAGATAGGGTAATGTGTGTATGGCAGCAGCCCAGTGAAGAATGTCAGAGCCTGCTGTTTCCTGTTAGGAAACGTAAGGCAAAAGTCCTAGTAGGAGGGCAGCCCAATTCAAAGTGCAGGAACCTGAGTAGAATAAGGAAGCCATCCTGGCAGAGTGACAAGGCCAAGCAAGTTGAGGACTTCCATGCAGCAAGATGCTTTGCACAGGTATTGTAACCTGGGTGAAGTGAGGAAGGAATTAATGTAAGGGAGGAGGTGGTAACTGGAGTTTAGTTACATACTGGGAATTGATCAAAAAGTAAAAAGTATTAAGGAAAAACAGGAGTCAGATTTCTTACTGTGGGAGAAAGGAGGCAATGACAAAATTTCAAAACACACAGAATTACAAAAACCACTATGAATACACCTTCAGTATAACTGGTAGAGCAGTACTTAATGGAAAATAAGCTTCAAGAATACTTTTTTATGGACTTCAAGCTGTATTACAAAGCTGTAATCATCAACACAGTATGGTACTGGCACAAAAACAGACACTCAGATCAATGGAACAGAATAGAGAACCCAGAAATGGACCCACATACGTATGGCCAACTAATCTTTGACAAAGCAGGAAAGAATATCCAATGGAATAAAGACAGTCTCTTCAGCAAGTGGTGCTGGGAAAACTGGACAGCAACATGCAGAAAAATGAACTTGGACCACTTTCTTACACCATACACAAAAATAAATTCAAAATGGATGAAAGACCTAAAATTAAGACAGGAAGCCATCAAAATCCTCAAGGAGAAAGCAGGCAAAACCTCTTTGATCTTGACCACAGCAACTTCTTACTCAACAGGTCTCTGGAGGCAAGGGAAACAAAAGTAAAAATGAACTATTGGGACCTCATCAAAATAAAAAGCTTTTGCACAACGAAGGAAACAATCAGCAAAACCAGAAGGCAACCAACAGAATGGGAGAAGATATTTGTAAACGACATATCAGATAAAGGGTTAGTATCCAAAATCTATAAAGAACTTATCAAATTCAACACCCAAAAAACAAATAATCCAGTGAAGAAATGGGCAAAAGACATGAAAGACATCGCAGATGGCCAACCGACACATGAAAAAATGCTCAACATCACTCATCATCAGGGAAATACAAATCAAAACCACAACGAGATACCACCTCACACCTGTCAGAATGGCTAACATTAACAACTCAGGCAACAACAGGTATTAGGGAGGATGTGGAGAGAGAGGATCTCTTTCTCTGGTGGTAGGAATGCAAATTGGTGCAGCCACTCTGGGAAACAGAGGCTCCTCAAAAAATTAAAAATAGAACTACCCTACGACCCAGCAACTGCGCTACTAGGTATTTACCCAAGGGATACAGGTATGCTGTTTCGAAGGGGCACATGCACCCCAATGTTTACAGTAGCACCATCAACAATAGCCAAAGTATGGAAAGAGCCCAAATGTCCATCGATGGATGAATGGATAAAGATGTACACACACACACACACACACACACACACACACACACACACACACACAATGGAGTATTACTCAGCAATCAAAAAGAATGAAATCTTGCCATTTGCAACTACGTGGATGAACTGGAGGGTATTATACTAAGCGAAATTAATCAGAGAAAGACAAATATCATGACTTCACTCATATGAGGACTTTAAGACACAGAACAGATGAACACAAGGGAAGGAAAGCAAAAATAGTATAAAAACAGGGAGGAGGACAAAACATAAGAGACTCTTAAATATGGAGAACAAACAGAGGGTTACTGGAGGGGTTGTGGGAGGGGGGATGGGCGAAATGGGTAAGGGGCATTTAAGGAATCTACTCCTGAAATCATTGTTGCACTATATGCTAATTTGGATGTAAATTAAGGAATAAAATAAAAAAAAAAAGATACTGAAAATACTACATACAAAACAATACTTGTGTTAAAAAAAAAAAAAAAAGATAGTTGCACAGCAATGTGAATGTACTCAATGCCAATTCACCCAATGCCACATACACTTAAAAATGGCTTAAAAGGTGGAGTGCTTAGGTGGCTCAGTCGATTGAGCGTCCGACTTTGGCTCAGGTCATGATCTCACGGTTTGTGGGTTCGAGCCCCGCATCGGGCTCTGTGCTGACAGCTCAGAGCCTGGAGCCTGCTTCGGATTCTGTGTCCCCCTCTCTCTCTGCCCCACCCCTGCTTGTGCTCTGTCTCTGTCTTTCAAATATGAATAAACATAAAAAAATTTTTTTTAATGGCTTAAAATGGTAAATTTTGTTATTTTACCACCAAAAAAAAAGGGGGGGGGGAAATTTAGACAATATATTTGTTATTGCTTGATTAGCCACAGAGTGTTTCCAGAATGCTACACAAGAAGCTGATAAGGGCTGCTTTGAGGAAGGCAGCTATGCTCACCACTATACCACCAACGCTGGCAAGGGCTGCTTTGAGGGAAGGGAAAGTGGGGGTCATATTTTCTCTGTATATCTATGTATATACCTTTTGGACTTTGAACTATGTGAATGCATTAGCCAGCAACAAATAAACAAGATAAATTTAAAAAAAAAAAAAAAAAAAAAAACAAAACAAAAAACCCATACATCAACCAAAAAACTTAGATCCATAATAGTGATTTTTCAAAAATGAAGGGTATTGAATTTTTTTTCTTAAACCAGAAAATAACATGTTAGAACACTATTAATGAAAACATATCATAACTGAATTTTATTGGTAATAGTTCAGATAAAATGGGAAAAAATAAAGAAAATCTATCAAGGAAAAAAAAGAATAAATAAATGAAAAAAAAAAAAGACTAGGGGCACTTGGGTGGCTCAGATGGTTGAAGGACTCACCCTGAATTTAAGCTCAGGTCATGATCCCAGAGTTATGGAATGGAGCCCCACATCAGGCTACACATTCAATGTGGAGTCTACTTGAGATATTCTCTCTCTCTCTCTCTCTCTCTCCCCCTCTCCTCTTGCCCCTCTCCCTTGCTTCCACTCTCTCTTTCTTAAAACATCCACACACACACGACTAAAACCAAACTGACACAAAACATTTTTATCAAGATGATGGAAAAAGAACAGTAAGGGATGCCTGGGTAGCACAGGGTTAAGCATCTGACTCTTAATCTTGACTCAGATCATGATCTCACGGTTCATGAGTTCGAGCCCCACATCAGGCTCTGTGGAACCTGGTTGGGATTCTGTCTCTTCTCTCTACCCCTCCCTCCTTGCGCGTGTGCGCTCTCGCTCTCTCGGTCTCTCTCAAAATAAATAAATAAATTTTAAAAAAGAAAAAGAGCAATAAAGCAAACCAAAAGGGGTGCCTGGGTAACGCTCAGCCAGTTAAGCATCCAACTTCAGCTCAGGTCACGATCTCACATTTGTGAGTTCAAGCCCCGCATCTAGCTCTCTGCTGTCAGTGCTGAGCCCACTTCAGATCCTCTGTACCCTCCCCTCTGTCCCTCTCCTGCTTGTTGTATGCATGCGCGCTCTCTCAAAAATAAATAAAAATTTAAAATAAAGCAAACCAAAGAAACAGAAGCAAAAAAGGTAAAACAATAGAGATGATTTATAATTAATTTATAGTTACAATAAATGCAACAGATTAAGAAATATTATGAGCAAAATAATTATCATGAGCAATTTATATGCTAATAAATTTGAAAATGGTACACCAGATAATTTCTATTACATGATGAATCTGGCATAGTAAAAAACTTAAATAGACCTGTATATACTGTTACACACACCAAAGACACTTAAATGTGAATCAGAAAATGCCCCTTTTCAAAAGGGTCTGAGGTGAAGAAAGGAAGCTGAATCTCTGCGTGGAATTTGCTCTTGGTTAGCAAAGAGGTGCCTTGTTAGTGAGCTGGGACAGGTTGGTTAGCACTTTGGCCCAGAACAAAAGTTTGGGACCAGACTGCACAAAAGGAATAGCTAATTCAAGGACAATCCCTTGATTTGATTCAGTGGCCCAGTATAAAGATTTTTAAAATCACAACTGATTGCAAGACACACTCTGGGAAAGACCAGCATTTAATATAAACAAATTAAAGGAAGCCAATTCACACAATATTTAGGAAGGAAAATAAGCAGGACTTCATAACTAATGGGATATGGGAGTGGGTGTAAAGGAGAAACAGGCTCCTTTCTAGTTTGTACAACTACATAGATGACCATCATATCATTTGTTAATATAGGGAATAAAATGCTGACTCTTCCTTCAGTGTAATTCAGTTTTTGTTTTTTAAGATTTTATTTTAAAGTAATTTCTACACCAACATGGGGCTCAGACCCACAACACTGAGACCAAGATTTGCATACTCCACCAACTGAGCCAGTCAGGCACTCCTAGAGTTGTTTTTATATATGTCTATACCTACAACTCCCAGTAATAAATGTAATGTCCATGTAATAGGTTTTTATAGAAAGACGTAACTGCTACATGCTTTTTGTCTTAAAGAATTTTGGCTTAAACCACAGAGAATGTGAAATTCAAGGCAGGGAGATGAACCACCCATTAGGTTATTAAGCTGTTAGACACAAAGGAAAAATGCCTCAAATTTTTTTTTTTTTAATTTTAAAAATGTTTATTTGAGAGACAGAGACAGAGTGTGAGCGGGTGAGGGGCAGAGAGGGAGGGAGACACAGAATCCAAAGCAGGCTCCAGGCTCCACACTGTCAGCACAAAGCCCGACGTGGGGCTCGAACTCACACACCGTGAGATCATGACCTGAGCCAAAGTCGGACGCTCAACCGACTGAGCCACCCAGGTGCCCCCAAAAATGCCTCAATTTTAAACATGAGCAGTTCCTTTGCAGACCCGAGTAGGCATGTTCCTCCAGTCTTCCAACTGATGCTTATATACCATCTTTTCAGGCAATTCTCAATTCCAAATTTCTGTAACAGACTCCCAGTTGAGGCAGTGATTGCAGAAGAAATATTAATTGGCAATGCCTTGCTACTGGTATGAAAATTCTAAAGCTATCATATATCTCTTAACAATTCCCACCATCCTCAATAAACACCACACCTAGGATATAAAGTTATTATATAAAAGTGTGATCCGTGCATGCATGTGCAAAGTATGTGGTCGGGAGAAGATGGATGACAAATGGGAGTGTTTAGTAAAAGGCAACAAATAAAAGAGGATGAAAAGAGGTCAGATAAAAAAAAATTCCTGTTATGAAAGCTAAAGACTAAAGAGAAACATGATAAAATGCCAATAATGGTTTTATTAGGATGGTGGAACTACGGGCATTTTGTTTTATCTTCTTTATTAGTCAACATTTTTGGAATGAAATTACTTTGTTCTGCAATTTTTTATAAAATTTTATAAAGTTCTCTGCTGATGCCTTTTGGAGCTGTGGCCATTTTTCTAGAGTGAGTAATTGAAGGGGCTTCTGCTTAACCACAGACAGATTCTGAAAAGGAAAAATTTCATCACTTAAAATTTTCTTAGAACTTTTTAAAAACATTGTACAAGACTAAATTAGAGGGGAAATTAAGATTTAAAAAATATATATTATATATATATTACATATATATAGTTTATATATACAAAGTTTATTTTCAGAGAGACAGTGCACGTGGGGGAAGGGCAGAGAGGGGGACACAGAATCCAAAAAGGGCTCGTTGTTGACAGCGGCAAGCCTGACGTGGGGCTTGAACCCACGAAATGCAAGATCATGACCGGAGCCAAAGTCAGATGCTTAACCAACTAAGCCACCAAGGCACCCCATAAGATATATATTTTTAAATATGAGACATCAAGTATGTGGTCTGGATCTCAGAAAGGTCTGTTCTGGAGACAGAATTTTGGCAACTATCAGTATCTGGTAGATGATGCTTAACTTCAGAGGAGATGAGATCTAGGGAGACTATATGGATATAAATAGTTTTGAAGTGTTGTCTATTCCATCCCTCAGTTTCCATTTCTATTTGTCACTCCAAGATCCAATTACTCACCAATAAGAAAATTGGTTTCATAGGCACTACTAGTCTCTTCCATCCTCTGCCTCAGCCTCTACTCCTGGCTGCTAGATCTCTCTTCCTAAATCTAGGTTCAAATTATATCACAACACTGGCTGAGAAATTTTGTCTTCCTACCAACTACAGAATAGGATTTAAGTTCCTCAGTCTAATAGTCAGAAATAAATGTTTCCTCACAAGTAATCCCCTCTGAAATCTGCAAAGGACTTTGTGCCTTCTAATGTACTTAACATTTACCCCTTCCAGTATAGATATAAATGTTGATCTTAACTCCCAAACAGGCCAAAAACCTATTAGCTTCTATAATCCTGCCTTGCCTTTTTTTGAAACTCAATAGCATCTAACATAGTCTCCAGCATGTGGTAAGGATTCAAAGGTTTAATGAATTTTTACAAATTACAATAAAGCAAGGATGCAGAAAATTGGAACCTTCATACACTTCTGGTAGAAATATAAAATGGTGTAGCTGCTGAAAACAATTGGCAGTTCTGGGGCACCTGGGTGGCTCAGTTAAGCATCTGACTTTGGCTCAGGTCATAATCTTACCACTCATGAATTCAAGTCCCGTGCTGGGCTCTGTGTTGACAGCTCAGAGCCTGGAGCGTGCTTTGGATTCTGTCTCTCCCTCTCTCTCTGCCCTTCCCCTGCTCGCTCTCTCTCTCTTTCAAAAATAAATAAACGTTGGGGCGCCTGGGTGGCGCAGTCGGTTAAGCGTCCGACTTCAGCCAGGTCACGATCTCGCGGTCCGTGAGTTCGAGCCCCGCCATCGGGCTCTGGGCTGATGGCTCAGAGCCTGGAGCCTGTTTCCGATTCTGTGTCTCCTTCTCTCTCTGCCCCTCCCCCGTTCATGCTCTGTCTCTCTCTGTCCCCAAAATAAATAAACGTTGAAAAAAAAAATTAAAAAAAAAAATAAATAAACGTTAAAAAAGGAAAAGAAAAAAAAAAAAACCCAAACAACTGGCAGTTCTTCAAAAAGTTAAACATGGAGTTACCATATGACCTAACATCTCTACTCCTAGATACATGTCCAAGAGAAATGAAAAGATACATACACACAAAAACTTGTAAGTGATATTCACAGCAGCTTTGTTCACAATAGCCAAAGTAGAAACAACCCAAATGTCCACAAACAGATGAAGAAATATAATGTGGTATATCCATTTAATAGATTATTCAGCTATAAAAAGGAACGAAGTACTAATACATGCTACAACATGGATGAACCTTGAAAACTAAAAGAAACCAAATACATAAAAGGACACATACTATATGACTCCATTTATATGAAATATCCAATCCATAGAGACAGAAAACAGATTAAGTGGTTACCAGGGGCTGGAGGGAGTGTGACTGCTTAATGAATATGAGGTTTATGTTTGGAATAATGAAAAAGTTCTGCAACTGGATAGTGGTGACTGTTATAAAACACTGTGAATGTATTTAATGGCACCAAATTGTATATACTTTAATATGGTTACAGTGGGGGCACCTGGCTGGCTCAGTCAGTAGAGCATGTGACTCTTAATCTCAGGATCATGAGTGCAAGCCCAACATTGGGCATGGAGCCTACTTAAATTAAAAAAAAAAAAAAAAAAAAAAAAAATGGTTGCAATGGTAAATCTTACGTTAAGTGCATTTTGCCACAATTTAAAAAGTATAATAAGGCAGCTAAGTCAAAAGAAATAGTCAATATTAAATATAAACAGGGGTGCCTGGGTGGTTTAGTTGGTTAAGCGTCTGACTTCAGTTCAAGTCATGATCTCACGGTTCATGAGTCCAAGCCTCGTATTGGGCTCTGTACTGTCAGCACTGAGCCTGCTTCAGATTGTCTCCCTCACTCTCTGCCCCTCCCCCACTTTCATGAATGCGCTCTCTCCCAAAATAAACATTAAAAAAAAAAAGAGAAACAAAGCTATTTAAAAATAAATAAATACAAACAATGCTCTCCATTAAAAAAATTTTTTTTTCAACGTTTATTCGAGAGATGGAGAGAAACATAGCATGAGGGAGAGAGGGGCAGAGAGGAAAGGAGACACAGAAACCGAAGCAGGCTCTAGGCTCTGGAGCCCAACACGATGCTCAAACCCACAGACTGAGATCATGACCTGAGCTGAAGTTGGATGCTCAGGTGTCCCAATGCTCTCCATTTTTATTCAGGTTTTATCTAAGTGCTTTAGCTCTCTCCCTGTAACATGTATATCAGAAATATCTGTACCTGAATACTTGACCCAAACACGCACTCATAAACATTTGTTGAATATTTTACCTTTTCCAAACCTGTAACTTATCAGGCATTTCATATATGCCTGGCAATTTGCAAAGTACTTCACAACATGATTTAATTTTATCCCTTATAATTAAGCTTGTAATGCAAGTAGAGGATGTCCCTGCCAAGGGACCTTCCCCCAATCTCTTCTTCTACCTTAGGCTCCCTTTACCACTCTGATCTCAGTCAGTCATTTTCTCCACAGTCCAGCAGTGTCGCCATCAACTACTCTTGGTAACTTCTACCTCTTTCTACACTGGTTTCACTGCAAGTAACAAAAAAACACACCCACTTCTCCCCCAACTTTGAACAAAACCCTTTCTTAGAGTCTGTATTTCCCTCTAGGTATTTAAGTTCACTTCCCCTCATTCTTTTTTTAAGTTAGTTAATTTATTTATTTATTTTGAGAGAGACAGAGACTGTGCGAGTGGGGGAGGGGCACAGAGAGAATCCCACGCAGACCCTGCACTGCCAGTGCAGAGCCCTATGTGGGGCTTGAACCCATGAAACCGTGAGATCATGACTTGACTGAAACCAAGAGTCCGATGCTTAACCGACTGAACCACCTAGGCATCCCTCCCTTTATTCCTTTTTTTTTAGTGCTTATTTTTGAGATAGAGAGAGAGACAGTGCGAACAAGGGAGGGGCAGACAGAGGGAGACACAGAATCTGAAGGAGGCTCCAGGCTCTAAGCTGTCAGCACAGAGCCCAGTGTGGGACTCGAACTCATGAACCATGAGATCGTGACCTGAGCCGAAGCTGGATGCCCAACCGACTGAACCACCCAGGCACCTCCCCTCTTCATTCTTAATAAACTTATATAGACAGCAGCGTATCCCTTAGCCTTCATTTTATCACCCCCCCTTTATTCCTCAGTCCACAGCAAATTATTTTTCCCTCACAATTTCAAACACAACTCTGAACACAGATGTCCTTCTAACTCCAAAATCTGATGAGTAGCTCCCAGTTTATCTCTAAATGAAAGCTGTGCTATTTCACATGTTGCTTTGAAGAATAAACCAAATATTAAAAATGAGAAACACATTACACTGATTCTTAGTCAAAGGATGGATTAAACTAAATACAAAGCCAGATACATTATTTACTCCTATTCGGGAAGAATTCTTAAAATAAAACACTGATCTATGTCACTCCTAACATTCACTTTATCCTTTTGCTCCTTCCTCCCACGGACATCAGGGAAGCCATCCATTCCAGAGGTTAACAACAAGAAAAAACTGAGGCAGGCTCTAAAATGTTAAGGGACTTAACCAAGGTAACACATCTAATAAGCAGCTAGGTCAGGCCTGGAATCAAGCCTTCTAACTTCACTGCCTTCTGCATTACACTGTGGATCTTCTTAAAAAATTAATTAATTAACTCATTTGAGAGAGAGAGAAAGAGCACACAAGCAGGGGAGAGAGTTAGAGAATCTTAAGCAGGCTCCATGATCAGCACAAAGCCCAACATGGGGCTCAATCTAACAACCACGAGATCATGACCTGAGCTGAAATCAAGAGTTGGACACTTAACCTACAGAAACACCCAGGTGCACCTACACTGCGGCTCTTAGTCTCCAGTCATAAAATAATTCCTAAAATTAGGGGCACCTGAGTGGCTCAGTTGGTTGGGTGTCCAACTTTGGCTCAGGTCGTGATCTCACGGTTCGTGGGTTCAAGCCCCACGTGGGGCTCTGTGCTGACAGCTCAGAGCCTGGGGCCTGCTTCGGATTCTGTGTCTCCCTCTCTCTCTGGCCCTCCCCTGCACACACTCTGTCTCTCTCTGCCTCTCAAAAATAAATAAAAATGTAAAAAGATAAATAAATAAAAAATAAAAAAAAATTCCTAAAATTAGAAAAATAAAACAAGCTCCTTAAAGTCTTATGGAGCAAATGTACTAAACAAGGATTTTAACTTAAATATAGCGGTTTTTGTCTTTCTTTTTGTACTCCTCTCATTATTTGTCTCTGTCAGTAGAGTCTGGCATCCTAGCAAAACTGAAAGACTTGAAAAATACGTTTTTGTGATAAGAAAAAAACCACATAATGAAATGTGGCTAGTAAGCACATGATTCCTCATCTTTTTTTTAAATTTTTTTTTTCAACGTTTATTTATTTTTTTGGGACAGAGAGAGACAGAGCATGAACGGGGGAGGGGCAGAGAGAGAGGGAGACACAGAATCGGAAACAGGCTCCAGGTTCTGAGCCATCAGCCCAGAGCCTGACGCGGGGCTCGAACTCACGGACCGCGAGATCGTGACCTGGCTGAAGTCGGACGCTTAACCAACTGCGCCACCCAGGCGCCCCGATTCCTCATCTTAATAAAACTACAAGGGTACCTGGGTGGCTCAGTCAATTACGTGCCTGACTTTGGCTCAGGTCATGGCAGTTCATGAGTTCCAGCCCACCATTAGAGTCTCGGCTGATAGTGCCACTGAATCCTGATCCTGTCTCCCTCTCTTTCTGTCCCTCCCCCACTTGCACTCTATCAAAAATAAATAAACATTAAAAAAAAAAAAGATTATCAGGATTATGCCAAAAGACTGGCTAAAAGGGGTAGTAGACTTGGAAGAGTTTGAAGGGAACCTCCCTATTTTTTACTTCCACATGCTCACTTCTTTAAAACTGTTCTGCCTAAGGCGGCACCTATAATCAAGGCTTCATGTTGGTTCTTTTTTCCCATCTCCCTGGTTCAAAAGTGTTCTTCTCACCCATCTTACTGTGGTGTACTACCTTAAGTGTATTAAAAAGAAAAATAAAAAATCTTTTGATTAATGTCGGGAGTATTCTGATTGTTGAGTGTGATGACAGGAATTTCTGTTTAATGGCCTTGTCTCTTGGGTCCCTATTATGAAAGAATGGCTTGGTTCTGAGAGCACAGAGAATGTGGGTAAGATATAGAACATTATTTCATGTAGGTAACAGACTCAGCAATACTCCTTGTAAAGCATGCTGGGAAAACGAATCTACTGTGAAACTCGGCAAGGACTCATACTGTGCCTAAAACTGTGTCTAAGCTACACTAAGAACGTGTCCCAGTTTCACATTTCACATGATTCCAAGCTATTGAAAAGGTCCAAATTTACTTCCAAGAGATCAGTGTTATATATTTGAATAAAAGGAACATAAAGTTTGAAAACATGTTTTTAAAAAAGAAATACAAACACATGTTAAGGTTTACATTACCTTTTTTTTTTTTTTTAAGTGTTTATTTTTGAGAGAGCGGGAGAGGGACAGAGTGTGAGAGGGAGAGGGGCATAGAGAGAAGGAGACACAGAATCCGAAGCAGGCTCCAGGCTCTGAGCTGTCAGCACAGAGCATGATGCGGGGCTTAAACTCATGAACCCTGAGATCATGACCTGAGCCAAAGTCGGACACCTAACTGACTGAGCCACCGAGGCACCCCAAATCTATATTCATTTTTAAGTGCAAATCTTTTGTTACTGTCATAAATGAAGCATACTCATTCCTACCATATAGTTATTTGCTTAATTTAAAGTGACTTTGTGAATTATACTGTTTAAAAAAGTTCCTAGCAAAATAAATTATACTCTTAAAAACAGAACACCTACATCTACACATTAGGGAGGACAACTGTTTCTGAAATGCAATCTAGGATATAATGCCTTAAACTTATAAACAACAAAATACACTTCATTTAATTCCAATAATTTCTCTCTCTCAGATGCTGACATCCCATTTTAATTCTAAAGCATAATTATAAGCACATCTTCAACCATTAAATTTCTATTTCTAGTGCTTGCTTCGGCTTTAACATAATTTTTTAATACTCAATGGGAAAAATCCACAAATACTCAGTATCTACCTTTTAACCAATCTTGTGTTTAATTTTAGATTCATAAACAAAACTCCTTTATAGTCATTTGGTAAGTCTTCTTTTGTAAAGGTTTTTGGGTCTACCTTTTAGAAACTGAGAAATGTAATGACTGGGTAACAAATCATTGAACACACAATCTGTGTTTACAATCTGTGTACAGGCATACTTTGGAGATATTGCAGATTCAGTTCCAGACCACACAATAAAGCAAATATCGCCATAGAGCTGGTCAAACGAATTTTTTGGTTTCACAGTGCACATAAAAGTTGTTTACACTAGGGTTGCCTGGGTGGCTCAGTCAGTTAAGCATCTGACTCTTGATTTCGGCTCAGGTCATGATCTCACAGTTTGTGAGAGAGGCATGGGGCTCTGCACTGACAGCGTGGAGCCTGCGTGGGATCCTCTCCCCACCTCTCTCTTTCAAAAATAAATAAACTTTTTAATAAAAGTTGTCTACAATATACTGTAGTCTATGAAGTGTGCAGTAGTAGTATGTCCAAAAAAATAATGTACATATAGCTTATTGAAAGTACTTTATTGCTAAAAATGCTACCCGTCATGATTTTTCAACCAGTCATAATCTTTTTGCTGGTGGAGGGTCCTGCCTTGGATGTAGGTGCAGCTTCTGCATCAGCACTTGCTGCTTCACCTTGTACTTTGTTATGGAGATGACTACTTCTGCTAGCTTTGAACTTTTCTTCTGCAAGAATTAGGGTCAGGGCACGTGGGTGGCTCAGTCGGTAGAGCATGCGACTTCGGCTCAGGTCATGACCTCGCAGTTCTTGAGTTCGAGCCCCACCGTCAGGCTCTGTGCTGACAGCTCGGAGCTTGGAGCCTGCTTCGGATCCTGTGTCTCCCTCTCTCTACCCCTTCCCCACTCATGCGGTCTCTGTCTCTCAAAGACGAATAAATGTTAAAAAAAAAATTTTTTTTTAATTAAAAAAAGAATTAGGGTCTTGTTCTGGATTAGGTTTTGGCATAAGGGAGTGTTATGGCTGGTTTGATCTTCTATTTAGACCACTCAAACTTTCTCCATGCCAGCAATAAGGCCATTCCACTTTCTTATCATTTAGGTGTTTGTTGCAGTAGCACTTTTAATCTCCTTAAAGAACTTTTCCTTTGCATTTACAACTTGGCTGTCTGACACAAGGGGTCTAGCTTTTGGCCTATCTTGGGTTTCGACATGCCTTCCTCATTATGCTTAATCATTTCTAGCTATTGATTTAAATATTTATTTTATTTTATACTTTAGAGAGAGCAAGAGCATGCAAGCGGGGAAGAGGGGCAGAGAGAGTGAGAGAGAATCCCAAGCAGGCCCTGCACACTGAGTGTGATTCTCTCTCTCTCTGCCGCCCTCCCCCCCCACTCGTGTGGATGTGCTCTCTCAAAATAAAGATTAAAAAAATAATAAAGTGAAACACCTGCTATTCTTACTTTCACTTGGACACTTATAGGCCATTGCAGGTTATTAATTGGCCTAATTTGAACATTGTTGTGTCTCGGAATAGGAACTCTGCCTGAGAAGGAAAGAAACAGGGGAGCAGTCAGAACACAGATATTTATTAAGGTAGCCTTCTTGTATGGGCATAGTTAGTGGTCCCCCAAAACAAGTACAATAGTAATAGCAAAGACCATTGATCACAGATCACCATAACAAATATAATAATGAAAAACTCTGAAATACGGCAAGGATTACCAAACTGACAGAGACACGAAAATCCTGTTGGAAAAGTGGCACCAAAAAACTTGCTCAACACAAGGTTGCCACAAATCTTCAGTTGGGAAAAAACACAGTATCTGTGAAGCACAATAAAACAAGGTATGCCTATATTCCACAGAATTGAAAAAAAGATATAACCTAGTTCTCAGCTAAAAGATCACTAAAAATAACTTTTGATGACAGACTATGAAACGATTTTTGGTAAACAACTTAAAGAGTTCAAAGAAGCGAGTGGAAATATGATATAACAAACCATGTATGGCATTCTTCGATATCACATCCGTACAAAATATAGAAAGACTTATACAACTCAATACTCAAAAAAACAAAAAAATCCCATTAAAAAATTGGAAGAAGACATGAACAGACATTTCTCCAAAGACATCCAGATGGCTGACACATGAGGAAATGCAAATCAAAACTACAATGAGATATCACCTCACTCCTGTCAGAATAGCTAAAATCAAAATACAAGACAGGGCACCTGGCTGGTTCAGTTGGTTGAGCATGCAACCCTTGACCTTGGGGTCATGAGTTTGAGCCTCACACTGGGCATAGAGATTACTTTAAAAATAAAAACAGGGGCACCTGGGTGGCTCGGTCAGTTAAGCATCTGACTCTTGGTTTCAGACTCAGGTCATGATCTCACAGTTCGGGAGTTTGAGCCCTGCATCACGCTGACAGTGTGGAGCCTGCTTGGGATACTCTCTCTCTTCCCCCTCCCATGCTCATGTTCTCTCTCTTTCTCTCTCTCTCTCTCAAAATAAATAAACTTTAATAAAAAATAAATAAAAATACAACATAAGAAACAAGTGTTGGCAAGGACGTGGAGAAAAAGGAACCCTTATGCACTGTAGGTGGGAACGCAAAGTGGTGCAGCCACTGTAGAAAACAGTACAGAGGTTCCTCACAAAGTTAAAAATAAACTACCTTATGATCCAGCAATCACACTAAAGGGTATTTACCCAAAGAATGAAACACTAATTCAAAGGGTACATGCACCCCTATGTTTATAGCAGCATTATTCACAATTGCCAAGATATGGAAGCAACCAAATGTTCATCAACTGATGAATGGATACAGAAGATGTGGTATAAGGGTGACTGGTCGGCTCAGCTGGTGGAGCACGTGACTTGATCTTGGGGTTGTGAGTTAGAGCTTCACACTGTGTGTAGAGATTGCTTAATAAAACCTTAGAAAAAGATGTGGTGTGTATATATATACACATACACACACACACACACACACACACACACACACGAATATCATTCAGCCATAAAAAAGAATGAAATCTTGCCATTTGCAACAACATGGATAGAGATAGAGAGTATAATGCTAGGCAAAATAAGTCAGAGAAAGACAAATACCATATCATTTCACACATGTGAAATTTAAGAAACAAAAACAAAAAAAACAAGCAAAGGGAAGAAAATCAGAGAGAGAGAGACAAGCCAAGAAACAGATTCTTAATTACAGAGAACTGATGGTTACTAGAGGAGAGAAGGGTGGAGGGATGGATTTAAATAGGTGATGGGGTTTAAAGAGTATACTTGTGATGAGCACAGGATGTTGTATGGAAGTGCTTAATCACTATACTGTATACCTGAAACTAACACTGTATGTTAACTGGATTTAAAATTTAATTTAAAAAATTAAAGAAAAATCACATCCATAAAAGTTAATAAAAAAGGGGGGGGGAAGTAACTTGTTATTATTTTCATTCTAGTAAGTAACTTTTTCCTATAGCACGATTACCTATGTAACTTATCTTTAACTGTCACCCAATGAATCAAGCACAAAGAACGCTGTCTGGCACATAAGTGCTCAATATATATTTACTGAATGAGTGCATAAATAAATGAAAGGATTGCTGACCAAAAGGCAGTACAGTTTCACCTTCACAAGGTAATCTCATACTGCTTTGCAATGAGGTGTTAGCAATTTACATCACCAGTAGGGGTTATTTTAAGAGTTCCATCTGTTCCCCATCCTCACCAAGCTACATATTGCCAAACTGGCAGTTATTCTTTGTTCTGCTGGTGAGTAAAAAATGATCACTTACTCTGGTCTTCATTTGCATCTTTTAATCTATTTATCATATCTTTGTTTCCTTTTTTTGTAAAATACTAATTTTTATCTTTTAAACATTCCTCCTTTGGTGGCTGATCTTTCTCTTACTTATCTGAAGTAAGAAAATTACAATAGATCCCAATCTTCTAAGTGTTGCAAATATCTTTTCCAACTTCATGGGTTATCTTTTGAGGAACACAAGTTCTAAATGTAAATGTAGTCATTTACCTATGTTGTCTTTTTTTTTTTTTTTTAATTTTTTTTTTCAACGTTTATTTATTTTTGGGACAGAGAGAGATAGAGCATGAACGGGGGAGGGTCAGAGAGAGGGAGACACAGAATCGGAAGCAGGCTCCAGGCTCCGAGCTGCCAGCACAGAGCCCGACGCGGGGCTCGAACTCACGGACCGCGAGATCATGACCTGGCTGAAGTTGGACGCCTAACCGACTGCGCCACCCAGGCGCCCCTACCTATGTTGTCTTCTTAAAGCCAGCTCTATTATAAATTATTTCTATATATGTATGGGTCTGTTTCCAGGTTTCTGTTCCACTGATCTATTTATTTTTTTTTAATTTTTTTTTTTTTTAACGTTTATTTATTTTTGGGACAGAGAGAGACAGAGCATGAACGGGGGAGGGGCAGAGAGAGAGGGAGACACAGAATCGGAAGCAGGCTCCAGGCTCCGAGCCATCAGCCCAGAGCCTGACGCGGGGCTCGAACTCACGGACCGTGAGATCGTGACCTGAGCTGAAGTCGGATGCTTAACCGACTGAGCCACCCAGGCGCCCCTCCACTGATCTATTTATCTATTCCCATGCTATTACCTCGTGTCTTAACTATTATAGCTTTATAATAAGATCTTAATATATAGTAGGCCAAGGCCTCCCCCCCCCCCATACATATACCGTATTGAAGGCCCTCGCTATCCTTTCATGTATATTTCAAAACAAGCATGGGGGGCACCTGGGTGGCTCAGTTGGTTGCGCGTCCGACTTCGGTGCAGGTCACGATCTCACGCTCCATGAGTTCAAGCCCCACGTCGGGCTCTGTGCTGACAGTTCAGAGCCTGGAGTACGCTTCCGATTCTGTGTCTCCCCCTCTCTCTGCCCCTCCCCTGCTCATGCTCTGTCTCTCTCTCAAAAATAAATAAAAACATTTAAAAAATAAATAAATAAAACAAGCATGGGATGGGAGGTTGTTATGACACTGCTTAGAACAGTAATGAGTCAATCTAGATCAATATGGGAAAAATATCTTTATGATAAATCTTCCAAATCATGAATATAGTCAATCTCTTACTTAGGTATTCTTTACATCTTCAATTGAACTTCTAAAATTTAAAAAAAAACAAAAAAAACCTCTTACAACTCAACAACGAAAAGACAAATAACATAATTAAAAAGTGGACAAAGGATTTGAATAGACATTTCTCCAAAGAAGATATACGAATGACCACTAAGCATAAGAAAATGCTTAACATCATTAGCCATGAGGGAAATGTAAATTAAAACCACAATGAGATACTATTTCACACCCACTAGAATGGTTGTAATAAAAAAGACAGACATAATAACAAGTGTTGCTGAGGATGTGAAAAACCAAAACCAACAGAAACTGCCAGTGGGAATGTATAATGGTGCAAGCACTGTGGAACACAGCTTCTCAAAAAGTTAAACAGAATTACCATATAACCTAGCAATTACACTCCTAAAAAGATCTAAGAAAGATGTAAACATATGTTCACACAAAAACTTGTACCTCAATGTTCACAGCAGCAGTGTTCATAATAAACAGCCACTGAGAGGTGATAATTCAAATGCCCATCAACAGATGACTGAATAAACAAAATACAATCTCAACAGAACACAACCATAAAAACAAATTAAACACTGATACACAGTACAACATGGATGAACCTTAAAAACATTATGCTAAATGAGGAAAGTCATACATAAAAAAGACCATATACTGTATAATTCTGTTTTTTTTTTTTTATTTTTTTTTCAACGTTTATTTATTTTTGGGACAGAGAGAGACAGAGCATGAACGGGGGAGGGGCAGAGAGAGAGGGAGACACAGAATCGGAAACAGGCTCCAGGCTCTGAGCCATCAGCCCAGAGCCCGACGCGGGGCTCGAACTCACGGACCGCGAGATCGTGACCTGGCTGAAGTCGGACGCTTAACCGACTGCGCCACCCAGGCGCCCCGTATAATTCTATTTATATGAAAACTCCAGAATAGGCAAATCCATAGAGAGAGGGGTTAGTGATTAGTGGTTGTCAGTTGATTAGTGGTTGCCTTAGGGCAAGGTGATTGCTGACAGTTATGAGGTTTCTTTTTGGGGTGATGAAAATATTCTAAAATTAGACAGTGGCAGTGGTTATACAATTCTATGAACATACTAAAAAAAATCACTGAATTGTACATTTAAAATGTGTGAATTTTAGGGACACCTGGGTGGCTCAAGTCAGTTGAATGTCCAACTGTGGCTCAGGTAGTGGTCTCGTGGTTTGTGAGTCTGAGCCCCTGATCAGGCTCGTTGCTGTTAGCATGGAGACCTGCTTTGGATCCTCTGTCACCGTCTCTCTGCCCCTCCCCAATGCATATGCACTCTATTTCTCTCTCTCAAAAATAAACATTTAAAAATAAATAAAATGTAAAAATAAAATGTGTGAATTTCAGATTATGTAAATTAGTATCTCAATAAAGTAGCCTTACAAAAAAATTAGGACAACAGTGGGGTTAAGTATCCGACTCTTGGTTTTGGCTCAGGTCAAGCAAGAACTTGTGGTTTTTGAGTTCAAGCCCCACAAAGGGCTCTCTGCTGACAGTGTGCAGCCTGCTTGAAATTCTCTCTCTCCCTCTCTGTCTGCCCCTCCCCTGCTCGCTCTGTCTCTCTCTCAAAATAAATAAATAAACTTAAAAAAAATTAGGGTGACTGATGAGGGACTGGGAACTTTTAGTGCACTATGCAAAGTATTTTCTCATTGCAAGAAAAGAAGACTCATCATTAATATACGGATCAGACAACTATCACCTTAATCCAAAAATCAACCTTAGCATAAGTCAATGATAGGTATTATGTATTTTATAATATGTATTTTTTTATTAAAAATTTTTTTTATTTACTTTGAGAGAGTGCACAAGTACAGTAGGGGCAGAGAGGGGGGAGAGAGAATCCCAAGCAGGCTCTGCACTGTTAGCACAGAGCACAATGTAGGGCTCAAACTCATGAACCATGAGATCATGACCTGAGCCAAAACCAAGAGTTGGACACTTAACCAACTGAGCCACTAGTGTTTTATAATACTGTGCAGAACGAGATATAGCTATGATGTATTCTAGCCAAAAATATTTTGATGTTAATCTGTCAAGTTTCTACATGTACACTTTAGAGAAAAATACAGGAATTAAAGGAACAAATTAAATGACAACACAGAATGCAACTGTATAAAACCATTCTCAGGATAGTCTCAAACTCAAGTGTCACTGAAAAATAAGGTCTGCTAGATTAAAGAGACATAAAGAAATTAAAGTGTTACATGCAGGGGCACCTGAGTGGCTCAGGTGGTTTAGCGTTTGACTTTGACTTAGGTCATGATCTCACGGTTGGTTTATGAGTTTGAGCTATCACTTGGAGTGCACTTCAGATCCTGTCTCCTCCCTCTCTTCCCCTCCTCCACACATATGCACTCTCTCAAAAATAAACATTAAAAATAAAATAAAAACATTATAAAGTATTACATGCAACAAGGTCTTAGATCAGATACTAGTACTGAATAAGCTAGCTATATGATTATACTTTAGATCAACTGGGGGAATCTAAATAGCACCTGGATATGAGAGGAAAAGAACATTTATTCACACGAAGAGTGGGTATTACCAACTAAAAAAGCAAGGTATAAGTTAGTCTCAATTTCGTAAAATAAAAATAAAAACCTACATATATGTGCTTAGAGAAAGATCTGGAAAAAGTGTACCAAAAGTCACATTAGTGATTTCTAGATGATGAGAACGCTTTTATTTTTGCATATGTTTATTTCTTAATATTCTATCCAGCATATGTACTGCTTTTATAATAATAAAAGAATCTTTAAAAGAAAAATCATATGGGGGAGCTTTAATAAACTCACAGTGCACAAGCCTTACTCCAGCTAAATTTTAAAAAGATTGAGAACTACTGCTTTTAAAAATTGGGAGTGAATATGGGGTGCCTGGGTGGCTCAGTTGGTTAAGTGTTGTTGGACTTCAGCTCAGGTCAAGATTTTGCAGTGAGTTCGAGCTCCATGTCTGGCTCTGTGCTGACAGCTCAGAGCCTGAAGCCTACTTCAGATTCTGTGTCTCCTTCTCTCTCTCTCTGCCCTTCCCCAGCTCACACTCTGTCTCTCTCTCTCTCCAAAAAAAAAAAAAAAAAAGTTAAAAATAAAAAAAACAAACAAACCTGGAAGTGGATAAAAGGGAAAATTCTTGACTAAGATTGTCTTTAACAAAGACATTCATGTAAGTTTTTCACTCAGGAGTTAGGAGACTACCCTAAATAAAGGCAGTCACAAAATCTACAAGGAGCAAATTATATTAGCCAATTTTATAAATCAGCGTCTTTGGTTGAAAAAAAGAAACTATATTTAGGTAGATTAAATAGAAAAGGAGTTTATCAGAAATATATTGGGAGTTCAGAGAATGAATGAGAGCCTCCTTGACTTTGCAAACATGCAGAAACCAAGGTAAAACTAAGCAGTCAAAATTACCAACCAAGGTCACACCACAGAAGAGTCCCAGGAAACCCCCCCCACTGGCACTGCCACAGCTACTGCCACCAGCCAATGGAATGGATTCTAAACTGTCCTTGCTTCTCTGCATCTCTCACACCAGATGCAAGTCCTCAGTCAAGTGTATGTGACTGGCACAACTTGGGTGACAACTGCCAGGTGTTCAGGACAGAAAGTGTATGTGTAGGTATGTATATGTGTGTATGCATCAAGTTATATACACACAGCCTTTCCAGCTTCCTCTCCCACTAAGATTCACAAAAAGGCTATATACAAAGGGGGTTAAAACGGTAAACAGTCAAAAGAAACAACAAAGGATCACTTTAAATCCCAATTAGAATGTCTAACACAGGAATCTTGCCAGTTTTCCCATCAGTAATAAACTTTAATCACTGTGCCACCTTCCGCTTCACTGTTCCAAAAAACATTTCCTGAAAGTAATTTCACAAAATATAAAATTTCTGAAGAGTAAAATTTATTAACTTTTTTCAAGTAATCTCCTTTCCAATACTGCATCATTCAATGGTCACCAACACTTGCTGCAACCATAACTAAACACTCTTAACTCACAAAAGTTCCAAATAATAGTATATTATAGAAATATATTTATTACCTAATGTAATCCAGACACATTAAAATTTGCCAGCTATGAGATTCAGATAATTAAGAGCATTAGATTTATAGAAGTACCTGAAACCATAAGATTTTATAAACAGCAAAAATGTTTTCATAGCATTTGCTTCAGAAGTCACTGTATCAACCACGCTACAAACAAACAAGCCATTCAACAGTGATAAACTTTTATCAAATTTTTGCAGCTACACTGACCCTGAAAGGCTCCAATTCCTTAATAGGGAAAAGACTACTTGTCACATCTAAAAAACGATGTATAGGGGCGCCTGGGTGGCTCAGTCGGTTGAGCGTCCGACTTCGGCTCAGGTCACAATCTCTCTGTCCGTGAGTTCGAGCCCTGCGTCGGGCTCTGTGCTGACAGCTCAGAGCCTGGAGCCTGTTTCGGATTCTGTGTCTCCCTCTCTCTCTGACCCTCCCCCGTTCACGCTCTGTCTCTCTCTGTCTCAAAAATAAATAAACGTTAAAAAAATAATAATAATAAATAAATAAATATAAAAAACGATATATAATTTTTATAACTGATGGGTGTAAGTAACAGTAGTGAATAACTATCACAAGACACACATTTTTACTTTAAGTTCATCTTACCTATAACCATTTCTTTTTTTGAGAGAGAGAGAGAGAGAAAAGGGGGCAGAGAAGATAAGAGAGAATCCCAAGCAGGCTTCGCGCTGTCACCACAGAACCCAACATGGGGTCCGAACACACGAACTGTGAATCATGATTTGAGCCAAAATCAAGAGCTGAATGCTTAACAAACTGAGCCACCCAGGCACCCCAACTTATAAGCATTTCTAAAATCTCTTCTGGAGAATAAACTTGGCTTCCGATCCAAACATTACTTTTAAGGTAGAAGAGCAGACTGTATCTAGCCGGTTCTGCCACGTACTTAGCTGGGTAACTTTGGGCAAGTCACTTCATCTCATTTTGCTTCAAATCTTTATCTGTAATTTGGAGACTGTTGGAATGTTGAAAGATTAAATGGTGAATACAGGTAGTGTTAAGAATATGCCTGGGGGCACCTGGGTGGCTCAGTCAGTTTAGCATCCCCTTTGGCATCTGACTTCAGCTGAGGTCCTGATCTCAGGAGTTTGAGCCCCACATCAAGTTTTGAGCTAGCAGCTTGGAGCCTGATTCGGATTCTGTCTCCGCCCCCCCCCCCCTTCCTCCCCTGCTCACACACTTTCTCTCTTTCAAAGATAAATAAACATTTTAAAAAATTAAAAAAAAAAAAAAAAAAAAAAAAGAATATGCCTGGATGTTTTCCCTAGGGGTGTGGGGAAAGAAATGCCTGGCCTATAGTGAGCATTCAATAGGTGCTAAGAATAAAATGCTTAAGGGGGTTGGGAGTGGGGCATAAGCAAGAGGAGAAAAATTTTCAAACCAAATACACTGAGAAAACTACTCACTAGTAACCAAAACTAGAAAACAAAACCACTGCAAACCCAGCACACTCAGCTCAATTTTACAACACCATAAATGCATACTATGAAGAAAAAAAGGACAGGAAAAAAAAAACTGCTTGGAAAATAAGTATTAAGTTGGCAAACGAAACACTCCATTTTACATGCATATCAAAGGAGGACAAATAACTCATTTAATTACTCTATGTTGCTCAATAGACAAATTTTAAGAAAATGATATGAGAACCACTGAACCAGAAAAAAAAAATCCCCAAATGCACAGAATCACCTATGAAGTTAGTCTTCTCTTTATTCCCAATGCATCAAATCTCAATCTAAGCTTCAATACCCAACTACCAATTCATAAGAAATTAGAAAAATCTCAAATGTGGCAAACTGTGCCAAATAATCTGACTTCAACAAAATGCAAGGGGGGGGGGGGACACAGAAGAAACATAAAAATTAAGAAGCTTGAAAGAATGTCAATTATAGTATGTGGGAACTAGATTCTGATTCAGATAAACTAGAAAAGTTAACAGAAAAATAATACCTAATAAAGAAAAAAAGAAGAACCTCCGCATGCAACATTCTGTTCAGATTTCACTAAATTTCATTTGATTGGTAAAAGGACATTAATTAAAGACAATTTCATACAGTTTATATAACAATTATGAAATATTGTTATATATACATATATAAATACATACATATATATTTTTTGTTTTTTAACATTTATTTATTCTGAAAGAGAGAGAGACAGAACGCTCAATCGCAAGTGGGGTAGGGGCAAAGAGGAGAAAGAATCCCAAACAGGCCCCACACTATCAGCGCAGAGCCCGGTGTGGAGTGTGAACTCACAAACTGAGATCTTGACCTGAGTCGAAGTCAGATTCTTAACTGACTGAGCCACCCAAACGCCCCATGAAGTGCACTGTTTTTAAGAACTCTACAAATATTATTTACCACAATAATTCTACAAGAAATTACTATTATCCCCATTTAACAGAGGAAGGAAAAGGCACAGAAGAAATTTCACTTTAAACTCTCCAAGGTCACAAAGCTGTAAGTGGCAATGCTGAGATTGAAACCTGGCTGTATAACTGGTGCCCTTAATTACCACACCATGTCATCTTTGCATCAGATGTGGTGGAAACTGAGCTTCAGAATCAGAGAAAGGCGCCTGAATCCAGATCTCTCATTATGTTATGTAAATTACGTAATTTCTTGGACCCTCTGTACACTCACTTGTAGAAGGGATAAGATTTAATATTTATTAAAAAGTATTTTGAGGAATTATATACACTGGGTTATATACTAGACTCTATTATAACCTATAGCTTATGAAGCCCAAAATAAACTACCCTTCCCACCATATCTCGTAAGACTAATTAAAAAGTAGAGCTAATAATTCATAAACACATAGCAGGAACACTGGAATACCTCTACCTTTTAATTAGCCAAAGAGCCCTCAAAACAACTTTTCAACATACTTCAAAGATAGCAATCATTCAGAAAAGAATTTTTTATATAACAAAATTTAAACTTACAATCAGCAGAAATAAGAGTTTGAAATCTAAAGTATAGCCAAACTTAAATGAATTTGATTTTTCTGAAAACAAAATGTATTCCGCACAAATAGACCTAATGCTCAGAAAAGTGTACCAAAACTTTGTTCATGCTGGTGATTCTAGACTGACATCTGGTTAACGTAAGGCAAAGCAGCTTTATCATAGAAAAGGAAGGTAAACATAGTATGTTAAAAGTCAACTCCTTTAAGAAAGACAGCTTTCTATGTTGTTATCCTATGAACATTTTCCACTTATGTGTTAAACTACTAAGTTCTTTGGTGGCAAGACATTTTATGGTCATTTAGGAATTTTTAAACACCTTAGAACACCCAAACTGGCACCACAGTATAGCCTCTATCATTTCTTGAAATGAAAAAAAAAAAAAAAAAAAAAAAAAAAAAATAATAAAGGCTGATTGTTTGCTTTAGTAAAGGAAAATAACTATTTGATTCCTTTAAATACTTGCCCAGGATATTTGCAATCATCTATAAAAATTCGAGTCACATAACATTAGCAATATTTTACCTTATTAGTTAAAATTACCTGTGGACAAAAGTTCAGCCATTCTTACTTAACTATTTTTTTAATAATTTTTTTAATGTTTATTTATCTTTGACAGAGAGACAGAGAGAGAGAGAGAGAGAGAGAGAGAGAGAGAGAGAGAGCATGAGCGGGGGAGGGGCAGAGAGAGAGGGAGACACAGAATCTGAAGCAGGCTCCAGGCTCTGAGCTGTCAGCACAGAGCCTGACACGAGGCTTGAACTCACAGACTGCAAGATCATGACCTGAGCCGAAGCCGGATGCTCAACCGACTGAGCCACCCAGACGCCCCAACTATTTTTTTTTACTTAACTAGTTTGTTGTAGCCAGTTTTGTTTTGGGCACACTACAATTGGAAATAAAAATCAGAGTCTGATTTAGAAATGACTTGGACAGCTAGATCTCAACACACCAAATATTAAATTCCAGACAACGGCAACTACAGTCACATATGAGGTAACATATTATCTATGCTGCACCTCGATTTTTCCACCCATCTATTTGGGAAACCATAAATAACCCACTACAAAATTTACCTTTTCCATGAAGTTTTTTTTTAGTTGAGATCCTTTAAAATTTTTGTGCCTGTCAACTTTCTAATAGTCTCATTTTCACCAGTAAAGACAGCATTCATAATGGTGAAGCACAATGACTTAGAAACAGATTGCCTAGTTATCACTGTTACTAAGTACATACAATTTAACCATAAAACAAAGATATGCAATCTGCTACAGTATGATTCAGAATTGTGTACTGTATCTATAACAGAATTTAAAAATGAATTATAAGCAGGGGGCGCCTGGGTGGCTCAGTCGGTTGAGGGTCCGACTCTTGATTTCACCTCAGATTATGATCTCCCAGTTAGTGGGATCAGCAGAGTCTGGCTCTGCAATGGCAGCTGGGAGCCTGGTTGGGATTCTCTCTCTCCTCTCTTTCTGCCCCTCCTCCAGCAAGTGCATGCTCTCTTTCTCAAAAAAAAAAAAAAAAAAAAAAAAAAAAAAAATTAAACATTTTAAAAATAAGTAGATAGGAATTACAAAAGCAGAAATGTGTCCCAGATTTCTTATCATTCCAAACTTATTAAAATGGTTGCATGTGCCCCCCTCAGCCAAGCTTTTAAACAGCCACTGATGAGAAAACCCGTGGATTCCATTTATTAAAAATAAAAAGGCTTAGGGGCACCTGGGTGCCTCCGTCGGTTAAACGCTGACTTCAGCTCAGGTCATGATCTCACAGTTCGTGAGTTCAAGCCCCACGTTGGGCTCTGTGCTGACAGTTCAGAGCCTGGAGCCTGCTTCGGATTCCGTGTCTCCCTCTCTCTGCTCCTTCCCCACTCGTGTTGTCTCTGTCTCTCAAAAATATATAAACATTAAAAAATAAAAAGGCTTCCTAACATCCCCCCTTATTTCAAGATCTCTGATAAGATACTATATACAGAATCAACTGAAAGAATATTTATATCAACATGTACAAACCATTTTGAGCATCTAAGTTTATGGGTTCAGTAGGCAAATGGCCAAACACAAAGCAGTTGACTTGTAATTTCTATAGAGCACTGCAGATGTTTTTCTTGTAAAATCACCAAAATAATTTAAAAACAAAAAAAGATCCTAGGAGCACTGACAAAACTAAACTTTTGTGTTAAAAGAATGCAGTATGTTAAATTGAAACTGACTCCTTAAGGAAGATGACAGCTTATTTTATTGTTAATTCCCAAGTTCTCATTCACGATTAGCATTTTTATTATTTTATCTTTTAAGCAAATTGCAACCTGAAACTCAAGCACCTTCCCAAACACTGAAGTTATCTGTTTTTGATTTCTAGTCTATGCCTTTTTGTTTTCAGTTAAACTGGATCTGATGGCTTAAAAAGGGGGGGGGGGGGGGGAGAGGGGCAAACAAAAAGGCAGCCTTTTGTTTGAAAGGGCACAACAATCAGCCACTCCACATCTAAAGTTCGTTTTCACTGGTTGTCTCACAGAGTTGCAATCAAGGTCCCAAACTTAAGAGCACTCTGATTTCAAGTATTACACAGAAAAGACCGGAAAACTTCAAAAGTCCGTCAAATTACCAATCTGAGTCTTCTGAAGACTACCAATCACTTTAGTTTTGGACTGGATTTACTCAGGAATGTGTGACTTCTGTTACTAAAACATGACCCACACCATTAGCTGGTTTTTTTTCCTGGTAAGCAATAAATATCCAAGTTAAGAATAAGTATTTCAACAAATATGACAAACCAACCTCAGAGCAAAGTTGGCTGATAAAATTACCATCATAGCACAATTTCAAAACTATAAGCAACCACACACACACATACACCCGCACCCACTCTTACGTAAACTTTTGGAGTAAGCAAACTTCTTTAGCCTCACCTTTCTTTTCACCTAGCAAGGACTCTTCAAGACACCAATTGCAAGAAGACCAAAATATCAAAAGATTCAGCTGCTGCCCTCGTAGAAGAAACAACCAAAAATTAAGACATGGTAATGTATTTAAGTTACTGAAGCTTAGGGCACTTCCCAAGCTACAGCCATTTTAGATTCAGCCTTTCTTTTGAATTGCATGGGGGTGGAGAGAGGTAGATTTAAAACAGTAAAAAAAAAAAATCCTCGTTAAAACTCTTCAACATCGACCAGCTTTTTTTCGGAGGAGGAGGCGATCCGTAGGTGTTGGATATCGACTTAAATCTAAATCAAAGAAAATACCTCGCTACCACGGAGAACCGAAACGCTGGTGGTTAAAGCTCTTCTTTTCCCCTCAGAGGTCCCACATTTGACTTACACTATTTTTTCCTCCTTAGGTTTTCCTTCACTGGAAAACAAAAGCCCTTGGTTCTAATTTAAGAAGGGGAGAAAAAGAAACCCGTAAACCAAGCCACTCAACCACCAACAAGCCGGAACGCCTGGAGAGGAGCCAGAGAGCCGCAGGTGAGCGTTCCGACCCGAAGACCAAAGTTGAAGTAGAAGCGCTCGGGCAAAGCCGCTGCAACACTCGACTGCAAAGCTCCTCGCGCGGGGGAAGTGCTCCGTCCGAACCACAGGACCACGGGCCCTTCGGCTCCTCTCCCCCTCCCGGGGCCGACCTATACCAACCACCTGTGAGAGAGCCTCCTTCAACTAGTTTCAACAGCCGGTTGGTCAGGCACCGGGCGGAGCCCCGAGCCAGGACGACTCAAGATCCCCTACCGCCCGTTTCCCGGAACCCCTACTCACCCGGCAGTAGCGGGGCTACAGATAGGGAGCATACGCGGCGTCTGAGGGCGCGTCCCCAGCTTCCTGATCCCGCAAAGGTGGAGAGCCCACAACCATAACAAAGCTCTTCCCAAAATGGCTGCCCGGCCCACACGGCCCAGGAGGGGCAAGAGGGGGAGGAGCGACGGCCAGCCGGGCCCTCCCCCCTCCGACCACGCCTCACACACGCCCACCCGCTCGCACCTCCCACAGGAGCGCAAGCGCAGGAGCCCTGTTCGGGTGACCCTGCCGGCGCCCCACGCAGCCAACGTTCCGCCGCGTGAACGGTAGTTATTCCGTGCGTGGTCCCCAACCCCCCCTTACGGCCGCTGGAGACAGTGCCCCCACCCGTCTGCCGACTTGAATTCTCTGCCCTTCCTCGCGCCGCTTGAGAGGGAGAGACCAGCCGAGTTTGGTATCCCTCCTCTTATCCCCCGGCCCAACACCAGGGCCTGGATGCGTGCGAATGAGTGGGTGGGTGTGTATGTGTGTACTGTTTTTCCCCGCCCCTTCGTCCTCCCGTACCCCACTTCTGAGCATGCTCGCGTCCCCAAACTACCCGTACAAGTACTAGCAAACCGGCTTCGTAGGATCCCGTGTTTTCCGACCCTTCCCACCTTCCACTCTTTCCAGTGCGCGCGTCGTTAAGACTTCAGCCCCCAGCGGGCCACACCGCCCGGCTCTTGAGGCCTGCGCGGCTGGTCCCGACGCGCTATACCCGCTGGGAGTGGTAGTTCCGCCCGATGGCTGGCGTCACGGCCTTGGCCCCGCGCAGGGCGTATTTCTGTCCGGAGCCTGCTCCTATGCCTGGGTGGAGAAGTTGTTTCTCCGACCCAAAGCCTCATTGGATATCGCACTACTGGAAGGGGCGGCGCTGCCATGACAGAAGGAAATAAAAGTGAAAGCCTATCGCGATTAGAAGCGGTTATTATTACGAAGAATTCGCAATGGGCCCACCCTGCACAGGACGCTATGCTATATGGTGGCCAGCAGCCGGGAAGCTAGATTACCTAGAGTCCTGAGGCATTGGAGGAAGCGGCCAGCGTGGGCGCTTTCAGCTCTGTTGTTTTCAGATGAACGCTCAAATTGCTCGGCGCTGTCTCCTTTGATAGACTGAAATGGAGGCCCAGAGAAGACACGAGACTGTCCAAGGTCACAGAGCTGATAAATAAAAATTAAAACAGAGGGTGACATGGGGGCGCCTGGGTGGCGCAGTCGGTTAAGCGTCCGACTTCAGCCAGGTCACGATCTCGCGGTCCGTGAGTTCGAGCCCCACGTCGGGCTCTGGGCTGATGGCTCAGAGCCTGGAGCCTGTTTCCGATTCTGCGTCTCCCTCTCTCTCTGCCCCTCCCCCGTTCATGCTCTGTCTCTCTCTTTCCCAAAAATAAATAAACGTTGGAAAAAACAAAAAAAAACAGAGGGTGACAAAGAATGATCTAACTTTTCAGATCAACCCAAACCAATGCTCTTATCATCATACCTTTCATGGAAGCAAAAGTCCTGCCCCTTGTACTCTTTTTTAAAATAATTTTTAAAAATCTTTATTATTATTGAGAGACAGAGTGTGAGCAGGGGAGGGGCAGAGAGAAAGGGAGACAGAATCCGAAGCAAGTTCCAGGCTCCAAGCAAGCTGTCAGCACAGAGCCCGACGTGGGGCTCAAACTCACAAACCGGGAGATCGTGACCTGAGCCGAAATCCCACACTTAACCAACTGAGCCACCCAGGCGCCCCCATACTCTTTATTTCTTAATACGTTTCCAGGTCCAAGCAACGAGCATGGAAGTAAAAACAGTTTTGTTTTTCTTAGTAGTTCAGGACCCTAATACATTGTAAGATGTGGCCCATCGATCCTAGAAACCCTGTTATGAGTTCCAGAGATGGCAAACAATTTGGCCAAGTCACACGACCTAGACTCCAAATCTCTCCTACCACTATCACTTGTCATTGTTTCAGTAGTTACACTCTACCTTCCCGAACTCGGAGGGGCAGATTCTGCTGGCTGGGAAACCTAAAAGAAAGACCATTCAGGCATCCTACAGACTTCAAAAGCCGGCTTCCAGAGTTAAGATTTAAAATTATAACCCAAGATGGAAAGCCTGGCATGGGAACCAGTTCAGCGCTGGTCAAGTTCCCACCCGGACTGTTCCCCAACCCGCCCCTTCTCAGGAAGTGGGGAGGGACTGTTACCACCCACGTGCCGGAAGTTGCCTTTTCCTGAATACCTGGCTATTCTGGCGGCTCAGCTTTATTTACATCTCCCGATTCCAAGGTGGCAAGTAAGTAGCAGGGCGGCTGCCACAGGGTGCAGATTGGGAATGGGGTCACCAAGGGTTGAGAGTAAATCAAAGCCGCGAGCACTGTGGGGCAGTTTCCCGAGGATCCTTTCGTCCAGACACTTCTCTCAAATGTTGTTCACTCTGAGGCTTTGCAGTCTGCAAGTCTTCCCTCTGGGGCAGTGGAAATACCATCCGTTTTCACCTAAATTGAGCGGATTAACACTTGGTTCTTTGCCCTTCATTTCCTCACCAGTTGCCGTCCCCGGGGTTTAGGCCACCACTCTTTCCCTTTAACAACCAAGAGTTGGAAATCACATGGTCATAGTGCATAGGGAGTCCCGAAAGTGAAAAGAGCATGGAGATTTTAAGTGGGGGTGGTCCGGAAAGCTCTTACGCAGGTGATTTTGAGCAACAGTGAGTGTGGGCCCCGCAGATATATGTGTTTGAAGTCAGGAGTGGGTGTAAGTGCCATCTAAGATCTATTCATAGGACCGGGATAACCTCCCTCCCTCCGTCTTTATGTTATAGAATGAAAACATTGACTGGTATGTATACAGGATTTTTCTACCCAGCCTTAAGAGCTGTAACCTAGAAATTAGTTCATTAAAATGTTTACTTAGGTAGCACATGTGGTTTTTGGATCTTTTAGACACCCATTCTCCTGATTAAGAGTGAAACTCATGTAAGACAGATCTAGATTTATCTTCTCACTCAACCACTTACTGGCTGCTTACATTAGACAGGGTTTTTAACCATTTCCCCTTGTGTAAGGTGGGAATATAATTAATACTTTTTGAGTGCTTACTTTATGTTAGGGACAGTTCTCAGTTCTTTACATGTATTAATTCATTTAACTTTCAAAACGACCCTATGTAGTTCTTGTAATTATTTCAAAGGTGAGTGAACTGCAACAAAGCAAGGTTAAATAACTTGTTCAAAGTCACATACTTGGTAAGTGGGGAAGCCATGATCCCAACACAAATTGACTCCAAAATCTTCACTCTAATTTAACAGGCTATATGTGTTCTTTCAGCACTAAGTTGATAACGTTGTTGTATTAAATGAGTTAATGCATATAAAACACATAGTTACAGTGCTTGGTTCACAGCTAAATTGTATTGATTGCTACCATCATTTGGAACTGTAAATGCCTACCCAAAATAGGTAACTAAGGTGAAAAAAGAGAACAGAGAAGCTATAACTTTCCATTTTAATGAGAGAACTGCACTTCAAGGAAACAATTTATGCAAGGTCACAACAGGTGGGGAATTATAGAGGTGTTTGTAAGATACAAATCTTCTGTCGCTGTACATTACTTTTTCAGTTACACCAAACAGCAAAAGCTAGAAGAATGGTTCAGGGGTGCCTAGGTGGCTCAGTTGATTAAGCATCCAGACTTCAGCTCAGGTCATGATCTCACAGCTCATTAGTTCAAGCCCTGCTGAGAGTGTAGAGCCTGCTGTGGATCCTCTGTCTCCCCCTCTCTCTGCCCCCACCTCACTTGCCCACTCGCATGTGCTCTCTCTTTCAAAAAGAAATAAACATTAATAAAAATAAAAAATAAAAGAATGGTTCAGAGATGAAAAGGATCTATCTACTTAATGTGTTACTGATTTTTTGAAGACATTAATGATTGTTTTCAAAGGAAAATTCTTGAGTTACTACTTATAAAAAGATATGTATAAAATGAAGAAAATTAAGTGACATCTTGTTTTGTACACAGCAGCATACTTCTGATTCAGCCCCTCCACTTAGCTGTAAAAATGAATTAATCAGAACTGCCTGGCATCTTCCTGAGCAAGACTTTCAATTGGACCCAGCATGCTTCATTTCATCCAGAAGTTTTCTCAGGCATCTTCAAAGGTTGGTTTATTCGGCAAATATTTGTTGGCACTGCTTCGCTGAGGCAATAGCAGTGAGAAAAAAAAAAGACAAAAATCTTTATCCTTATATATTTAGGTGATGCGGGAAAAGGTGGGTAAAACAAACTATTTCATATATCAAGTGGTAAGTCCTCTGGAAAAATATAAAACAGGGAAGGGGAATAGGGAGTATCAACAATAAACTTAAGATTGTACTTAAAAATAGGTTGGAAGAGAGGGAATAGGCTGTGCAAGCAGCTCAGGGAAGAACATTCCAAACAAAAGGAAGAAAAAACTCCAGGATGGAATCATTCCTAGCATTTTGAGGAGTCACCAAGATTCTTAAATAGCTTTTTTTTCTTTCATTCAATGCTTTTTGAGTCACTGTTCATCTATTAGCTAGTTGAAGTCTGAAATCTGCTCACTAAAGCACAGAATCAGCAGGAAAGGTTTTTATTTTGGCTGTGACCATGAAAGGCACTGGGGAGTTTTTTTGTTTGTTTGAAGACAAAGGAAAAAATATGGTTCTGACTCTCAAGTATATGGAGACAAACACATAATTTACATTCACCGTGAGAATTATGATGGGAGTGTGCAGAAGATACTTACATAGTTATAGGAGCATTAATTCAGACTGGGGAATGCTTCATGCTGAATTTTGAAAGATGGGTTCCCTACAGAGAAAAGTAGGCAGAGACGTGTAGGAAGGAATGGAGCTATGGAAAGTATAGTTTCTATAAAGCTAAACGGGAAGGTAGATTGCTTTATCAATATAAAATAGCATTCCCACAGTAATTAACACTGCTTCTTTTCCAAGTTATAAATAGAAGAGGCAGTTTAAAATGCCAGATCCTAAAGGTGTACTCTTTACCTGTTTCTCTTTCAGATACTCCTTTCATGGGATAAGGTTAGTGGTAGGAAAAAATACATCACTAGGTTTCTATTCAGTTTCTTTTGCATGTTTTATCACTATTTGCTAGCCTTGGCTAGCATTAACATCACCCTATAGTACAATCTTTTTGTAAGTTTGATGTACTAATAGAAAGGAGATGGTTTGTTTTTATATTGTTTCTGTTTGGGATTAACTAAGAAATTGCTATTATTTTAAAATTTGTTTTTGTTTACTGGTTCTGTTTTCTCTTTAGATGCTGAAGTACCCTTTCACATTCCGACTAGGAGCCAGCAGAATAGAAACACTTTCTCTCAAGACATGTCTCCAGCAAAACTTTTCCCCTTTGTTGCCAGGGCCTTGGTTTTTCTCATCATTTCCAGTGTATATGAACAAGACACAATACTATCATACTTCCCCATGCAGCTTTAAGAAGCAGCAGAAGCAAGAAGTCCTTCCAACCAAGCCACCAGGCACCATAACTATCCTGCTTGAAAGCCCAAAGCCACTATTATACATAATTCTGGCAGGAGTAATCCCCTTTGTTGCTCCACCACTGGTCATGGTGATGGCAAAGACTTATATCCCCTTATTAGCTTTTACTCAGATGGCTTATGGAGCCAGTTTCCTATCTTTCTTGGGAGGGATCAAATGGGGTTTTGCTCTGCCAGAAGATAATACAGCCAAACCAGACTTCCTCAGTTTAGCTAGTAGTACGCCTCCTCTTCTGTTTTCATGGTTTGCCTTCCTTATTTCTGAAAGACTCAGTGAAGCTATAGTCACAGTAATAATAGGTTTGGGGATAGCATTACACATTGAACTTTTTCTCTTGCCACATTATCCCAACTGGTTCAAAGTCCTTAAGATAGTAGTCACTTTAGTGGCTTTGCTTTCATTTGTAATCACTTTACTAGTTAAAGATATTTACCCAGAGAAAGGACTCAAGAAGCCTGGTCAAGTAGAATAAATATAAAAACTGCTTTGTAGATAATGTTAGCATGTTGGCTACAAGCCTCGTAAAGTTGCGTTTTGGCATCACCTTTTTCTTCTTCTCTTGTTTAGCTTTTGTTCCCCATCAGTGGTTATTTATTCACAGATTTTTTTTTTTCATTTCTAGAAATCTTTATTTCCTAGGAATTACTTGATAAGAGTTTGAAAATCCCTAACAAGTCATTTTCACTTTAGGTTACATTTTTCAATGTGTATGAATTATACATAACGTTTTAATGTTTTACTTGTTTTGAAAAACGTAAAATGAAAAAAAATATATATAAAATGATAAAAATGAAAATCCTTTTTGCTAGAGCCTTATGATCATTGAAAAAAGACACGCATATTCTCCCATAAGAGGAAAACTCTGTATCCATGAGAGTCTGAAAATAATAGGTGGTTCCGTTGTGGGGTTGTCATTGCAATTGGCCCTGAGAATTGCATTTCCAAGCTCATTTTATCTGGTATAATCTAGTTATATGAGCTGAAAGGATCTGTGGCTCTAAAAGTCAGTAGGGAACAGTATCATAAGGGGAAAGCCATATTCAAAGAAAAGCTGGACACATTTTCCAGTTTGTATCCAATTTTTATAGACACAACCCCATCTTCAAATATCATCAGCTGGTCAAAAAAATTTTTAAATAAAGTCACAAGTATGTATAAATTAGGAAAAGTAAAGCTGGAGCCATCTTGATGTTCTATCAAGCAGGGTGATCTAGTTTTACACAACTCAGAAGCTTTTTTAAAAACAGAAGCAACACCTTAGGTTCTAACTTGAAAACAGTCTCTTGAGATTGTGTTCTAAAAAAAGGAAAAACAATTTAATTGGCAGAAGACTATAAATCAGTAGGAGCACATGGGTGACTCCGTTGTTTAGGTGTCTGACTGAATCTCAGCTCAGGTCATGATCTCATGGTTTGTGAGTTTGAGCCCCACATCAGGCTCTGCTGGCAGTGCAGAGCCTGCAAGTGATTCTCCCTCTTTCTCTGCCTCTCCCCTGCTTCCTCACTCTCTCAAAATAAATCAATAAACTTAAAGAATATAAACCTGGTATATGTTATCTTTGGATAATGTATTCAAATATTAGTTAACTTGATTTTCATAAATTGTGTGTTGAAATCCTAGCCCCAATATCTCAGAATGTGACCTTTTTTGGAGACAGGGTCTTTACAGAGGTAATAAGGCTGCTAAAATGAGGGCATACGAGTAAGCTGTAATGTAATATTACCAGCATTCTTTTTTTATTACCAGTATTCTAATAACAAGGGAAAACTTAGAGGTAAACATGCATACAGGGAAAATGCCATGTATACACATGAAGGTGGCCATCCACATTCCAAGGATTCCTAGAATACATGCCTTCCTTTCAGCCCTCAGAAGGAACCAACTACCAACAAGTTGATTTTAGACTTCCAGCTTCCAAAACTATGAGACAATAAATTTTATTGTTTAAACTTCTGTGGTACTTTGTTACACCAGCCCTAGCAAACAAATATAATACCACAGAGCTAGACCTTGTTCTGATCAGTGAGAAGCTTACCAATAAAACCACCACACAATCCTTCTTTATTAATGCAGAGAATACATTACCTACAGTCTGACACTAAAGAAAAGAAACCTTACACTTTAGAAGCTCTTTCTCAGATTCTACTCACAGTGTTTTGGTGAGGGAACTGCTTCTAAATTACATGAGGACTGCACAAATTAAAACTTCTCTGATCTCAAATTCATCATCTTTCAGAATAGGGGCAAGTCACTTTTAAGCTAGTTGCCCAATTTCAATAAACGCAGGCAAATGCACTTTGCAAGTGAATTACAGTGTATGATTCTTTAAGAAAACTGATTCTAGGGGCGCCTGGGTGGCGCAGTCGGTTAACCGTCCGACTTCAGCCAGGTCACGATCTCGCGGTCCGTGAGTTCGAGCCCCGCGTCAGGCTCTGGGCTGATGGCTCAGAGCCTGGAGCCTGTTTCCGATTCTGTGTCTCCCTTTCTCTCTGCCCCTCCCCCATTCATGCTGTGTCTCTCTCTGTCCCAAAAATAAATAAACGTTGAAAAAAAAAATAAAAAAAAAACTGATTCTAGGGGCACCTGGGTGGCTCATCAGTTAAGTGTCAGACTTCAGCTCAGGTCATGATGCACGGTTTATGAGTTCGAGCCCTGCTTTGGATTCTGTGTCTCCCTCTCTCTCTGCCCCTCCCCCACTCATGTGCTCTTGAGCTCGCTCGCTCTCAAATATTAAAAAAAAAATTTTTTAACTGATTTTAAAGTACATCCAACTTTACATTGCACAGGACGTCTTGAAGTACATTAGATTGTCAAATATTAAAAAAAAATTTTTTTTAAGTTTATTTATTTTGAGAGAGAGAGAGCAAGCGGGGTAGGGGCATAGAGAGAAAGAATCCCAAGCAAGCTCTGCACTGTCAGAGCAGAGCCCGATGCAGGGCTTAAATTCATGAACCATGAGATCATGACCTGAGTTGAAGTCGGACACTCAACCAACTGAGCCACCTAGGTGCTCCAAGATTGTCAAATATTTTGAAGGAAGATCACATTAACAGCTGCTCAGAAAACAGATTTAAATGTAAGAACTAAATGTGCAAGTCCCTAAAGGTAAAACAAAACACTAAAAAACTTGGTCAATCCTATTAGTTTGGTGGTGATCCAGGAACACCACTAATAAACTAAGTTATAAGTAATACAAGGAAAGCAAAAATCAACATACTTTATTAGTACATTATTTTTAAAAGTGTCATTACCCAAAAAATAATAAGCATTTTTACAATCATCTATTTACAGAGATTGTCTGGACCTGTTAAGCCCAAACATGGATTGTCTTGACAGGTTTCTGCCACCACAATACAAAATGCCTCCCTCACAGTGCCATTTTAGTTTGGCACCAGGCAGTAATGAGAACTAAATTACAGTAGTATTTTTTAAATCTCTTTTGAACCAGAATGCAGATTTTCTATAACTAGAAATATTAAAGGCACATAAATTAGAGTTTCAATAATTTACAAATGATCTTGATACTTCATTCCTTGACATTTTATAGATCTCAGCCAAGCATCTATGACACTTCAGACTTTCAGGATACCCCAAATAAAGGGACACAGAGCTTTGTGTCAGCACTACTTGGGCTTTTCTTAATACATGCATATGGTTAAGTTATGGAAGAAAGTATCCTTGTGGGCCAATCCAAATATTTTGGATATGAGTGCTGAGTCTTTAATGCTTACCAAAGATTGTGTATCTAAATAAGCTGCTGATCCCTGTTAACAATACCCTGAAGAACTTTAGTAAAGAAAAAGGGAAATCAGGGATATACAAATCAAATCCTGGAATCACTAGGTAAACGTAAATGTATGCAAGACCTTTAATATGTATGGTTCCAAACGACTAGTGGAAATAAATAAAATAATGATCATGTACACAAAGAATGTTCCTCAGAACTGGACAGAAAACATTCTTTAGAATGTTTCTCAGGTGAAAAATGAAAAGCTCTGAGAAGCAGTTTTGGATCAGAGTCCTTTAACTTAACAATGTCTATAAAAGCTTCATAGGTACCTACAATTCCACTTTTTCCAAGCCAGGCAGTAGGTTTTGTACTAAGTTCATACTTAGGCTTGCTCAAGTACAAGTAAGCTTTACCAAGGTTGATGGTGTAATAAAATTCCCTCTTCCCAAAGCCAAACTAAGCACTATTTAGAAAATAGGTGTTAACCTCCCACTAGGCTCTGTTACCCATTATATTATCCAATTGCACTAATGGACTATCACTAAGAACCTCCTAGTAATTCCTCACTTGCATTTTCAGCATTAAGACAAAAAATATAAGTGAACAAAAGCTTTTTTAACCCTGTGAACAACAGGCAAAAATGTATCAATCTATATAAACATCTATACAGATAGCTAGATATTTCCCACATGTCCCTCCCAGTGTATCTGCTGCTAATAAAAAGTCTGGGGCTATTGAAAACTCCTGGCATCAAATGAAAGTAGGGAGTTGTTTCATTGGCTTTTCTCTGTAGGTTCAACTATGGCCATGGAAAATTGTGCTATAGACTGAATCATGAATGTACAGACATCTTTAAACTGTCTCACTAAAATTCTTATATCACATAAGGGTCATGTTACAGCTTGGCTTGCCCCGGAGAAACAGCTAAAGGGGCTATTAGCCAAGAAGCTTCTAGCAAATCATTTTTACAATTAGGACTCTTCCCTTAGGGGAAAATTCTAGAGCAAAAACAGCATTGCTATTGGTAAGCTTAACAAATTTGTGTGAGTTCTTTATTAATTTAGGATATGTTCCATATCTCCTCTCACTCAAATTCTTAGAAAAATCATTCTTTAGTCATCTAACCTATCAAATACATGGAAAACTCAACAGAATCAGAGGGTCCTATCACCAAATACATATGTGATTTGCAAACATTTTATTTTCAAAATGTTTCTTGTGCTCCCTTATGCTTTATATTTCATAGTACAGCAACGCCACCTTCACAACGACTGGTGATCATGTTACCGATTTCTGTCCATGTATCTGAATGAGGGTTATAAACTTCAACAGAGTCCAAGGTACCTGGGGCCAAGAAATCATGGCTGGAAGATCGACCTCCAGAAACATACAGAAGCCCATTAACTGCCACAACACACATGCCTGCTCTAGGCACTTTCATCGAAGCAACTTCAACCCACTTTTCCTGGTTAAGAGGAAATAAAAAAAGAGCAGAAATCATAAAATGGTAACAGAGAAAACTGTTGAGAAATCACATACTCTAGTTCTTTTTACATGTTTAAATTTCAAACTCACAATCCAGTCATATAAACATTTTCAAATGAACTTTTGAGTCGGCATAGACAAAAGTAACGAGTTTAGAGGAAAACAACTGAAAAACATGTTTAATTAATTATAAATCATGATCAGGAGACAATCTAGAAATCCCTTATAGGCAGGCGTTCTATAAAACTAGTTCTATTGAATATAAGTAGGTAATGCACACACACACACACACACACAACACAAACCCACAAAGCTCCAAGAAGAAAAAAGCCTCTCTATACAGAAGGACTTTAATATGCTAATGACCTTTATTAATCTCCAAGATAATGAATGATATTGCTATCAACACTTGCCCAGTTATTAACCACGGAATCCTTTTTTTCAAAGATCATCTAGTGGAGTTAATGATTTGCAAAATGTATTTTCAGAAAAAGTATAGATCGGGGGTCAGAAACTATAGCCTATTTTGGTGAGAATGATTTTTCCAGATTAAAAGATTATTTTAAAATATAAGAATATTTCAAATGGTGTTGGGAAAAACGGGACTATATGCCAAAGAATAAAACTGGACCACCTTCTGACACCATACACAAAAATAAGCTCAAAATGGATCAAGGACCTAACTGTGAGACCTGAAACCATAAAAATCCTACAAGACAGCACACACAGCAATTTCTCTGATATCAGCTGTAGCAACACTTTTCTAGCTAGGTCTCCTGAGGAAAGACAAAAATAAATAAAAGTAAATATAAACTGTTGGGACTACATCAAAATAAAATGCTGTTTTCTGCACAGTGAAGAAAACAATCAACAAAACAAGAAAACAACCTACTGAATGGGAGAAGATATTTGCAAATGACATATCTGATAAAGGGTTAATATCCAAAATATATAAAGTGCTGTTACAACTCAATACTATAATCATCATCATCATCCAATTAAAAAATGGACAAAAGACATGAACAGACATTTCGCCAAAGAAGACATCCAGATGGCCAACAGACATGTGAGAAGATGCTCAACATCACTCATCATCAGGGAAATGCGAATCAAAACTACAATAAGATACCACCTCACCCCTGTCAGAATGGCTAAAATCAAAATACAAGATGGGGCACCTGACTGGTTCAGTTGGTTGGGCATGTGACTCTTGATCTTGGGGTCATGACTTTGAGCCCCATGTTGGGCATAGAGATTACTTAAAAAAAAATAGAAATAAAAATATAACACAGGAAACAAAGTGTTAGTAAGGATGTGGAAAAAAAGGAACCCTCGTGCACTGCTGGTGGGAATGCAAACTGGTACAGCCACTGGAGAAAACAGTATAGAGGTTCCTCAAAAAGTTAAAAACTACTGCCTACAATCCAGTAATGGCACTACTGGGTATTTATCTAAAAAGTACAAAAACACTAATTCAAAGGGACACATGCACCCCTATGTTTATTGCAGCATTATTTACATAGCCAAATTACAGAAGCAGCCTCAGTGTTCATCAGTAGAGGAATGGATAAAGAATAGTATATGATGGCACAAAAACAGACACATAGACCAATGGAATAGAATAGAAACCCCAGAACTAGACCCACAAACGTATGGCCAACTCATCTTTGACAAAGCAGGAAAGAACATCCAATGGAAAAAAGACAGCCTCTTTAACAAATGGTGCTGGGACAACTGGACAGCAACATGCAGAAGGTTGAAACTAGACCACTTTCTCACACCATTCACAAAAATAAACTCAAAATGGATAAAGGACCTGAATGTGAGACAGGAAACCATCAAAACCTTAGAGGAGAAAGCAGGAAAAGACCTCTCTGACCTCAGCCGTAGCAATCTCTTACTCGACACATCCCCAAAGGCAAGGGAATTAAAAGCAAAAGTGAATTACTGGGACCTTATGAAGATAAAAAGCTTCTGCACAGCAAAGGAAACAACCAACAAAACTAAAAGGCAACCAACGGAATGGGAAAAGATATTTGCAAATGACATATCGGACAAAGGGCTAGTATCCAAAATCTATAAAGAGCTCACCAAACTCCACACCCAAAAAACAAATAACCCAGTGAAGAAATGGGCAGAAAACATGAATAGACACTTCTCTAAAGAAGACATCCGGATGGCCAACAGGCACATGAAAAGATGTTCAGCGTCGCTCCTTATCAGGGAAATACAAATCAAAACCACACTCAGGTATCACCTCACGCCAGTCAGAGTGGCCAAAATGAACAAATCAGGAGACTATAGATGCTGGAGAGGATGTGGAGAAACGGGAACCCTCTTGCACTGTTGGGGGGAATGCAAATTGGTGCAGCCTCTCTGGAAAGCAGTGTGGAGGTTCCTCAGAAAATTAAAAATAGACCTACCCTATGACCCAGCAATAGCACTGCTAGGAATTTATCCAAGAGATACAGGAGTACTGATACATAGGGGCACTTGTACCCCAATGTTCACAGCAGCACTCTCAACAATAGCCAAATTATGGAAAGAGCCTAAATGTCCATCAACTGATGAATGGATAAAGAAATTGTGGTTTATATACACAATGGAATACTACGTGGCAATGAGAAAAAATGAAATATGGCCTTTTGTAGCAACGTGGATGAAACTGGAGAGTGTGATGCTAAGTGAAATAAGCCATACAGAGAAAGACAGATACCATATGTTTTCACTCTTATGTGGATCCTGAGAAACTTAACAGGAACCCATGGGGGAGGGGGAGGAGAAAAGAAAAAAAAAAAAAAAAAAAGAGGTTAGAGTGGGAGAGAGCCAAAGCATAAGAGACTGTTAAAAACTGAGAACAAACTGAGGGTTGATGGGGGGTGGGAGGGAGGAGAGGGTGGGTGATGGGTATTGAGGAGGGCACCTTTTGGGATGAGCACTGGGTGTTGTATGGAAACCAATTTCACAATAAATTTCATAAAAAAAAAAAAAAAGAATAGTATATGAATACAGTGGAATATTATTCACCCATAAAAAAGAATGAAATCTCCCCTACAAAAATGGCTCTTGACAAGAATAAGGGAACCACGGGGCTCATCCCACAATGTCGATGTTTCATTTTCATCAGTGTATTAGAACTATAGTTTGCTTTTTATCCTGAGTAACCTCAAAATAAACTCTGTAGGACCAGACACATGTTATACATTATCTTTAAGATTTGGATCTATAATGTAGGTCTTTAGTAGACAGAAAATAACAGTAACATTTTAGATTTATGCACGAAAAACCAAGGTAACTGACTACTGATAAACACTTATTTTGGAACAAAAATCTATTCATTTCCAGCCATATAGAAAAAAATAGCAACAGAAGGTGCCCTCAGAAAGTTCATGTTCTAGATTCCCAAATAAGATAACACAGAAGGTCAAAGGAATTTGAACTATCACCAAAGTCTGAAATTTATTAGAAATAAGCATCAAAATCATGCTTTACAATAAGACAATTCTATTCTTGCCACTTCTATTCAACATTGTACTAGAGGTTTTAACCAAGGCAATTAGGAAAGAAAATGAAATAAAAGGCATTGAGAGTGGAAAGGAAAAAGTAAAGCGATCTCTATTTATAGAAGACACAATCTTGTATTTGGAAAATCTTAAGAAATCCATAAAAAAGGGGAGCCTGAATGGCTCAGTCAGTTAAGCGTCCGACTTCAGCTCAGGTCATGATCTCACAGCTTGTGAGTTTGAGCCCCACATCAGGCTCTGTGCTGACAGCTCAGAGCCTGGAGCCTGCTTTGGATTTTGTGTCTTCCTCTCTCTCTGCCCCTCCGCCACTCACACTCTGTCTCTCTCTCTCTCTCAAAAATAAATAATAAAACACTAAAAAAATTTTTTAATAAAAAAAAAATCCACAAAAAAACTATCAGAGTACAAGTGCTACAAGGTTTCAGGATATAAGATCAACAGACAAAAATCAATTGAATTTCTATACACTAGCAATGAAAAATCTGAACATGAAATTAAGAAAACATTAAAGGAATAAAATACTTAGGAATAAATTTTAAAAACAGAGTTCAAGGAACTGAAAATTATAAAACATTGTTTAAAGAAACTGAAGACGACTAAACAAAAAAACATTCCATGTTGAAGATGAAAAGTCCTAATATTGTTGGGGCACCTGGGTGGCTCAGTCGGTTGAGTGTCCGACTTTGGCTCAGGTCATGGTCTCGCAGTTCATGAGTTCGAGCCCTGCTTTGGGCTCTGTGCTGACAGCTTGGAGCCCGGAGCCTGCTTTGAATTCTGTGTCTCCCTCTCTCTCTGCCCCTCCTCCTCTCTCTCTCTCTCTCTCTCTCTCAAAAATAAACATTAAAAACATTTTTTAAAAAGGTCCTAATATTGTTAAGATAGCAACACTCCCCATATTGATCTCTAATTCAATGTAATCCCTATCAAAATCCAGCTAGCTTCTTGGTAAAAACCGACAAGCTGATGGGGCACCTGGTTGGCTCAGCTGGAAGAACATGCGACTCTTGATCTTGGGTTTGTGAGTTTGAGCCCCACACTGGGTATACAGATTATTTAAAAATAAAATCTTGGGGCGCCTGGGTGGCTCAGTCGGTTAAGCATCTGACTTCGGCTCAGGTCATGATTTCACGGTCCGTGAGTTCGAGCCCTGCGTCGGGCTCTGTGCTGATAGCTCAGAGCCTGGAGCCTGTTTCAGATTCTGTGTCTCCTTCTCTCTGACCCTCCCCCGTTCATGCTCTGTCTCTCTCTGTCTCAAAAATAAATAAACGTTAAAAAAAAATGTAAAAAAAATAAAAAATAAAAAATAAAATCTTGGGGCGCCTGGGTGGCTTGGTCGGTTGGGCGGCCGACTTCGGCTCAGGTCATGATCTCGCGGTCCATGAGTTTGAGCCCCGCGTCGGGCTCTGGGCTGACAGCTCAGAGCCTGGAGCTTGTTTCGGATTCTGTGTCTCCCTCTCCCTCTGCCCCTCCCCTGTTCATGCTCTGTCTCTCTCTGTCTCAAAGATAAATAAACGTTAAAAAAAAAAAAATTTTTTTTTTTTAAATAAAATCTTAAAACAAAAACAAAACCTGACAAGCTGATTCTAAAATTCACATGGAAAGGACCCAAAATAGCTAAACCCATTTTTTAATTTTTTATTCTATTTATTTATTAAGTTTATTTATTTATTTATTTTGAGAGAGAACATGCGCATGGGTAGGGGAGGGACACAGAGAGAGAGAGAATCCCAAAGAATCCCAAGTAGGCTCTGTACTGTCAGTGTGGAGCCCGATGTGGGGCTCGAACCCACAAACTGTGAGATCATGATTTGAGCCAAAGCTGGATGCTTTGATACCTGAGCCACCCAGGTACCCCTAAACCCCCTCTTTAAAAGAAGTACAAAGTTGAAGGACTCACACTGTCCAATTTCAAAACTTGCTACAAAGCTACAGTAATGAAGACAGTGTGGTAGTGGCATTAGAATAGGCACATAGATAGGTAAGTAAATAGAACTGAGAGTCCAGAAATAAACCCTCACTTTCATGGTCAACTGATTTTCAACAGAGGTGCCAAGACAATCCAATGGTAAAGAGTAGTCTTTTCAACAAATAGTGCTGGGATGATGGGTTAGCCACATACAAAAGAATGAAGGTAGACCCCTACTTCATCCCATATACAAAAATTAACTTAAAATGAATCAAAGACTTAAATATAAGAGCTTAAACTATAAAACTCTTAGAAAAATATCTTCATAACACTGAATTAGGCAATGGTTTCTTAGTTATGATACCAAAAGCATAAATGACAAAAGAAAAAAACATCAAAATTAAAAATGCTGATTTTTTTTTTTTTAAAGTAGGCCTCACACCCAGCATAGAGCCCAGTGTGGAGCTTAAACTCACAACCCTGAGATCAAGACCTGAGCTGAGATCAAGAGTCAGACGCTTAACCAACTGAGCCATCCAGGTGCCCCAAAAATGTTTGTGCTTCTAACTATACCATAAAGTGAAGAAAATCACTTCTTGGAATGGGGGGAAATTTTTGCAAATGATACATCTGATAAAGGACTAGAATACATAAAGAACTCTTACAACTCAATAATAAAAAGACAATCCATTTTTCAAAAAATTTCTAATGTTTGTTATTTGAGAGAGAGACAGACAGACAGAGAGACAGACAGAGCATGAGCGGGGTAGGGGCAGAGAGAGAGAGACAAACAGAATCCGAAGCAGGCTCCAGGCTCTGAGCTGTCAGCACAGACAGCTGGGCTCAAACCCACAAACTCTGAGATCATGACCTGAGCCGAAGTTGGAATTACTGTATCACCCAGCAATTCCACTCCTAGGTATGTATATACCCAAGAAAAATGAAAACACATGTCCACACAAAAATGTGTACACAAATGTTCACAGCAGCATTGTTTATAATAGCCAAAAGTTTAAACAATTCAAATGTTTGGTGTGTGAATAATATCTCAATAAAGCTGTTAACAAAATTCTTTTTACTTGAGAGAGAAAAGAAAGAAAATTTAAATCTTTAGGCTTTAAAGGTTTTAATAACCATAAGTGGTTTAAGAACCATAAAATACAAGTAACATTAATCCACATTTCCCAAAATATGTTCCCTGAAACACTTTTTATTCCAGAAATGCTCCACAAACATCCACAAACAAAAGGGTTTGTGTGCACCATAAAATTTGAGAGATTTAGCATAAAGATGCATAAAGCATATTATTGTACTAAATTGTGTAAAGAAACTTATTTAACTTTGTTTAACCCGACTTTGCCTACATATAGTTGATTAGGGGAACACGTTACCTAATTCCTCTTAACAGTGCAAAAAACTAGGGACACCTGGGTGGCTCAGTCAGTTGCGTGTTTGATTCTTGATTCTGGCTCAGGTCATGATCTCACCATTTGTGAGATCAAGCCTGTGTCAGGCTCTCCACTGACACAGAGAGCCTGCTTGGGATTCTCTCCCTCCCTCTCTCTCTCTACCCTTCCCCCACTCATGCTCTCTCTCTCTCTCTCTCTCTCTCTAGATAAATATAGTACTCCATGGAAACTCATTTGGAAAAAATTGCTCTAACCTATAAGCCTACAGCATAACACACCTTATTACTGCATATCCCAGCACCTAACAAACTGTGATGTAATTGTTTGTCTATTTACGTCTCTATATTCCCCACTAGAATTTAGGCTCCTTAAAAACTGGGGCCTTGCATGTTCAGTTTGCCCTGTTTCCCCATGCATAGTATCTGATCGATACTTACATACTAAGAAGTCTGTACAAGTGAATGAATAAATGGATTAATGAACAAATGCATGATAGAATGGTGATTCAATGAAGACACAACCTTTCCCTATTTTCCTCTAATCTTCCCTTCCTAGCATAATTGAGTCAACCCAGTATGTGAGAGGAAGAAAGAACATTGGTGAGCTCATATACGCAGTGACAAGAAGGGCTATGTACAGGGGTGCCTGGGTGGCTCAGTCGGTTGAGCATCCGACTTTGGCTCAGGTCATGATCTCATGGCTCATGAGTTCGAGCCCCGCGTTGGGCTCTGTGCTGACAGCGCAGAGCCTGGAGCCTCCTTCATATTCTGGGTCTCCCTCTCTCTCTCTCTCTCCCCTCTTCCGCTCATGCTGTCTCTGTCTCTCAAAAATAAATAAACATTAAAAAAAAAAAAAAAGAAGGGTTATGTACAGAAGTGGCAGTTAGAGAAGAGAGTTGGACATAGTAGGGAGATTTGTTTCATTTAATAAGTACATTGAATTAACAAATAAGTAAGTATACAGTTGACCCATTAACAGCAAGGGGGTTGGGGCACCTACCCCCATGCAGTTGAAAATCCATGTGTAACTTTTGACTCCCCACAAACTTAATTACTAATAACTTACTATTAGTAAATGTTATTAAAAAAATCATAAGGAAGAGAAGATACATTTACAGTACCGTATTGTATGTATTGAAAAATTCCATGTATAAGTGGACCCACACAGTTCAAAACCATGTTGTGTTCAAGGGTCAGCTATAGGGAGAATAATAGGACCCAAGTTTTTAACTAACAGAGAAGGTATTTACAAAAATGGAAATGGGTAAGGCCTGAAAGAATCTGAGATATTGTACTGGAATTTGGAGTTATCATTATGAACTCATGGTTTTATAATGTATAATACTTACATGTTACAGAAATATTTACAAATTAATGTGCGTGAATATATGTATATAAATATATATATTTCCTAGCTCTGTTTACTGACAGTGCCTAGAAGCAGCAATACCCCAGTAGTAATGAGCAGTCCAAGTGCCTAGACCTTGGTTTCTAAATACTATCCTTCCCTAAGACGAACTGGAGCTTCTTAGAGAAATGGCTGATTCCAGGGCTAGAGCAGAGAAAGTACAAAATAAGCCTGAAATATTTTATTATCTATAAAGTAATGCTCAATGAATGATGGAACATGTCAAAAGGACACAGGAAGGATTTCCACTTACAGCCACGGTAGACTAATTGTTACCAAAGCTGTCCTCCTGCCATAAAAACCTAGAAAACTGGACAAAACCTATGAAACAAAAGTTCTCAGACAACACACAATGAATAATTGTGATCCCTTAGAAAAAGAAACAAACAAGATGTCCAAGCTTTCTGTCTGATGGGGCTTTCTAAACAGTAGTACAGGGAAGGAGATTCCCAAGCACAGCATAACAGTAATCTGATTTAGGAGACAGAGATCATAGTTTAGAGAGGTTGAAGCAGCTAAGATTTGCAAGCAAGACTGCCAGAGGTCCCCTTGTGTCTTGAGTACTACTAATCTGTTCAATGCATAAAGTGAGACTCTATTAGAACAGGCAAAGAATAGGAGGATGTGACATAACAAGAAATATGTATTTGGTCTCTGGCCCCAGTTCCTGACACAGAACTCCTAAATCCTTTGGAATTTCCTGGGTGATAGAAGTGTCTTTTGTTCTAATGAGGCGCTCTTAATAGCTTCAGAATGAGAGCTGGTTATCAGAAAGACCAAGCCAGAATTAGAACCTCGGAACTTTTAGCCCCACCCCCTATCATCTGGGTAGGGGAGAGGGGCTGGAGGTTGAATTAGTAATCAATTATGCCTACATGATGAAGCCTCCATAAAAATCCCCATACTATGGTTTTCGGAGAGCTTTCAGGTTGGTAAAGACATCCATGTATCACAAGGGTGTCATACCCCAAATTCTACAGACTCCTACACCCAAGACCCTTCTGGACCTTGCCGTATATACCTCTTTATCTGGCTATTCATTTATATCCTTTATAATAAACCAGTAATAGTATATAAAGTGTTTCCCTGAGTTCTGTAAGCCATTAGAGCAAATTATTGAACCTGAGGAAAGGATTTTGGGACCCCTGATTTGTATCCAAATCAAACAAATGTAATGTAAAGAAGTCAGTGGTTAACCTGAAGTCCCACTGCTTGAAATTGGTGTGTAAAGTGAGAGGCAGTCTTGTAAAACTGAGCCCTTAATCTGTGGGGTTGTTAGGGTCAGAAATGAATTGACTTGAGGGTACCCAGTTGGTGTCTATCAAGAACTAGAGAACAGTTTGGTATGGAATACCTACACATTTGGTGTCAAAAATATTGTGACAACAAAAACTGTTTTCCTTGATAGGAGGTGTAAGCTGAACAATTCCCAGAGCTCACACAAGGCTAGAGGACATTCTAGTTTTGAGTAGCCAAAATAAAGAAACCTTGCTGAATACCTAGGACATTAGCAGAGACTCAAGAAGGGTCATTCTTTAGAAGGAGACCTACAAGAAAGACTACTCTAGACCTTCCCTACAAAGCTTAAGAACATTTTTCAAAAGAATCAATCTGATTTGCAAATGATGTAACTATTTATCAACAGTTAAAAGAAGAAAATAAAATCCACAGTGTCCACCATCCAAACAACAGTTACTAAAAATGTGGAAAAGCAGGAAGAATGTGACTCAAACCAGAAAGAAAAAATTTCAACAGATACAGGTCCAAAAGTGATGATAATAATGGAATCAGCAGACAAGGACTTCAAAACAGATGTTATAAATATGTTCAAGGATCTAAAGGAAAACATGGACATGATGAGAGAAATGGAAGACATAAAAAAAAAAAACCAAAAATATCTTTTAGAGCTAAAAATATATTTGAAGTGAAAAATTCCTTAAATGGAATTAGACACTGCATATTAGAAGTCAATATAGATTAATAAACTTGAAAACACAGCAAGAGTAACTATCCAAACTGAAGTACAAAGTTTCACTTATACAGGATGAATAAGTTCTAAAGATCTAACATATAGCATGGTGACTATAGTTAATAATACTATACCGTATACTTGAAATTTGGTAAGAAAGCAGATCTTAAGTACTCTCACCACACACAAAAAAAGGAAAAGAGAACCTGAAACTAATATAACACTGTATGTTAACAATACTGGAATTAAAAAAAAATTAGAGGGGCACCTGGGTGGCTCAGTGGATTGAGCACCCGACTTTGGCTCAGGTCGTGATCTCACGGTTTGTGAGTTCGAGCCCACATCAGGCTCTGTGCTGACAGCTCAGAGCCTGGAGCCTGCTTCATAGTCTGGGTCTCCCTCTCTCTCTCAAAAATAAATAAACATTAAAAAACAAATTAAATAAAAATTAGAATGACTAATACAGACTTTAGTAAAATGGAAAAAAAAGAAAAGGAAACTGTGATGTGATGAATATGCTAATCAGTTTGATTTGGTAATCATTTCATAATGTATATCAAAACATCAAATTATACACCTTAAATCTATACAATTTTAATCAAGTATGCCTCAGTGAAGCTGTATAGCAAAAAAACAAAACAAAAAACAGAAAACAAAACTGAAGCACAGAGAGAGAAAAGATGCGGAAAAATGAACAGAATCTCAGTAACCTGTAGGACCTGGGCATGTTACTGGAGTCTCAGAAAATCTAAGAAAATCTAAGGAAATATGGCTGAAAACATTTAATTTTTTTTTTTTATTTTTTTTTTTCAACGTTTATTCATTTTTGGGACAGAGAGAGACAGAGCATGAACGGGGGAGGGTCAGAGAGAGAGGGAGACACATAATCGGAAACAGGCTCCAGGCTCCGAGCCATCAGCCCAGAGCCCGACGCGGAGCTCGAACTCACGGACCGCGAGATCGTGACCTGGCTGAAGTCGGACGCCCAACCGACTGCGCCACCCAGGCGCCCCTGAAAACATTTAATTTGATGAAAGCTATAATCCTACAAATTCAAGGAGTTCAGTGAATTCCAAGCAGGTTAAATACAAACCTCCATCCAACAAGACACACCATAATCAAATATTGGAAACCTATGATAAAGAGAAAATTGTAAAAGCCTCCAAAGAAAAAAAGACACGTACAAGGGAACAAGGATAAGAATGACTACTAACTTCCCATCAAAAACAGTGCAAGAAGATAAACAACGCCTTTTAAGCAACGGGGGAAAAAAAACCCATAAAATTCTGTGCTCAGTAAAATATCTTTTGGGGCACCTGGGTGGCTCAGTCAGTTAAGCGTCTGACTCAGGTCATGATCTCATGGCTTGTGAGTTCCAGCCCCACATCGGGGTCTGTGCTGACAGCTCGGAGCCTGGAGCCTGCTTCAGATTCTGTGTCTCCCTCTTTCTCTGTCCCTCTGCTGCTCGTGCTCTGTCTCCCTCTTTCTCAAAAATAAACATTAAAAAAAGAAAAAAATATATATCTTTCAAAAAATGAAGGCAAAAGAAAACCGTTCAGAAAATGAACAGAGAGTGAATCAACGCCAGCAGACCAACACTAAAAGAAATATTAAAGAGAAGTTAGTTCTTCATGTTAACAGAAAATGTTATGAGATGAAAACTTAGTTCTATAGAAAAGAATAAAACTAGGAATGATAAATATATACATAATTATAAAAGACTTTCACATTAAAATTTTATGTTAAATATAACTTTTTAAAGCAAATATAACAAAAGGTATTATGGGGTTTACAACATATATAGAAGTAAAATGTATAACAAAAGCACAAAGAGTGGAAAATGGGAAAATGAAAGTATATTTTTGTAAGTTTCTGACATTCAAAGTGAAGTGGTTTGGGGTGTCAACTATACTCGAATTAAAAAAAACTTTTAGGGGTGCCTGGGTGGCTCAGTTTGTTTAGCATCCAACTTCAGCTTAGGTCATGATCTTATAGTTCATGAGTTCCAAACTCATGTCAGTCTCTGTGCTGACAGCTCAGAGCCTGGAGCCTGCTTCAGATTCTGTGTCTCCCCTCTCTCTCTGTCCCTCCCCAGCTCGCACTCTATCTCTCTCAAAGATCAATAAACATTTAAAAAAAAAAGTTAAAACAAAAAAGAAGTGGTTTAAATAAAAAAAAAAAAAAAAAAGAAAGTGGTATGATATAATGCAAAGGTAGCCTTGATCATACATATATATATGTATGTAATATAAATGTATGATCATACATATATATATGTATGTAATATAAACCCTACAATAACCACTAAGAAAAAGGTGAAGAGTTATAGTTAATTGGACAAAAGAGATCAAATAGAATACTAAAACAATTGACATAAAGACAGAAAAGAGGGGGGAAAAATGAAAGAAAGAATTGTAGAAATAGAAAAACAGCAAAACAGGAGTCTAGAAACCAATTATATTTGTAATTACATTACATATAAATAGTAAAAACTCTAAAGACTCCATTTGAAAGGCAAGAAACTGTCAAACTGGATTAAAAAGAGACTACAACTGGGTCACCTGGGTGACTTAGTTGGTTAAGCATCTGACTCTTGGTTTTGGCTCAGGTCATAGATCTCACAGTTTGGGAGTTTGAGCCCCGCACTGGGCTCTGTGCTAACCGTAAGGAACCTGCTTGGGATTCTCTCTCTCCTTCTCTCTCTGCCCCTCCCCTGCTTGCTCTCTAAGTAAATAAACTTAAAAAATAAATAAAAAAAGAGACTACAACTGTATGTTACCTTACAAGAGATGCAACTTGTAAAGATATAGATAGATTTAAAGTAGAAGGAAAGAAAAAGATGTACCATGCAAATAATAGTCAAAAGATAGCTTGGCCACATCACTGATTATATTAATATCAGACAAAGTAGACTTCAGAACAAAACATAATACCAAAGATAAAAACAAATATTTCATGACTATGAAAAGATCAATTTCATCAAGGAGACATAATAATCCCAACCTGTACACACTTAATAACAGAGATTCAAAATATGTGCAGGGAAGGGAAAATTCCTCCTTTACCCTTAAGGTCTTCCAGCTGGACTAAGAATTAAATTTACATGAGACAGATTAACAAGAGAAAAAAAGTTTTATTACTTGCGCACAAAGGCCCAATAATGTAATTGAGACCTAAAAAAGTGACAAAGGCAGGTGGTTTTTATACGTTTTAAACAAAGAGAGAATAAATCTGTGGGGGATTGACAGGACAAAGTAAAATTAACTTTTGGAACTTCAATTAGTAAGGAATTGTAAAAAGAATTTGGGTTCTGACAGTAAATTAGGTTTTTTGTTTTTTTTTTAATGTTTATTTAATTTTGAGAGAGAGCGAGAGACAGGGGCAGAGGGAGAGAACAAGTCGGGGAGGGGCAGAGAGACAGGGGGACAAGAGATCCAAAGCAGGCCCTGCGCTGACATCCCGATGTGGGGCTCGAACTCAAGAACCGTAAGATCATGACCTGAGCTGAAGTCAGATGTTCAACTGACTGAGCCACCCAGGAGCCCCCTGATAGTAAACTAGTAAAAACAAAAATAATAAGGTCTGTTTATACACCCTTCTTGGCTCTACATTTCCCATCTCTGGTGATACCTCTTTATTTCCTGGTACAGGAAAGGTACCTTTCAAGTGAGAGATTTATTTCCTGCTTTTAGGGGGAGAGAGGAGGGTCTGAATATCCTTCTTGCACAAGTGGTCTCATAAGTAACTTTTATTTAAAATAATATGCCAAAGTGGTACATTTTAGGGCGGCCTGCCCTTGACTCCTACATTTGAGGTAAAACCTGACAGAAATGAAAGGAGAAACAGACAAATCCATAATTACACTTGGAGATTTCAATACTTCTTTCTTAATAGTTGACAAAACAATTGGACAAGTTGAAAAGAAAAGACTAGGGAAGACTCGAATAACACTAACCAACTTGACTTAATTGACATTTATAGAACACTAAAGAGTAGAATACAAATTCCTTTCAGGTGGACACAAAACATTTACCAAGACAGAAATCATATAAAGTATGCTTTCTGATCATAATGGAATTAAATTAGAAATCAGTAACACAAAGATCTGGAAAATTGCCAAGTATTTGGAAATCAAATAACATACTTCTAACAATTCACTGGTCAAAAAAAAATTGCCAGGGAAATTAGAAGGTGTTTCAAGATAAGTGTTAATTAAAATACAACATATCAAAATGTGTGGGAGCCACTTAAAGCAGGACTTGAAAATACAGTTTTAAACATTTACAATATAAAAAAAGGAAAGTCTAAAATCAATCATTTAAGCTTCTACTTAAAGAATCTAGAAAAACGTGCAAATTAAACCAAAAAAAAAAAAAAAACAAAACAAAACAGAAGAAAAAAATAGAAACAGAAATCAATGAAATAGAAGATGGGCAATCAATAGAAAAAAAATCTATGATACCAAAGTTGGTTCTTTGAAAATAAAAAAAAAAAAAACCTACAGATGATCAATATCATGAATGAAAAAGTGCATATCACTACAGATCTTATAGACACTAAAAAAATAATAGGATATTAAACACTGAAATCATCCACCCTACCTCTTCGAAGGAATATTTTTCTACAGTATGAAGAGCATCTTGTGTCTCATTCCATCCTCCAACAGAATAGATACAATCATTAAGTGCAGCCACTCCAAGATATGCTCTCCTGGTTCCCATTGGAGGAAGTGGAGACCAACGCTTAGAAAGTGGATCATATACTTCAAAAGAACAAAGCTCTATTCCTTCATTGCTGATGCCCCCAATTACGTAAATTAAACCTGGAAACAGAATAGAAAATTTTACAGGAAATAGAATATAAATATTATAAAAAGTAATTATGTCTGCTATGCTGATGCTATATTTAACATAGAGCTCACAACAGCCTTTTAAGAGAGAAAATTGACTTCTGTCTAGTAAATCATAGCTCACATGTAAGCATGTTACAAAGATTTAGAGGTATAAAGTGGCATTTAATTTTCAATGAACTTACAACGCTGTAACAAAACAATCTGTCAAACAAGGTTTTCTCATCTTACTGTCTGCCTGATGATCTCAAGTTCCAGAACCACTGCTACCATAAGGTAAAAAAGGGAGAGGGATTTTTTCCCCCTAAAAAAAAATGCCAGGCACTTAAACTGGGAATGACATAGCCTTGTTTGTGACAGCCTACCTGTTGCTCAAATGGACACAGAGAAGTGAATTCAAATTATAATAGTTATATGGCTAGATAAAGGTATCAGGATCAATCACCAGAGTACAAGAGAATGTAATTCACAGTGAGTTCCTGATTAAATTTGATTTGAAACTAATGGTCCTGACAATCTACAATTATTTTTGAATGCCTAGCATTGTTTCCCATATAATGGCATTTTAAGAAATGTGTGCTAAATGTCAGTGAATGTGGGTTCTAGCTCCAACTTTGCCAGTAATGGGCTATGAAAAAGAACACACAACCTTCCTGATCTCTAGCTTGCTCCTCTATAAAGGGGTTGGAATAATCTCCAAGATGCCTCTCTAACTCCGTAGTTTTCGAAGGTGCAACACTGTGGTTTATAAGATGGCCAAATATATATTTCTCATCTATATTTGGTCTTCATCCACAGTCCCTAGCTCACAGCAACCTGAACCCTTAGAATTTCCGAACTGTTAAGAGTGATAAGGGTGTCTTTTGTTATGTTAATGAGGTAACTTTCGGAAAGTACTTAAGGATGGGGACTGGTTGCTAAAGGAGCCAACCTAGTGATTTGAGTGTTGGAACTTTCAGTCTCACGCCCTGACCTTCTGGGGAGAGGAGAGGTTCTAGAGGTTGAATCAATCACCAATGGCCAATGATTAATCACTCATGCCTATGTAATGAAGCCTCCATAAAAATCCAAAAGGACATGGGGCACCTGGGTGGCTCAGTTGGTTAAGCGCCTGACTTCGGCTCAGGTCATGATTTTGCGGCTTTGAGTTTGAGCCCTGGACTGAGTCCTGCATTGGGCTCTGTGCTGAGCCTGGAGCCTGCTTCAGATCCTGTGTGTGTGTCTCTCTCTCTATGCCCTTCCCCTGGCTGTGCTCTGCCTCTCTCTCTCAAAAATAAATAAACATTAAAAAAAAAAATTTTTTTTAATCCAAAAGGACAGGATTTGTAGAGCTTCTGGATTGGTAACATACGGAGATGTGAGGACACTGGCACACCTGGAGAGGGCATGAAAGTTCCGCACCCCTTCCCCATAACATCCCCTATACATCTCTTCCACCTAGCTATTCGTGAGTTATATCCTTTTAGTAGTAAGTGACATTTCCTCTGAGTTCTGTGAGCTGCTCTAGCAAATTAATTGAACCCAAAAAGAAGTTAGAACCTCCAATCTATAGCCAGTCCATCAGAAGCACAGGTAAGAGCCTGGTAAGGATGAGTGTCTTATAGGACTGAGCCTTCAATCTGTGGAATTTGAGGCTATCTCCAGGTGTGGGTACATAGTGTTAGAAGTGAGGTGAATTCTCCAACACCCAGTTGGTGTTCTGAAAACCACTTGTTAGTAGGAGGGAAACTTCCCCCTACCTCCACACTGGAAACTTAGTCTCAGAACACCTGATTTGCATGGGAAAATGAAAGTAATAAATACAAAACAATTAGAGAACACTATAATATTACACAATATAGTCTGTACCATGTAATCTGAACATCTAAATGCTAGTGAAAGTCTGAGAAGGTACTCACAAAACAGAAAGAACTTGAGCTGGGAACAGCTGGTTGAGTTATCGTAACAATGAGCAGACTGCTCATTACTCTACAGGTACATATAAATCTGCTCTCCAACTCTGGACAAAGAATCTGGAGTGCTTACCAACTACTTCTCAGGATATAGTAGACAATTAAAATAATGTTTGTGTACCATTTTAATATGCAGTACAACATTTTTCAAATCTGTCATAGCATTATATTCTGTATGGATTGAATCACAATGTGCCCTGTGAGAAAACACTGAAAAAGCCAAAAGAGACAGTGAAGATCATTTTTTATATCCTCTTCCTACTTAGAAATACTAAGGACTGCATGGGAGAGAAAATGACAAAGATGAAGGTTCAAATGTTTATTTTGCTAGTTAGGTATTTGTGCCTATCTGTAATTTTTAATTCTAGTTTTGTTTATTTTGGAAAAAATGATTATTTTGGCAATACAGAAAAAAGGACCTAAGAGGTTAAAACATATAAAACATTTAAAAGCAAAACTTCAATACTGTTAGTGTCAACCATTCAATATTAACAGACATAAAATATACTCTTGTGAAAATAAAGCCTCAAGTTTCTTTTTTTCAAAAATATTTCTTCAGGAAAAAGTTTTTAGAAAGCAATTACCTTGCATTTCACAACACCCAAAGTAGTAGCGTGACATAGCCATGTTGCCAACTACTTCCCATTTATTTTCATCAGGATCAAATCGTTCAATGGTGTTCCCTATCTCAGCTCCAACCCATCCACCTGTAACCAAATAGAAAATGTTATTTCTGGATAAAGGAGTCTTATTTATGAAAAACACCTTAGCAAACAACTTTATATTGTGAATGATTATCATATGGAGCAGATTTACATTGTGAATGATTATCACATTATCAATGATTTGTCCAGTCTCTGCTTAGTTTTCATTAGACATTTAAAAAACAAAACAAAAACAAACCCATATTGCTTAAGAAATATGGTACTTTACAAAACTACCTCTTAAAACAACTTCTGCATATTCAGAATGGTTGCCCAAATTTAAAATGTGAAGATTTAAAATGCTCCACTGGACATCTATCTCATCTATACTTTATCCCCCTCTCCTTCTAAGAGCTCTATACTTGACAATATTCTCTACATAATTCAATTTTGAAAATAAAAATTTATAAAGCTGAAAAGGCATAAGTTTCTTATAGGAGGGAAGGAAAATTTCTAAAGTAATCAGAATCTAAAAATTAAAATAATACTAGATATCCTTAAACTGAACTGAACAGCATAATTACCCAAAGCATAGATAGCCCCATAACACACACACACTCCCAAGCCACAGCGGGGGTGATTCATTGAAGCTACAGTTGTCCACTGTTTAGTAACCGGATCATAGCATTCAGTACAGTCAAAAATCATTGAATCCTTCTCACCTGAGTTCAATAAAAGAAACACGTATCAGAAGGTTTAGTAATGCTAATAGCCTAGAACCATAATACAATACTCAGTAGTATTCATGTTATCAGAGATTCAACTATTGTCTGATTTTTTACTATTCATTAAAATTCATTTGCCCAGAAAAAAAATAAAAACAATAAAATTCATTTGCCTAGTGTTATTATAAATCAATAGCACTTTCATTTATTAAAGTCCACTTAATGAAACAAAGGCATAATTTCCCTATTATCTATTTCCAATTCTACCACCCAAATAATCCATGTAATTATTGAGGATGAAATTTATATTTTAACACTTCTATATTTTTTCATGCATTAGTTTGGATAGCTAGCTCTGGTACAATTTGAGTTTTAATGCAATCCTTATCTAGCAACAAACAGAAAATAAAATTTCTTCTTTTTTTTTTTTTTGTAATTTTTTTCAATGTTTGTTTATTTTTGAGAGGTGGAGACAGAGTGTGAGCAGGGGAGGGGCAGAGAGAGCGGGAGACACAGAATCTGAAGCAGGCTCCAAACTCTGAGCTGGCAGCACAGAACCTGATGCCGGGCTCAAACTCACAAACCATGAGAGCATGACCCGAGCTGAAGTCAGACGCTTAACCGACTGAGCCACCCAGGTGCCCCAAAATTTCTAAAAAGATACCACTTAAAATAGAATATTAAAAAATACTATACCTAGAATTAAATCTAATCAAAGATTGTACAAGACATCTACAGATAAAATTTATACACTTCATTTAAATAGAATATGGGGCGCCTGGGTGGCACAGTCGGTTAAGCGTCCGACTTCAGCCAGGTCACGATCTCGCGGTTCGTGAGTTCGAGCCCTGCATAGGGCTCTGGGCTGATGGCTCGGAGCCTGGAGCCTGTTTCCGATTCTGTGTCTCCCTCTCTCTCTGCCCCTCCCCCGTTCATGCTCTGTCTCTCTCTGTCCCAAAAATAAATAAACGTTGAAAAAAAAATTTTAAATAGAATTTTATTTTTTTAACATTATTTATTTTTGAGAGAGAAAGTAAGAGCTCATGCGAGGTGAGGAGGGGCAGAGAGAGAAGAAGAGAGAATCCCAAGCAGCCTCCGTGCTGTCAGCACAGAGACCAATGTGGGGCTCAAACTCAGGAACTGTGAGATCATGACCTGAGCCAAAATCAAGAGTCCAATGCTCAACCAACTGCACTAGGTGCCCCTAGATAAAATTTTAAATTAAGGAATACCTAAGTAAATGAAGAGATATCACATTCATGAATTAGAAGAGTCAACGTAAAGATGATTATCCCCAAACTGATTTGTAGATTTAATGTGATCCCAGTTTGAAACACGCTTTCTTTTTTATTGTGCTAAAATACAAGTAACATAAAATTTACCATCTTAACCATTTTTAAGTGTAGAGTTCAGTGATGTGAAACACATTCACATTTTTGTGCAGCCATCACCACCATCCATCCCTATAACTCTTTACATCTTGTAAAACTGAAACACTATCCTGATTTAAACAATAACTCCCTGGGGCGCTTGGGTCGCTCAGTAGGCTTAGTGGCTGACTTAGGCCCAGGTCATGATTGCAAGGTCTGTGGGTTCAAGCCCCACATCAGGCTCTCTGCTGATAGTTTGAAGCCTGGAGCCTGCCTGGGATTCTGTGTCCCCCTCTCCCTTTGACCCTCCCCCACTCATGCTCTCTCTCTCTCTCTCAAAAATAAATAAACATTAAAAAAAAAGAAAAACAACTCCCCATTCTCCACTTCCCTAGCCCCAGGCACACCATTATACTTTCCATCTTTTATTATTTTGACTACTCTAAGTACCTCATATAAGTGGAATCATACATTATTTTTAAAAACAGAATTGACAAAAAAACAAACAAACAGATTTGAGGAACTGATACTAAAATTTATATGGAAGTACAAAGGGCCTAGAATAGCCAAGCACTCCCACACGAGAATAATGAGAGAAACTGTCCTGTCAGATAAACTTATAAGACTCAAAATAGAGCTATAATAATTAAGATAGGGATACACAGAAAGTCCAAACAGAACAGAAACGAAATTCTAGAAACAGATACACACATGTATAATTACTTGATATGTGAAAGAGTTTGCACTGCACAGCAGTGGGGAAACAAAAGCCTTTTATGCTGGAATAATTGATTATATATACAAGGGAAAAAATGAAACTGGTTGCCTACTCATACTGTCTATAAAAACTCAATTCCAGGTGGATTACAGATATACATGTAAATGACATAACTAAAAATTTAAGAAACAATAAAGGTATATATAACCTTATGACTTTGGAGTAAGGGAGGATTTCTCTACAAAGATACAAGAGAGGTGTCTGGGTGGCTCAGCTGGTTAACTCAACTTCGGCTCAGGTCATGATCTCACAGTTCATGAATTTAAGCCCCGCCGTGGGCTCTCTGCTGTCAGCATGGAGGCCGCTTCAGATCCTCTGTCTCCCTCTTTCTCTGCACCTCCTCCCTCTCTCAAAAAATAAACATTTAAAAATAAAAAATACAAGAAACATTAACCATAAAGGGGGAAAAATAATAGAGTTGGAGTTGGCTACATTAAAATGAAAACCATCTGTTTATCAAAAGATATCATAAAGAAAAAAAGCTACCATAAGGAGAGTGAAAGATAAAGGAGTAGAGTAGCAAAAGGTATTTGCAGCACATATAACTTTAGGAGGGCCTAGAATCCTGAATGCTACAAAACTACTGTGCAGAAAAGAATCAGCACAGCAGGCCTGAGACTGCCCATCCTTAGAAAGTCCTGCTTGCCAGATTGACCCTTGACTGGAGTCTGGGAACATGGCTCGTAAATAATTCTCTGCACTGATATAAAAATCTTTCTAAATAATAAGAACAGCTTTTTGTGGTGATAAAAATATTTGGAATCAGACAGTGATAATGGTTGCACAACTTTGTGAATATGCTAAAAATCACTGAACTGTATACTTCAAATGGTGGATTTTATGGTATGTAAATTATATCTTAATTTTTACAAATAATATTTAGAATATTAAGCCAGATATGTACATATCTAGAATAAACCAAATATTCTGATTATCTGAGTGGCATGATTAGAGTATGTGTGATTTTTATTTTTTCATATGCTTCAATTTCAGCCAAATTTTCTTCCACAAACCTGAAGTGCTTTAATGATAAACATTACTTTAAAATTACATATTACGGGGGCGCTTGGGTGGCTCAGTGGGTTAAATGTCCAATTCTTGATTTCAGCTCAGGTCATAATCTCATGATTTCATTAGGTTGAGTCCCACATCAGGGCTCTGCACGGACAGTGCGGAGCCTTCTTGGGATTGTTTCCCTCTCTCTCTGCCCCTCCCTGCTCGCTTGGACTCTGTCTCTCTCAAAATAAGTGAGTAAATAAAAACTTAAAAAAATTATATATTACAAAATATCTTAGAATGACAATGTTGATAGTATTAAAAAAATTTTTTAATGTTTATTTTTGAGAGAGAGAGACAGAGTATGAGTAGGGGAGGGGCAAAGACAGAGGGAGACACAGAATCTGAAGCAGGCTCCAGGCTCTGAGCTATCAGCACAGAGCCCCAAGCAGGGCTTGAACTTACCGACTGGGAGATCGTGACCTGAGCCAAAGTTGGTTGCTTAACAAACTGAGCCATCCAGGTGCCCCAGCAATGTTGTTAGCATTAATAATAGTAGGCCAAGTTGGGACACCTGGCTGACTCAAGTTGGTAGAACATGCGGCCCTTGATCTCAGAGTCGTGAGTTCAAGCCCCACATTGGGTATGGAACCTACTTAAAAAAATAATAAACAAATAAATAAATAAGTAAAAAATAAATTAGTGAAGTCACAGCATTTTTGAAAGGTACCCATAAGTATTTCTGTGGAATCACAAGAAGGGACACAAATATATGCAAGTGTCACCTAGGACACTGTGACCCTCGGTTAAACAGAAGAGTTCATGCAATGAAACTATCCACAATCACCAAAATGTATATAAAAAGAGCTGTTAGAGTTCTAGTCAAAGATTACATGTAATAATGGTCTTTATGCTGACGGAAAGCTACTGCTTAAAACTTTTATTTCTTTGTTGGGGCGCCTGAGTGGCGCAGTCGGTTAAGCGTCCAACTTCAGCCAGGTCACGATCTCGCAGTCCGTGAGTTCGAGCCCCGCGTCAGGCTCTGGGCTGATGGCTCAGAGCCTGGAGCCTGTTTCCGATTCTGTGTCTCCCTCTCTCTCTGCCCCTCCCCCGTTCATGCTCTGTCTCTCTCTGTCCCAAAAATAAATAAATGTTGAAAAAAAAATAAAAAAAAAACACTTTTATTTCTTTGTTGGGATTTTTGGATCCACCATGGCATTTATTGATTTAATGAACTGTTTTTAAGGGACAATTGTGTTCCCTCCAAAAGACAAGTAAAAAATCAAATATTCTCTACATCTCTCTCATTTTATTTATTTTTATTTTTTAAACTTTTTTAAAAGTTTACTTATTTATTTTGAGAGAGAGAGCGTGCGCGTACATGGGGGGGGGGGGAAGGAGCAGAGAGAGAGAGAGAGAGAGAGAGAGAGAGGGAGAAAGAAAATCCTAAGCAGGCTCTGCACCATCAGCACAGAGTCAGATGTGGGGATTGAACTCACAAACTGTGAGATCATGACCTGAAGCTGGACACTTAACCAACTGAGCCACCCAGACTCACCCTGTATCTCTCTCATTTTAACTTGACAGTATCATAGTTAAAAATAACAAAATTTTCAACATACAACTTTTTGTGTTTTAGCCTAATCTGTAGAAATAAAGCATAAAGACTAGCTCTAAGGATTGGAGATGACCTACCTAGGCTTGTTGCTATAAAGACAAATTAGCCAGAAGTAAATATTGATCTAAAAGTGTTAGCATTTATTTCTCTTTAGATTCCTCCTCTGATGGGAAACATTTGCCTTTTTTAAAAAAATGTTTATATATTTATTTGGAGAGTGAGAGCAGGGGAGAGGCAGAGAAAGAGGGAGAGAGAGAATCACAAGCAGGCTCTGTGCTGTCAGTGCAGAGCCTGAAGCAGGACTCGATCTCACAAATTGTGAGATCATTACCAGAGCTGAAATCAAGAGTTGGACACTTAACTGACTGAGCCATCCAGGCACCCCGAAACCTGTTTTATTTAATTTTATTAATCATTTTATAATTCATAATAATAGTTTTAGAAAACACAGTGATTTCAATCAAGACATATATCCCAATGTCCAGATGACTTAGTTTTTATAAATCCCACTTCCAGGTAACTTGGTTAATTAAAAATTATTTGTATTAACTATAGAGAACAAACTGATGGTTACCAAATGGGAGGTGGGTGGGGGGATGGTTTAAATGGATGATGGGTATTAAGGAGGGCATTTGTTGTGATGGGCACTAAGTGTGGTATGTAAGGATTAAATCAATAAATCCTATACCAGAAACTAATATTACACTGTATGTTAACTAACTGGTATTTCACTAAAAACTTGAGGGACACCTGGGTGGTTCAGTCAGTTAAGCATCCAGCTCTTGGTGTCAGCTCAGGTCATGATCTCACGGTTCGTGGGTTCAAGCCCCACTTCGGGTTCTCTGCTGAAAGCGTATATCCTGCTTGCAATTCTCTCTCTCTCTGTCCTCTACTACCCCCACCCTCTCTCTCTCAAAAATAAATAAATGTTTTATAAATAAATAAATAAATAGAAATTTAAAAAGACCAATCTAAAAAAAAAAGATTTGTAATGCAGCTTCCAATATATGAAATTAAATTTAAAAAAAAAAATTTTTTTTTTTCAACGTTTATTTATTTTTGGGACAGAGAGAGACAGAGCATGAACGGGGAGGGGCAGAGAGAGAGGGAGACACAGAATCAGAAACAGGCTCCAGGCTCTGAGCCATCAGCCCAGAGCCTGTCGCGGGGCTCGAACTCACGGACCGCGAGATCGTGACCCGGCTGAAGTCGGACGCTTAACCGACTGCGCCACCCAGGCGCCCCTGAAATTAAATTTCAAAATTAAAACAATTTTTATCACAAACACTGACCTAAATTTTGGTGCCACATTTTATTTTATTTATTTTTTATTTAAAAAAAAATTTTTTTTTTAACATTTATTTATTTTTGAGACAGAGAGAGACAGAGCATGAACAGGGGAAGGGCAGAGAGAGAGAGGGAGACACAGAATCTGAAACAGGCTCCAGGCTCTGAGCTGTCAGCACAGAGCCCGCCGCGGGGCTCGAACTCACAGACCGTGAGATCATGACCTGAGCCAAAGTCGGCCGCTTAACCGACAGAGCCACCTAGGCGCCCCTGGTGCCACATTTTATAAACAACTTTTCATTAAAACCAAACTAAATATTCTGCCTCGTGATAAATCACAGTATCCCTCTGGTCTGAAACATTCAATATCTTGTGTTTCCTTTTTCTTTCTTCCATTCATTTATTCATTAAATATTTATGGAACACAATCATATCTATGTATACCCCATAGTACCTAGCAATATACATAAGGCATATATACAGCCAAATTATGGCTAGAGACTAATAACAGAAAGAAGACATTTTCATTATTACCTCCAATAGCGTAAACCATCCCTCCCAGAACTGCTACTCCCAGCCCACATCGAGCCTGATGAAGTGAAGACACAGTGGTCCAGTACTGGCTAAAGGTGTCAAAACGTTCTACACAGCTGAGGGCTCTGCTATCACTCCAACGACCCCCCTGCAACCGAGTATATCCACCTGAACAAAGGAAAGGAGATACACAGCAAATCCTTTATTTAAATATGCAAATGACAGACATTAAGTAATTAACTATTTCATAGCAAGGAATAAGTGCTTTAAAGCCTGCCATATATACATATTTTATTCTTTTTTTTTTTTTAATATTTTTTTTTTCAACGTTTATTTATTTTTTTGGGGACAGAGAGAGACAGAGCATGAACAGGGGAGGGGCAGAGAGAGAGGGAGACACAGAATCGGAAACAGGCTCCAGGCTCTGAGCCATCAGCCCAGAGCCAACGTGGGGCTCGAACTCACGGACCGCGAGATTGTGACCTGGCTGAAGTCGGACGCTTAACCGACCACGCCACCCAGGCGCCCCTACATATTTTATTCTTAAATGCACCAAGTCCTGAAAGATTATGGCTTAAATGCAATGAAATCAACTACGGTGTTCTACCACCTGGTTTTGGTTCTAACAGAATGTCAGATAAAACATAAAAGGAGCTGGTTATCTGTCTAGTTAGGAATTTTCATCATGACTTCTATTAACATTTTTCTCAATTAAAAATAGTGAGTTGAGTGGTGCCTGGGTGGCTCAGTCAAACAACTGACTCTTGATTTTGGTTCAGGTCATGATCTCACAGTTCATGAGTCTGAGCCCCACATCAGGCTCCGCACACGGACAGTGTGGAACCTGCTTGGGATTCTCTCTCTCCCTCTTTCTCTGCCCTGCTTTCTCTCTCTCTCTCAAAATAAATACACTTAAAAAAAAGTGAGTTGAGGGACGCCTGGATGGCTCAGTCGGTTGAGCGTACGACTTCGGCTCAGGCGTCGGGCTCTGAGCTGAGGCTCAGAGCCTGTGCTCAGAGCCTGGAGCCTGCTTCGGATTCTGTGTCTCCCTCTCTCTCTGACACTCCCCCATTCATGCTCTGTCTCTCTCTGTCTCAAAAATAAATAAACATTAAAAAAATTAAAAAAAAAAAAAAGTGAGTTGAAACCCTTGTTTAACTACACATCCCATCAGTAAAAAATCTTTAGCATGCATTCAAAAATTATGTATTTATATATTATAGCATATATGATATTATACATCTAATTACATACAAATTATAAATCATATTACAAAGTGAATATAAAATATTATGTATATAAATCTGGACAATCTGTCTCTATATGTCACATATTAATAAGGTTTAATGCTTTTTAAAATAAAAAAGAGGTTTTAATATGTTCATCTGATACTGTGAATTATCCTGTATACTCACACTTTAGAGACCACTGATTCCTATAATCCCTAATCATCTAAAATACCATGAAGAGTCAAAAATTTTGAAATTTTCCTTATTTTTCACTAGAATTCACATTTTTAACTTTAAAGTAGTATTTCTTAAGTTAGTTATTTGACAATAATTGAGCAATCCAAGAACCCAACAATTGAGATCACAGAATAACAGACGTCAAATGAGCAGCTATTTATTCTTAGGTGTATCCACTATACTACACAATTTCTTAATCTGTAGTCTATGTGTGAAATTAAATATGCCTATTTGATACACCTGCATATTCTGATGTGTAAAATAACAAAATATTGAAAGATTTTAATCCTAACAAGAGATTATTTGTATCACCTTTTTAAAGGTTCTCACCTACTGCGTACAGGTACTTTCTTGCTTTCTTCCGAGGTCGAACCTTAGATGTCTGCAGAAAATTACAAAATTTGTTCTCTTTGGAAGATTTGCACACCTCACAGTACTCTTTCAAAAGTGTTTGCAATGCAACACGAAGATTGAAATCAGACACTCCTAAAGCAAGTTTAACAAGATAATGTTTCAATCAACTTTTAAATAATATTCAAAAAACGTGTTCTTATAAAGATAAAATACAAATACCAAAAAATAAAAACTCATCATCAAGCAATGGTGCTTGTTTCCTACAATACAAATTTTATTTTTCTCATTATTACTAAAGAATATACTTTCCCTAAATCAGATTGTTTTTAACAATACTCTTCATTATATCTAATTTGAAAACACATGCATTAGGATTTCCAAAGATGGCAAAGTGAAACAGGATCACAATTATCCAACAAAATGGAAAAATAAAATAGCCCAATACCTACATTTACAACTTAAAAACAAAAAGATATAAAATTATGTCATATACTTTTAAAAATGATAGTCAAAGCAAGAAACAAAAGATTCTAGTGGAACGAGGTCCATCTCCTCAAAAAGACTTTGAGCATGATTGGGTAGATTGTTCCTGCACAAGGATCCTTAGCTGAGGTGAAGTGGGGATAAAAGTCAACCTGTGTCCCACTTGGCAAGCTCTAAGATCTTGCCCTGTGAAAGGGCACTATTTTCTAATTTGCACAAAGGCACCAAATATGCCAGCAAGGGACTATCTCCAAGCCTTGAAGCCTAGAAGCAATATTGAGGAAACAAGGTCAACCAAGGAAATCTTGAGAATTCTCACTAATGCCTAATAATTTGGAAAGGTAGAATGAGCAGGTATAAAGCAGAACTGAGAAGTCAAAGAAAAAAACATTAAAAGAAATCCTTTGGGGGGCACCTGGGTGGATCAGTTGGTTAAGCCTCTGACTTTGCCTCAGGTCATGATCTTTTGAGCACTGGGCTCTGTGCTGACAGCTGAGAGCCTGGAGCCTGCTTTGGATTCTGTGTCTCCTTCTCTCTATGCCCCTCCCCCATTCGTGCTCTGTCTGTCTCTCTCAAAAATAAATAATAAAACATTAAAAAAAAAAAAAAAAAAGAAAGAAAAGAAAAGAAATCCTTTGGGCGCCTGGGTGGCTTGGTCTGTTGAGCATCCAACTTGGGCTCAGGTCATGATCTCATAGTTCATAAGTTCAAGCCCCTCATTGGGTTCTCTGCTGTCAGCACAGAGCCCTCTTTGGATGCTATGCCCCCCTCTCTCTCTGCATATCCGTGGCTCACATTCTCTCTCTCTCAAAAATTAATAATAAAATGTTAAAAAAAAAAAAAAGAAATCCTTTATAGGGCCATCAGTAAATGTAGAATCACCAGAGCTTGCCATCTAACAGAGCACAGTACCAGCTAAAGTCCACACTACTAAGACACATCCTTACCTGGGTTAAGTAAGCCCTGACACAAGATCAATAATTGGATTTGAGAGAGAGCTCAGAGCCCAGGTCCTTAAGCAAATATCTAAGCCTTAGCAGATCTCTGTTCTTCTACCACCATCATACCTTTGGTTAGAAAGAAGTGGCTAAAATACAACACAGTCCTCAAATTTTAGATGTAAGAAACAAAGTAGTTACATTAGTAGGCAAAAAAGGTGTCAAGGAGAATAAACTCTTACATTATCAGAGCTAAACTGGTTTAAACAAAGTTTCTCATGTTATGCATAGATCTCATGTTGAGCAATAGATCAAGAAATAACAATTCAACTATTAAAATATATCCCAGGAGGGGTGCCTGGGTGGCTCAGTCTGTTAAGCATCCAACTTTGGCTCAAGTCATGATCTCGTGGTTTGTGAGTTGGAGCCCTGCATCAGGCTCTGTGCTGACAGCTCACAGCCTGGAGCCTGCCTTGGATTCTGTGTCTCCCTCTCTCTCTGCCCCTACCCTGCTCGTACTGTCTCTCTCTCTCTCACTCTCTCTCAAAAAGAAATAAACATTATATTAAAAAATAAAATAAAAATTAAAAACTAAATAAATAAAATATATCCCAGGAAAAAGAAAAGAAGGAGATTGAAGAATTCAGTCTGGAAGAAAACATTAGCCAAAAACAGAAACAGACTTGCCATAAATGCTTCATAGGATAGAATTACTTAAGAATATAGATCCTATTGGGGTGCCTGGGTGGCTACGCATCTGGTTGGTTAAGCATCTGACTCTTCACTTTGGCTCAGGTTATAATCCCACAGTTTGTGGGATCAAGCCCTGCCTCAGGCTCTGCACTGACAGTGCGGAGCCTGCTTGGGATTCTCTCTCTCACCCTCTCTCTGCCCCTCCCCCACGTGCATACTGTCTCTCTCTCTCTCTCTCTCTCTCAAAATACATAAGTAAACATTAAAAAAAATATAGAGACCCTATTTAAAAAAAAAAAAAAGCTTGGGGTACCTGGGTGGCTCAGTTGGTTGAGAGTCCAGCCCCCCCCTTTTTTTAATGTATTTATTTATTTATTAACATTTATTTATTTTTGAGACAGAGAGAGACACAGCATGAATGGGGGGAGGGTCAGAGAGAAAGGGAGACACAGAATCAGAAGCAGGCTCTAGGCTCTGAGCTGTCAGCACAGAGCCCGACACGGGGCTCGAACTCATGGACCGCGAGATCACGACTTGAGCCAAAGTTGGACGCTTAACTGACTGAGCCACCCAGGCGCCCCTGTTTTTATTTATTTTTGAGAGAAAGCATGACAGTGAGAGCAGGGGAGGGACAGACAGAGAGGGACACACAGAATCCAAGTCAGGCCCCAGGCTCTGGGCTGTCAGCAAAGAGCCCGACACGGGGCTCAAACTCACAAACCACGAGATCATGACCTGAGCAGAAGTCAGACACTTAACTGACTGAGCCACACAGGTGCCCCAAAAGAACTTCATTCTTTCTTTCCTTTTTTTTTTTTTTTTTTTAAAGTAGAGAGCTAGAGAGAGAGAGAAAGAGAGAATCCCACCCAGGCTCTGCACTCTCAGTGTTGAGCCCGATGCAGGGCTTGAACCCATGAACTGGGGGATCATGACCTGAGCTGAAACCAAGATTGGATGCTTCACTGACTGAGCCACCCAAGCGCCCCCCTCTCTTTTTTAAATATTTGAGAGAGAGAGAGCAGGGGAAAGCTTTTGCCCTATTCCTAAATTCTCATGATTCCACAGAAATGTGTCTGGATAATTTCTCTTTTCTTTTTTAGCATTTAAATACAGTCAGTCTTCATTATTTGTGGACTCCTTATTTGGGAATACATGTACTCACTAAAATGCATTTGTAACCCAAATTAAAACTCACAGAGCTTTCCTAGTCATTCACAGATATGCCACAGAGTGCCAAAAAGTATGAATCACCTGACATGCATGTTTCCAGGTGAGAACTGAACAAGGTGATGCTTTGCCTCTTATTTCAGCTCTCATACTATAAACAAATGTCCTTTTCACAGTCTCTTTAGTGCCGTGCTTTTCCCATTTTTGTGCTTTGTTGACTTCATTGTTAAAAATGACCCCACGCCTACTTTTGAAGTGCTGTCTAGTGTTCCTAATTGCAGGAAGCCTGTGATATACCTTATGGAATTAATACATGTATTGGATAGGTTTCATTCAGGCATGAGTTATAGTGCTGTTGGCCATGAGTTCAACATTAATGAATCAAGTATATAAATTAAATAAGGTGCTTCTGATAGACACACACATAAAACAAGGTTATGTATTGATCATCTGGCAAAAATATTGTGACCAGAGTAAGAACTTACCCAGTATTTCCCCTAGGAACAATGTTTCAGTATTTGCCAATTCAAAGTTTGTGGCAACTTTACAGGGCATAATGACTGTGAATAATGAGAACTGATTGAGTAATATATGTGTATTAATAAAAGATAACATTCAGAAAAACCTACAAAATTCTGTTAACACTGTTAAGAGTAGAAAAAAAACTAAAAATCCACATTAAGTATAATTTTTTTCTTTTTTTTTTAAGTTTACTTATTTATTTTGAGAGAGCACAAATGGGGAGGGGTAGAGAGAGGGAGAGGGAGAGAGAATCCCAAGCAGGTTCTCTGCACTGTCAGTGGGGAGTCTGATGCAGGGCTCAAATTCATGAGCCTTGAGATTATGACCTGAGCTGAAATCAAGTCACAGGCCTAACCGACTGAGCCAGACGGGCACCCCCATATTAAATATAATTTTTTCACAGAATTACACCTTTAATGCTAGTGGTGTATTTAATTCATAAGAAGCTCATTTGCAGGGCGCCTGGGTGGCTCAGTCAGTTGAGCATCCAACTTGCACTCAGGTCATGATCTTGCAGTTCATAAGTTCAAGCCCTACATCAGGCTCTGTGCTGACAGCTCAAAACCTGGAGCCTGCTTCAGATTCTGTGTCTCCCTCTCTCTGCCCCTTCCCTGCTCAGGCTCTGTCTCTCCCTGTCTCTCAAAAATGAATAAATGTTAAAGAAATTAAAAAAAAAAGAAGCTCATTTGTAACTCAATCATATCCTAAAGTTTCAATGCACAACAAGGGTAAGAGCTTCAAATCTTAAAACCAGGTCTAAGGTAGGTGGTTTTTTTTTTTTTTGAATTAACTTTTTTTTTTTTAATTTACATCCAAATTAGTTAGCATATAGTGCAACAATGATTTCAGGAGTAGATTCCTTAATGTCCCTTACTTATTTAGCCCATCCCCCCCCTTCCACAACCCCTCCAGTAACCCTCAGTTTGTTCTCCATATTTATGAATCTCTTCTGTTTTGTCCCCCTCCCTGCTTTTTTTTTTTTTTTTAATTTTTTTTTTTTTCAACGTTTATTTTTATTTTTGGGACAGAGAGAGACAGAGCATGAATGGGGGAGGGGCAGAGAGAGAGGGAGACACAGAATCGGAAACAGGCTCCAGGCTCTGAGCCAGCAGCCCAGAGCCCGACGCGGGGCTCGAACTCACGGACCGCGAGATTGTGACCTGGCTGAAGTCGGACGCTTAACCGACTGCGCCACCCAGGCGCCCCCCCCTCCCTGCTTTTATATTATTTTTGTTTCCCTTCCCTATGTTCATCTGTTTTGTCTCTTAAAGTCCTCATAGGAGTGAAGTCATATGATTTTTGTCTTTCTCTGACTGACTAATTTCACTTAGGATAATACCCTCCAGTTCTATCCTCGTAGTTGCAAATGACAAGATTTCCTTCTTTTTGATTGCCAAGTAATACTCCATTGTATAAACATACCACCTCTTTATCCATTCATCCATCGATGGACATTTGGGCTCTTTCCATACTTTGGCTATTGTTGATAGTGCTGCTATAAACATGGGGGGCATGTGTCCCTTCAAAACAGCACACCTGTATCTCTTGGATAAATGCCTAGTAGTGCAATTGCTGGGTCATAGGGTAGTTCTATTTTTAGTTTTTTGAGGAACCTCCACACTGTTTTCCAGAGTGGCTGCACCAGCTTGTATTCCGAAGGTCTAAGGTAGTTTTTAAAAATAAATTTAGGATGCCTGGGTGGCTCAGGTCACGGTTTTTGAGTTTGAGTCCTACATTAGGCTCTCCACTCTCAGTGCCAAGTCCGCTTTGGATCCTCTGTCTCCTTCTCTGCCTCTCCCCCACTTGTACTCTTTCAAAAATAAACAAACATTAAAAAATTAAAAAAATTAAAATAAATAAATAAATAAATAAATAAATAAATTTAAATATGGGGTGCCTGGCTGGTTCAGTCAGTGGGCAGGTAACTTTTAATACTAAGGTTGTGGGCTCAAGCTCCACATTGGGTGTAGAGAGTACTTAAAAATAAAATCTTAATTAATGAATTATTTATTTATTTATTTATTTATTTATTTTTTAAATTTTTTTTCAACGTTTATTTATTTTTGGGACAGAGAGAGACAGAGCATGAACGGGGGAGGGGCAGAGAGAGAGGGAGACACAGAATCGGAAACAGGCTCCAGGCTCTGAGCCATCGGCCCAGAGCCCGACGCGGGGCTCGAACTCACGGGCCGCGAGATCGTGACCTGGCTGAAGTCGGACGCTTAACCGACTGCGCCACCCAGGCGCCCCAATTAATGAATAATTTAAATACATATTATCATTCTTCTAATATAACAATTTAAACTATTTTATACTATGATGAAAAGTATTTTCAAAGTTTCATACCTAAAGATAATTCAAAGGCTACTTAGAAGCTATGATACTGTATCAATATAAAATTCATTTTTATTATTTTTTTAAATGTTTATTTATTTAGAGAGAGAGAGAGAGCATAAGCAGGGGACGGGTAGAGAATGGGAGACAGAATCCCAAGCAGGTTCCACAGGGAGCCCAACTCAGGGCTCAATCCCACAATCCATGGGATCATGACCTGAACCAAAATCAAGAGTCGGACAATTAACTGACTGAGCTACCCAGGAGTGAATATAAAATTAATTTTATAAAGAGAAGACTTACAGGATTTATTGAGTTTGGGTTTTGTTTTTAGCATATGCATTCTCCTCAAATGACAGGTTTTGCTGAATTTATCTTACACTGAAATATAATCAGTATTACCAAAAACAGCAGTGGTATTTTAGCTCTGTCACTGATTTTATTTATACCTCTAATCTCCCTTAGTATTTAATCTCGAGAAAGGTATGTAAAGGTTTGATTAAAATAATGGCTACAAATACTGAATACCACTATC